>NW_027182279.1:36838143-37438143 GCF_029961685.1 Aristolochia californica | reverse complement strand
AGTACGACTCAAAGAAAATCCCATTTCAAACAATCTTAAGCTTTATGAATTTCCACTTTCAAATATATGACCTATTTTTTGTTATGAGTTTTATGGCATGATTTAAATTTCTTGAACCAACAACTCATTAACAATAATAGGTAGTTTTTGTTGGCTACTCGAGAGGGAGGGGGTGCATTGAAAATTTGAATTTAAAAACTAAGTAGTGTGTGTAAAAAAATGTGATAAGGCAATTTCAATGTAAAATAAACATGCACACACCATAAGAGACAAGAGAATTTTTGTTATCGATGTTCCCCAATTAGCAGTCACCCCCCAAGAACCCTTGCTTGAGAAATTCCACTATTCTTAAGTGCTCTAATAACTGGAATTACATAAAGATATCCCAACTCTCTTTAAGCCACATGTAGCTCAATACACCCCTTTTATAATTACAATCTCCCCAAGAGATTGGCTAGATTCTAGCTCTAGCTGGTTATTTCTATCTAGATAAATAAGTTCTAGATGAACCTTTGTCAAATTAAAAATAAAAGAAAGTAAAAATTGCACCCAACACTTGGAGAGTACCTTCTCCTTAAGAAATCCAAGCTTCCACTTCTTTTCAGCACAATATAGAGTGTGTAGGAGCTTAACTATATGATATGTAAGAAATAGGTAGAGGAAAGAGTAGATAATTTTGCAAGGTTGAGGCCCTCTTTCACTCACAATCTCTTTAGAGAATGATATGCAAGACTTTGACAATACAGTCTTATAAAGTTTCCAATAAATGCTCATTAACTTCTCTATGTGTGATTTGGTGGGGTATTTATAACTTCCCCAAGCCAAACTAACATTTTGTGCTCATTTGCAAAAATTAGAATATTGATTGATCGATCACTATAAAGTGTTCGATCATAACGATTTTTTCTCTGTCAGGATATGACTTATTGATTGATGGAATGATTGACAAAAAGTTACTAGTGGTCTAGAAAAGTTACGTTGATTGATCATTACTAGAGGATGATCGATCAATCAGAATTCCTTCTTGTTGTGCAATGATCTATTAATGATCTTCCATTGATCGTTATGTCCCTGACTAACAAGATTATGTCTGATTGATCAATCTGGTGGGATGATCATTCATTTCATATAAATTCTACTTGCCTAGGTAGTATTGATTGATCAATCCAAATGGGATGATCGATCATGATTTGTAGCATGATAAGGTCATGTTTTGGTTGATCGATCAATCAACTATGGTTAATCGATCATATTTTATAATCTTGGCCTGTAAACTTCTGGATGATCGATCAAAGGCATAGACTAATCGATCATTCCATTGACAGTTTAAGTCAATCGACTTTTAATCATGGGAATGAATCAATCTAAGTGTTCTAACATGTTTTAGAGGGTGTGTATTATGTTCTTAAACATGTGAGTGTGTAATGCATGTCCTAAAGCTCCAAGTTCAACATTGTACATTAAATAAATGAGTTAGGAAAGCTCTCTTACATATTTTCCTGAGTTTTGATATACATCAATGACACTTAAACGCTAGTCTTCACAATGTCTTCTTCTTCATGGGTGCTTCTCCAATGTTGCTTGAGGCCTTGGTGTAGGCTTGATCATTTTGAAGCATTATACCTTGAGATGCATTGTCTCTTGAAAGTAAAGTATCTGAAATACCTTGTTTGCAAATTATCAGTTCTATTAAGTTTTGTTATCATCAAAATCAGTAAGGGAGGTAACCTAAGGTCAACAATCTACCCTTTTTTTATGATGACAAAACCTAAGATATGTGCACATTTCTTAAGGTACAGAGCTAAGTATGCAATTTTGATGAATGCTCCCCCTTAATCTTTGAATAGTTTGCATAGTTTGTCATTTTGAATTTCAATTTGCAATGTTTAGTGTGGCTAGGTCCAAATTCTATTTTTCATTTTTCCCCCCTTTTTGTCATACTCAAAAAGATATATAACAAAAATATGTGAGTGATAAAAAATTTGGCTCATGGACATGTCATAAATATATGCAATGAATTACAAGAGGTGTACTACATTGCTTTAAGTAATAAAAAAATCTGCTTGAGACATCAGATTTAATTCATCTCACGATGTAACTGGCTAGGGGACACTTTCTCTCTAGATTGTGTCTTTCCAAACCCATTGACCTTGCCACTTGGTGAAGCCAAACTTTCCAACCTTGGTCTCCCTAATGGATATATTTTTGGTGATGTCCACCGTTTTCTCATCCAACAACTCAACTCCGCACCGGTGGAGGATGGCTTAAGCGAAGGGTAATCCATCCTAAGTGATCGACCACATCCAAAATATGTCGACAGTCATCAATCTGGAATATGTTCCCTTCGTTGGGTTGAGAACATGAGTGACAACTTTCATGATTACTTAGTGTGCCAATGTGAGGTCTTTGATCTTGACCTCTTAAGAGCTGCCTACATGTTGCCTGAATACTAACATGATTGCATCTGTTACGTTTTGAGGGCAGTCGAGGTGAAGGTCAATAGGCCAGCTTTTCTTCACATATTGGGTCATTTCTTAATGGTTGAGTAAAGGGAGAATTCCTCAATTTTCTTAACTTTAAATAGAGAATGTTGAGTCACCAGTCATCTAATAGTGTCTTTTTTATATCAAGTAAGAAAATAGGTCTATGTAATTGAGTCGACCAAGAAGAGTGGGGCCGTTAGGCTGAATGTAGTCCTAAGAAGGTCATTCAAATCCATAGAGTGGATTGAAATCGGGGTCTTCTTCACATTGGAAGAGATCTTCAAATTGTTTGGATATGCTTCTTCTATTTCAAGATTTTAATAGAAGACCTTCACTAGGAGGGGATAGGTTGGGTCATCCAATTCATGTAGCCCCTTGTAGGGGGGGAGGGGGGGGGAGGAGGGATTTAGCTGCCAGCGGCGACATGTAAAAATTCGAACTGGTTTTTGGTGGCTGAGGCATAGCCTCCCTTGGAGATGAAGAAACCCTTCTTCCTCTCATTTATCAAAGATTGAACGACAGACTTATCAGGGATTTCAATTTTTTATTTCTCTTGTGGTGTCTCCCCTTTCAGTCCCTGGTTTTTGTGGCTCTCTTGGGCATCATTTCTGTTGATTAGTGGGTTCGAAGGGATTTCATCCTGAGGGTTCACATCGTCTGGTATCAGAGCTTAGGTCCCGATATGTTATGGTCTTGGGTTAATTACTTGGCTTTTCATTACCTACCAGGCCGGCCTTTTGGGTAGTATTGGCTAGGTGCTTAGCCCATACTACCCAAAAGACTGGCCTGGTAGGTAGCGGAAAGCCAAGTACTTAACCCCATGATCATAACAATATTCCCACTATTATGAGCCGATGTCCATGGCGGCCCACTCTAGCGACCCAGACCACCTTTTTGTGCTACACAGGTCTCTAGGTCACCTCTCTTGGTCGTCCCCTCCGGGATTCGAACTCGCAACAACGGTATAGCTCTGATACCAATTGTTAAGCACCTAGCCAATACTACCCAAAAGACCAACCTGTTAGGTAGCGGAAAGCCAAGTACTTAACCCATGACCATAACATCACATCCCACCATCACGAGCTGACGTCCACGACGGCCCACTCTAGGGACACTGGTCCGCCTTGTCGCTCTTACCAGGTCTGGCTCTAGTTCGTCCCCTCCGCGAGGTCACCCCCTCCACTTGGTTTGCTCACATCGGTATTCGAACTCGCGATGTGGGCGCCTGCTCAGATGCCAAATGTTAAGCACCTAGCCAATACTACCAAAAAGACTGGCCTAGTTTTTTCGTTTTCATTTATGTTTCATTTTTTTTTTCATTTTCATTTTTTGTTTACATTTATGTATCCCATTCCAATCACCAAGTTCTGGGGAAAAAAATTGTGCCATGAGAATGTCTCTTCGGAGCAACTCGACATCTAAGGAAGAAGCGGATAACTCATCCTTTGTGTTGCAAGTGATGCAACAATAGTTCGCACATTTGAATTTGGTGTTGGGGGAGATGAGGGACAGAATGGATCAGCAAGAAGTCATGATTAGAAATATGATTGGGGTGAGAATGGGGGAGGCATGAGCCTTGCGTTGAAAATGAGTATGAGTACGTAGAGGATGATGCAGAAGAGGACATAACATCCAAAGTGGGAATGGGTAGGCCTAGAGGAGGTAGGCGTGGAAGGGCACTTGAGAGAAATCCTAGTGTTCGAGATGGGGTAGAGAGGAGCCTTGGGAACATTAAAATAACCATACCTTCTTTCAAAGGTAAGAGTGACCCCAAAGCCTACTTAGAGAGGGAGAAGACAATCGAGTTGATTTTTACTTGACACAATTATTTAGAGGAGAAGAAGGTGAAGCTAACGGTAATTGAAATCACTGATTATGCCATTAATTGGTGGGATCAATTAGTGACCAGTAAGAGGAGAAACCATGAGAGGCCTGTAGAGACATGGGGTGAGTTGAAAGCTCTCATGAGGCAAAGATTTATACCTAGCCACTATTATAGAGACCTCTACCAAAAATTACAAACCCTTACTCAAGGGACTCTTACTCAAGGGACTAGGAGTGTAGAGGATTACCACAAAGAGATGGAGGTGGTTATGATTCGTGCTAATGTAGAGGAGGAACGGGAGGCCACAATGGCTAGATTATTAAGTGGCTTGAACAGATACATAGCCAATGTAGTTGAGTTATAGCATTATGTGGAGATCGAAGACATGGTGCACATGGCTATGAAGGTGGAGAGGCAATTGAAGAGAAAAGGAACAACAAGGTATACAACAGCTCCTAGTACTCCCTGGAAACAAAATGGGATAGAACTGATAGGGCTGCAGTAAAAGGGAAGCCCAAACTACCTACAAGAAAGGATGAGGGAACTAGTAAGAGCAAACCCAAGGTCGATTTCCAACCCTCGAGGAATAGAGATATTAAATGTATTAAATGTTTTAAATGTTTGGGTTCAAGCACATCGCGTCCTAGTGTCCAAACAAGCGGGTGATGCTTATGCGTGACAATGGGGAGTTGTCAAAGGAGAGTGAGGATGATGTTGGTGAGATGCCCACCTTGATTGATACTGGTGCGGATGATGATGGAGTGGAATATCCTATAGAAGGTGAGTCTCTTGTTACCAGGCGTGCCCTCAACACACAAATTAAGGTCGATGACTCGGAACACCAGAGAGAGAACATATTTCATTCCAGATGTTCTGTGAGTAACAAGGTGTGTAGTATAATTATAGATGGGGGGAGTTGCACCAATGTAGCTAGTACCACTCTGGTTGAGAAGCTAAGCTTACCTTTATTGAAGCACCCTAGACCTTATAAATTGCAGTGGTTGAATGATTGTGGGGAGGTCAAGGTCACTAAACAGGTTTTGGTAGCCTTTACTACTGGTCAATATAGTGATGACGTGCTTTGTGATGTAGTCCCTATGCATGTTGGCCATATTCTGTTGGGGAAGCCATGGCAGTATGATAGGAAGGTCACTCATGACGGATTTAAGAATCGCTACAGCTTTACAAAGGATGGAAAGACAACTTTGACCCCTAAACAGGTCTATGAGGACCAATTAAAGGTGAAAACAGTTGGAAGATAGGGCCCAAGCCCACACGACCAAGGAAGACTCACATATTCAAGTGTATTAGAAGATGGGCCCAAGCCCATAAGACCAAGGAAGACTCATGCATCCAAGAGATATAGAAGACGAGGTCAAGGCCCACAAATCAAGGTCAAGACCCATAGGCCTACATACAAGATGGCAGGATGGTAAATAAAGAGTCACTTCATAGAGATGGCATTGATGTAATTAAGTTAAAGTTCCGAGGTTAAAACCCTAAACCCTAAATTCAGGGGTATTATTGTAATATAGTAGTTTCATAAATCTATAAATAAAGCATCAGGGGGAGGGTTAGGAATCAAGTCCATAACCTCTCTCCTCCAATTTTCTCTCTATGGGTTTATCTCCTTTTTCCTCCATGACCTAAATTCATGGAGTCCTGAAAATCAACAAAAACCAAGATTAAGCAAACTCGAAAGGGAACGGTTGAAATACGAGAAGACCAACCAAGAGAAGAGAAAAATAAAGAGGTGGCTAAGAATGCAGAAAGGAGAATGGAGCCACGAGAGAAAAGCAGGAGAGCACCTTCAAAGGGAAAGGAGAAGACAAAGTTGAGTCTTTACGCAAGGGAGAGTGAGGTTAAGAAGGCTTTCTTCGCTGATTAGACTATGATTCTTCTTATTTACAAAGAACCTTATCTTAATCTTGATGAAACTAACCCATCTCTTCCTTGTGTGGTTGTTTCCTTGTTGCAAGAATTCAAAGATATGTTCCTGGAAGAGATGCCAAGTAGGTTACTGCCCCTTAGAGGCATTGAGCACTAGATTGATTTTGTAGTCGGGGTTGTTATTCAAAACCGGTCAGCCTATAGGAGTAATCCGAAGGAAACAAAGGAGCTTCAGAGGCAAGTTGAAGATTTGATGAGTAAGGGGTACGTGAGCAAGAGCATGAGTCCATGTGCAGTACTAGTGCTATTAGTGCCCAAGAAGGATGAGACTTGGAGAATGTGTGTCAATTGTCGAGCGGTCAACAATATCACTGTAAAGTATCGTCATCCTATTCTTCGATTAGATGATATGCTCGATGAATTGCATGAGTCGCGTATCTTCAGTAAAATAGATCTTAAGAGTGGATACCACCAGATTAGAATGAAAGAAGGTGATGAATGAAAAATTGCCTTCAAGTCCAAATATGATCTCTATGAATGGCTAGTTATGCCATTTGGACTTACAAATGCGCCTAGTACTTTCATGAGATTAATGAACCAAGTATTACGTGTGTTCCTAGGCAAATTTGTAGTTGTATACTTTGATGATATCCTAGTATACAGTCAAAACCTAGATGAGCATATTGGGCATTTGAGGTGTGTGTTTGATGTGTTGCGTTGTGAAACATTGTATGCAAATCTTAAGAAATGTACCTTTTGCATGGAAGAAGTTGTTTTTATTGGTTATATTGTGAGTACAAAAGGTATAGAGATTGATGAGGAAAAGGTCAACGCCATCAACCATTGGCCGACGCCTACAGGTGTCGCTGAGGTAAGAAGTTTTTATGGTTTGGCTAGCTTCTATAGGCGTTTTGTTAAGGATTTTAGAACCCTTGGTGCACCACTCACTAAAATAATTAAAAAGAATGTTGGGTTTCATTGGGGCATTGAACAAACAAATGCATTCACTACTATTAAAGAACGGTTATGTTTTGCACTTGTGTTAGCCTTACCTGACTATAACAAAACTTTTGAGATTGAATGTGATGCCTCAAGAATAGGGATTGGAGCCGTGTTGTTGCAGGATAGGCCACCCATAGCCAACTTCAATGAGAAACTAAGTGAGGCGGCCCTGAATTATCCCACTTATGACAAAGAACTTTATGCCCTTGTTCACGCTCTAGAGATGTGGAAGCAATATCTTTGGCCTAAGGAGTTTGTAATCCTCACCGATCATGAATCATTGAAGCATCTCAAGGTTCAAGGTAAATTAAATAAGAGGCATGCTAGATGGATGGAATACATTGAGACCTTCCCTTATGTCATCTGTTACAAGCAAGGTAAGGAGAACATTGTTGTTGATGCTCTATCTCACTTTTATGACTGCTAAAATGCTCAGTTTTGAATTTGTCAAAGATGCGTATGCCAATGACGCTGATTTTTCTGATGTGTATATGGCGTGTGAATTCGAAGGGATTTCATCCCGAGGGTTCAGAATTTTATCCTCCGATTGGAGTAGGACTCGTTCAAAATCAAGAGGGAAATGGAGGATTAGGGCTCTGGAGCGTAGAGAGATCATTGGAAACCTAAGCAAAGTGAAAAAAATGTATTCTTTTGATTTCCACTTCACTCATCTACTAAGGTGGAATGTGTCCATTAAACTCATATTTTTCAGCCAAAATAAATCGAGGGTTGCTCAAAGCTTAGAGAAACGGTCAAACCCTAATGACTTTGTAAAGATGTTCGCTAATTGATTTTCAATGGGAACAAATTCAATTTTGATAACCTTGGTTTCAACCAACTCTCAGACTAAGTGATGTCTAATTTTTGTGTTTTGACTGAGAGTGGTGAACAAGGTTTTAAGTTAGACTTATGGCATTCATGTTGTCACAATGAACTAGAATTTCTTTTTGCTCTAAGTCATAGTCATCTAGTTATTGTTTCATCCAAATAAGTTGAGAACAACAACTTCAACATGCAGTGTATCCATCTTCGGTGGTGGATAGTACAACCAAATGTTATTTCTTGGAAAACCAAAAGATAAACATATTTCCAAGTAATTGGCAACTACCACTTATACTATTTTTATCAAATTTTCAACTTGAAAAATCAGCATCGGACTAATCTACTAGATCAATGACTGAAGAGTTTGAGTTTAGTGTCCCAAGTAGATAATTGAAAATTCTTTTCACTGCCACTAAGTGAGAATCTCTAGGATTGAATTGAAATCTAGCACATAGGCATACAGAGAACATTATGTCTGGCCTACTGGTTGAATGATAGAGTTGGAAGCCTATCATGCTTCTACACAAATTTTGATTTATGCCCCTATCGGAGTTGTTTGAGTCAAGTTTCAAGGACGAAATCATGGGTGTAGTAATTGACTTAAGGTTTTGAATGTTGAATCTCTTAAGAAATCTTTTAGCGTATTTGGACTGATTTATAAATGTGCCATTTTTGGTTTGTATTACTTGAAGTCCAAGGAAGAATGTGAGTTCACCTATTAAACTCTTCATTACACTAGCAAATTCTTGACATTGAGAGGGGTTTGTAGAACCAAATATGATACCGTCCACCTAGATTTGAACGAGAATCAAGTTTTGATCATGGTTCTTAGAGAATAATGTCTTATCTATGTTTCCTCTCTTATAGTCATTCTTTTCTAAGAATTTGATTAATCTTTTATACCATGCCCTAGGAGCTTGCTTTTACCCATATAGAGTTTCATGTAGTTTGTAAACATGGTCAAGCTTGCTCGAGTTTTCAAAACTTTTGGGTTGTTCAATGAACTTCTTCTTATTATCGGTCATGTGCCTCAAAGCAATCGCTATACAAAATCAAAATATTTTTTGGTGCCTTGGCTAGGAGACAAACGTCTTTGAAAGTTGTAAACTCATCATCTTCAATTGCCATGAGTCCAACATCAACCTCTTCTTCTTCCGAGTAGCTAGATTCTTCTTCCATGGCATCCCAATCTGATATCAAGACCTTGTTCTTTGGATCTTTGCTTGTGGATAGGGTTCTTCCTTCAAGATTTGGGCATTTGTTCATTCTATGCCCTGGTTTCCCACACTCAAAACAAACATTGGATTTCTTGAATGATTTATCATTTTGTGTTCTATGTTGACCTTTTCTAAAAACTTTCTTTTTCCTATAAATTCTTTGAAGGTGTCTAGTGATGAAAGTCACCTCATCAGAGCTCTCTTCTGTAGTGATGCTTTCAACACTCATTTTAGCCTTAAGAGCAATGGTTTTCTTTTGGGTTGCTCTTCCTCAACTTCTTTGGGTTCCATCTCATAAGCAAGAAAGATTACTAGTAGCTCTTCTCAACTCATTGTTCTAAAATTCTCATTCTCAAAAATGACGGTCTTCCTCATGTCTAATGACTTTAGAAGTGCATTGAAAAACTTGTCATTTTCCTAAGATATTCAACTCATTGATTATATGACTAAACCTAGAGTTCATCTCAGCTATTGATTCGTTGGTCTTCATTTTGAATTCGTCATATTAGACTACCAATAAACTAATTCTAGAGTCCTTGACTCTAGTGGTTCCCTCGTGTGTGACCTCTATTTTTTTCCAAATTTCTTTATTGGTCTTACATGTGGAGACCCTATTGAACTCATTGGCTCCTAAGGCACAAATTAATTGCCTTAGAGTTTATTTTAAGTAGCTCTTTATCTTCCCTAGTTAGCTCATTGAATTCTTTTGTATCCGAAATGTATTGAGAAGCTACCTGAGCCAACAGTTCTATCACAAAGTCATTGTGATGGAGAGATATAAGTTTGTCCATATTTTGTGCAACCGGTTTGCAAGTATTTTGCATTGTATTTAGTATGTTACATAACATAAACTAATCATTCAAATCACTAACTACATGAGTTGGATACTTTTGTAACAACACAATGTGTATTTTTTTTCCATCTATGGCATCCTTCAGAAGAAAAAAAAACTAAACTCCTTTAGTGGTTGTTTCATTATTTGCCAATTGGCTTAAAAAATATTGGGAAAAAGCTTTACAAGAACCCATTTGAAAAGCTATTTAGCAGATCCTCTACCATTTAAAGAGACTACGAAAACTTGTTTATTTACATCTGAACAATTTTAGGGATCATTTTGGGTAAAACAAGTCACTCCAAGCCCATGCCTCCTAGTGTTTAGGAAAATAGTAGAAAAATATTATGTTATATATGCTTTGATGTCTTTCTCCTCATGTAAATACCTCTCATCCTTAATGAAACACTTTTGATTTCTCTTTATAGCTCTCCACCTCATCGTTCCAAAATTTAGGTACTTTTTCTTTTCTACTCCCTCTTATTTTAATAAATTTCTTTCAATCTTTGAAACTGAGGAATTTCACATATGTATGTTAGAAACATAGAGGAAGAATAGTCTTTGTAATTGTGATTAGGTATGGGTTACTACAATGCAATCAA
Source organism: Aristolochia californica (assembly GCF_029961685.1). Lineage (NCBI taxonomy): Eukaryota > Viridiplantae > Streptophyta > Magnoliopsida > Piperales > Aristolochiaceae > Aristolochia > Aristolochia californica. Next base: position 37,427,470 of record NW_027182279.1, on the reverse strand, counting down.
GAAGGAAATCAGTCACTAGGAGAGAGAGTAGGGTTGAGTTGTGGAAAAAGCCCAGTGTTGGGTAAGAGTCATAGTGGTAGTCAAAGTTAAAGTTAAAATAAAAGTAGGAGTTAAGAGTAAAAGTAAGTTTTGGAGTTAAAAGGATGATTTCCCACTAACAAGATGTAAGGCATTATATTACACCAGCTTCATTTTTTAGTTTGTCAATTAGTTCATCCACTGAAGAAACAATCACACCAGCTTTCCTTTTTGGTGGTTCTGTGACTTGAACAATCTCCATGGTGGGCTTGATTTCCACATTTAGCTCTTCTGGAGTAACCTTCTTGATCACTTTTGATTTGGCTTTCATAATGTTGGGGAGAGATGCATATCTTGGTTGGTTCAGTCTCAAGTCAGTGCTGCATAGAAAGTCTATAATCATTCTCAAAACACCCAAAAGGATCTGACTCCTCCTTTCAAGGATCTTTAAAAAAAAAAAAAATAGAGAATTTAACTTGATGAAACTAGTTTCAGAGGATCTGCCTCCACATAATAGCTAGACAGATTTCAGAAAGGATCAAATCAAATAAAGTTAAATATTATCTGACACTTACGTAATTACAGCTGGAAGATCTAAAGATACTGTCTCAAGGCCTCCATCCACCTCCCTTTCTACTGTGGCTACCTGCTTCTCTTTGTCCAATTCAACCTGCAGGAGGAAACTAAAACACCTAAACTAGGTCCAGAATAGACATAAGAGTGTCTGAAAGTAATGGAGTTACAAAGCTAAATGCAGATAAGCATTAAGAATCAGATGATGTAAATAAAGTAATAAAGAATTGGAGTAATGATGACATGCGTGGTGTGTTGCAGCCTTGAGGGAGAAGAGAGTAGAAGGAGAAGAGGAAGAAAGGAGGAAGAGAGGAAGAAGAGGAGAGAGGGAAGTAGCTATTTCCTTATGAATCAAAATCTCCATCCAGTTACAATCAATAAATAAAAGAGATGGGAATTCAAAATTTAAAACTAGATAAAATCGATAACTGCTAAATCTCCTAAAATCAGGGAAGACAAAATAAATAAAAATAAAGAAATTATAAAAGTACAGAATCCCCCAACCACAACGTGGTGGGTCCTGGTGGGGCCCTATACCTCCGAGTATACACTCGGGTGATCGGTGGCATACTGATGTCCCCACCAACTCTCCTGGGTAGGCTATTCTCGACCCCCACTAGTGTAGCTCTTGGTGGCTCTAATAGTACTCGAACTAATCCAGGTCTAACTGCTGCAATGTCTCGCGAGAAATCCAAGGGTTATCTGAGTCTGCACGCCCCGCCCAACATACTTACAAACGTTGAACTTCACCGCTCATGGTAAAAACCACTTGTTCATCTAAAATAACATCAATATGATTTTTTTGTGTTGGTGAGAGGGAGGAGGGGAAGAAGTCAAAGAGACTGCAGGGGCAGGAATAGGCGTTGTATCGGACAATGTGGTAGAGTCAGAAGGAGTTGGACAAAAAGGATCACCAGGAATTGATGAAGGACCAATGTATGCTATCAAATCCTCCATGTTAAAAGTGGAACTAATTCCAGATTTAGGTGGCAAATCAACAACATAAGCATTAGATCCTACTCTTTTCAGTACCTTAAATGGTCCTACACTACGAGCTTGTAGCTTTCGAGTGTACCCTGAAGGTAACCGCTCGAGTCGAATCCGAACCATGACATAGTCACCCTCATTAAATTCTTTAGCCTGTTTGCACAAATTGGCATAAATTTTGTCTTGGACATTACTTGCCTGAATTCGTTTATTAACTTCAGCATGCAATTCCTGGACTCTACGTGAAAATGAAGCAGCGGACTCAGAAACCCTTGTGTTCTAAAGATTTCCTAAGTTGATACCCATGGACAACTTGAAACAAACTCATACCTATGGATCTATTTACTAAGTTGTTGTATGCAAATTGTGCAGCTGGAAGTATTAAGCCCCATGTCTGATGATGTTCACCAATAAGGCATCGAAGTAGGTCCCCTAAGCTCCAGTTAACGACTTCAGTTTGACTCTCAAAATGTGGATGATAGGTAGTAGAAAATTTCAATCGTGTACCTACTAAGTACCACAAAGTTTTCCAAAAGTAACTCATATGGCAGACATCCTAGTTAGAAACTATAGTATGAGGAAGGCCGTATAGCTTGACGATCTCATTAAAGAATAGTCGAGGGACTCTGGATGCATCGGGAGTTTCAACGCAAGGGGTAAAATGAACTATCTTGGAAAAACAATCTACCATGACAAAGATAGAGTCATTTTTTTGAAAGGTATGTGGTAGACCTAAGACAAATTCGATGTTGAGGTCTTGCCAGGGGTATGTAGGAACTGGTAGGCGTGTATATAACCCAATGTTTTGTTTCCTATGTTTATCCAATTAACATGCCCTACACTGTCCGATCAGTTTTGCGACATCCCTTTTTAAGCTCAGCCAGTAAAATCAATGTTCCACCTCCTCAATCGTTTTATTTCGCCCAAAATGTCTCGAACTGACGTACGGGGAACGCATAACTTATCTGCTCGAAATGAATAGTCACCTAGAAGTCATCAATGAGGTGCCGTTGTCCCTCTCACAATTCAGTATACACCTTACTAAAGACAGGGCAGGAGGCGTAGTCATCTATGATCTTCTCAAAACCAATAACTTGCATGCTCACAACAATCAACAAGCTAATCTTGCGAATGAGGGCATTTGCCGCTTTATTCACACTTCCAGATTGGTGCTTCAAGGCAAAAGCGTATGCTTGTAGGTACTTGAGCCATCACCCATGCCTAGTATTAAGTTTCTTTTGAGAATTGAGATATCGAAGGGCCTAGTGATCCGAGTACTAGACAAATTCATGCAGAAGGAGATAGTGACGCCAATAACGTAAATTTTTTACAACCGCATAGGAATCCTTATCATAGGTCGAGTACTTTTGTTTGGCATCGTTAAGTTTTTCACCAAAATACGCGATCGGATGTCGCTCTTGACTCAGTACTCCACCTATTCCTACACCTTATGCATTGTATTTGACTTCAAAAACCTTAGAAAAGTCAAGTAATCTCATAACAAGTGCCTCCGTCATACATTTCTTAATTTTTTGGAAAGCGCGAGAGGCAGCTTTCGACCATGAGAACTCTCCTTTCTTCATGCAATCTGTGATGGGCAGCATGATGAAACTAAATCCCCTGATAAATTATCGATAGAAAGTGGCTAAACCATGTAAGCTAAGAACCTCATGAATGGTAGAAGGTTCCGGACACTCAACGATTGCTTTTACTTTCTGGGGATTTGCAGTGATACAAGGAGTGACCACAAAACCTAAGAACACTACTTTATATGTTAGAAATGAGCATTTATGAAGATAAGCATAAAGTTTCTCCTTTCATAGTGTAGCAAACTTGACGACGATGGTCAAGATGTAGGTCTTTTGTTTGACTATAGATGAGGATATCATCAAAATAGACTAATAAAAAACTTGCCAAGGAATGTGTCATCATCCTCATAAAAGTACCGGGAGCATTTGACAATCAAAATGACATGACCATCCACTCATAGAGTCCCATCTTTTGTTTTGAAGGTTGTCTTCCATTCGTCACCTGGGCGGATCCGAATTTGATGGTAACTGCTTTTGAGATCAATCTTTGAAAAGATAGTGGCTCCCATCAGTATGTATATCATATCATCCAGTCGGGGAATTGGGGAACGATATTTCACAGTGATTTTGTGGATGGTCCTACTATTCACACAAATTCTTCAGGTACCATCCTTTTTCTGTGCGAGTAAGATTGGCACAACACAAGTGCTTAAACTTTCCCTGGTAGGAGTGACCACAAAACCCATGAACACCACCTTATATGTCAAAAAGGAGCATCTCTGAATATTAGCATAAAGTTTCTTTTTTCGTAGTGTGTGGCAAACTTGACGGGGATGGTCAAGATGTTAGTCTTTTGTTTGACTATAAATGAGGATATCATCAAAATAGATTACTAAAAACTTGCCAAGGAATGTGTCATCATCCTCATAAAAGTATTGAGTGTATTTGACAGTTCAAATGGCATGACCAACCACTCATAGAGTCCATCTTTTGTTTTGAAGGCTGCCTTCCATTAGTCACCCCAGAGGATCTGAATTTGATGGTAAACGCTTTTGAGGTCAATCTTTGAAAAGATAGTGGCTACCATCAGCATGTCTATCATATCATCTAGCCGGGAAATTGTATTTCATAATGATTTTGTTGATGGGCCTACTATCCACACACATTCTCCAAATGTCATCTTTTTCGGTATGAGGCCAGCATAGTACAAAGGGCTTAAACTTTCCTTGATAAATCCCCTTTGGAGAAGCTCACTCACCTGCCAGTGTAGTTCACTATGTCCAGAGGGATTCATTCGATAATGTGGTAGGTTCGACAATGTGGCTCCTAGAACCAAATCGATAACATACTAGATATCACACATAGGAGGCAGTGCATTGGGAAGATCCTGGGGAAAGACATCTTGGAAGTCCTGTAAAATGAACTCAACCTCTAGTGACGGATCTTCAAAAGAATGCACATGTGCCTCGTGGCTACCATAGCAAAAACTGAAGATTCATGCAGGATTTCTTGCTCCAAATCCTTGGGACTAATGAAGTGTAGAGTTTTCTTTTGAGAGTGCAGTTGTCCCTTACCCTGTGTGATGGGCTTAGGTGGCAATGGCTTGAGGTGGATAGTCTTCCCTTTAAACACATAGGAGCAAATGTTCGAGCCAATAAATGGTGACATCCAAATAAAAAAGCCACGGTCTGCCCAAAATAATATAGTTCATGTCCATGGTGATCATATCACACCAAATATCTTCCTTGTACTTAAGGAAATTAATGGGGATCAGACACCGTCCTTCGATTGAAATGGAAGTGCCATCGACCCATGAAACTTGATTAGGCCTGGGATGTGGAACGATCTAAAGGCCTAGGTGGGTAATAATGCGGGACGATACGGCATTGATGCAACTGCCGCTATCAATGATAACTTTACAGCCCTTGTCTCCACACTTAATGTAAGTATGAAATATAGTAGTTTGACGCTAGTCATCAAACTCCTTGGGTAGAGTCAACGTGCACCGAACAACATTCATTCTGGGGATGGAAGTGATGGTAGACTGAATTGTCCTCAAATGTTTCATCTAACAAATCAAAGTCGATAGGGTCATGTTCGTACTCCATATTCCCCTTATCATCCGGCGATGACTTCTGATCCTCAATGAGAATGGCTCGATTACTACAATTGGACGCAATGTGGCCAAATCCTTGGCATTTGTGACATCGAAATCTAAAATTGAGACACGTCTTTTCATATTCTTGATATAGGGGTTCCAAAGTGTGATTCACTCTCGGAGGTAGTGCCCCTAATATTGACTTTCCTGGGACTTGCAAATTGACAGTGGAGGACCAAAAAAGCATCAGACCCTCGTGTAGGCGGGAACTTGGAGGGCAACTCATAATTATGTGCAAGTGCATAAGCATCTTTCATTCCATCGTAGTGACAACTCGAAGTAGCAGTCATGCCTAAGGTCATCATTGAGGCCTTTTCGAAATCGACTCGAAGTAATTACTACATCCTCAATGATGAAACAACGCATTCAAAACTCATCAAATTGAGTGATGTATTTGGCGACTAACTTATTCCCCTACCTAAGATTATGCCATTGATCTAAAAGAGTGTTTTGATAGGAGAGGCGAAAGTATTTAGCTTGTAATTTGAGTTTCATTTCCTCTCATTGAGTAATAGGAGGTTTACATCTTCTGATGATATCCTTCTCAACATTTTCCCAAAAAAACTTAGTGTCAGTTAATTTCATTTTAGCAAACATAACCTTCCTATCTTTAGATAGTTCATACCACGACAAAAATGGGTCCATCTCACAAACCCACATGGAAAATGTCAAAAGCCTAGCCAATACAACCCAAAAAAACGGGTCTGTTAGGTGCGGAAAGCCAAGTACCTAACCCATCAATGGTGGACAGAACCACCTAGCTCTGACATCCACCATTCCCATTCCCTACCGCTTCACCCGGGATTCGAACCTGGAAAGTGGTGCCTAGCTCTGATACCATGTCAAACGCTTAGCCAATACAACCCAAAAGACCGGTCTATTAAGTGTAGAAAGCCAAGTACCTAACCCATCAGTAGTGGACGGAACCACCTAGCTCTGACTGAAAATACCCATGGATCCAAATGACCATCAAATGCAGGGGCCTCGACCTTGATGTATTTCAAAATTTTGTCTTCAAGCCCCTCATGGTGCGGGGCGTAAGATACATGATTCCTAGAAGGAGAGAATATGTGAGACGAGTACGAGTAAAGTCCTCTTCAGTATCATAGCCCCTATGAGACCTAGCTTCTACAAGGCTTTTCCCTTTGGCTGACTGAATTGCTAGGGCAGTGAGCCTATCATTAATGGTGCCTAGTTGTTCCAAGATTTGTTTGAGGGTATCATCTTTGGTATCTATAATAGAAGATGATGTATTTCTAGACATGATGCGACCACTACACAAATGCATGTACTATTAAATTCATGCAAGTAAGCCCAAACAAACTCTATGCTCATTAAAGTGACTTTCTTATGGTTCAAATAAACAAAAAATGCAAGTCAAGAGTGCAAAGACTAATAAGTAAAGGAAAGAATGAAACTAAAGCAATGATGCAGATCGTACCAATTGGCCAAACTTTAAAATTAAGAACAAGAATTGAAAGCACACAGGTATTGCAGGACAAAGAAAATGTGGTTCCTTTTTTTGTACAGACTTCGAGGTCAAATTAATTTTGGCACAACTAGCTTCCACCACAAAAATAAATATTAATGCAATCTAAGACTAACTGTATAATACCAAAAAGGGGTAGAACAATGTAACATGGTACACTGATTAGGGTGGACCGAAACAACGTATGTAATGCAGATGACAAGCTGGAGCTGGAACTGGAGCAAACAAGCCAGTGATTTATTTATTTATTGAGTATTTTTTTTTGTATGGTTTTTTTTTTTCAATTGCACGTGTGAAATTCTCCTGTGCGAGTTACATGAAGTCACGCGTGCGATAGTCGCACATGTGCACAGTTCCCCTTTAGGGCTTCGATTCTAGACACAGTGGGTGGACTCCAGTGGCGGCTGAAGAGGCGAATGCGTCCAACGGAGATATGGCTAGCTCCCAGCGACACTAGTAACGGTCTTCGACAATGGCGGTAAAGGTTGATAGAGACAGTGGCGAAAGCTTCTACGACGATTTTGTGAAGCTGTGTTGTGATGGCGTGGGAAAGAGGACAAGAACGACAGAGACGACGGCGTGACTGGACGATGGTGGGAGGCTCAGACGGCTACTCAACATTGTCCAAATAGGGAAAGAGAAGGCAGACGGTCAATTTGTTGTATGCCAATGTTGGAAGTGATGAAGAGGGAGGGGGGTGCTATGCTTAGCCGACGACGTCAGAAGCATCGAAGGAGACCAGATAGCCGGTGGTAAGGGTTTGAGACAGAAGAGCTGGCCGACAGAAGAAAAGTTTGTAGACCTCTCTATCAATGGTTCACAAAGTCGATTCTAGCCGGGATCGGACGTGTCGGGTCTAAAGTTGAACAACAAAGGTGGGAATCTCAATGTTGTGTATTGCCAACGTGAAAAAATTGCTTGCAGATGGATCTTCGCTTTGATACCAAACTAATGTGGAATGTGCGAGGTGTGTTGCTGTCGTGAGGGAGAAGAGAGAAAGTAGAAGGACAAAAAGAAGAAAGGAGGAAGAGAGGAAGAAGAGCAGAGGTGGGAAGTAGAGAAAGATCAGGAAGGGAAGAACGATAGAGCAAAAACAAATTATGTTTGATCATCAATCAAAATCTCCATCCGATTACAATCAATAAATAAAAGAGATGGGAATTCAAAATTTAAAACTAAATAAAATCAATAACTGCTAAATCTTCTAAAATCAAGGAAGACAATAAATTAAAATAAATTAAATTAAAATTAAAAAACACAGCATTATTCAAGCACAATGTTGTGGGTTCTGGTGGGGCCCTATGCCTCCGGTATACACTTGGGTGATCGGTGGCATGCTAGTGTCCCCACCAAGTAACCACAAGGGATAAGAACTGGTGTTTGTGACAAAAAGCTGAAGAATCATTTGTTGATAAACACTCGATAGAAAAAAAGGAATTACATTTCTAATTTAGAATTTTACAACACATAGTCCTCATGCAAGTTAACAAAAATCACCTAGACAGTCAATAAGGTGTTTATAGAGTACTCTAGGTCCTCTTGATCTAGGTAAAAGCTAATATACACTCCGTAATACCAAAAACAAATTCTCCTTCAATGGGTAATCTTTTATTAAATTTAGGACTAGTCTACATGTTAAAAATAAATAAATAAATAAATAAAATGAGAAAGTTGTCAAAACTCCTCAGCAGTAAGTTGGATTCTACCACCTCTTGTGTTTCCAAAATTGAATTTTGAAAACACTTCTCCTGATAATCCAGGACTAACAGAACATTAAAAAAATCTCAGAAGATCGGTTTATGTGTATTATCATGGCACAACAAGTACAATGCTAGACATGCAGAAGCTGCTAGTCTTTTGAAAGGAGTTAAGACATAATTGGTAAAATCTCAATTGGCAGTACTTATTGCAGGTGGCTCAAAGTATGTCACAAGTATGATCTACAAGTATGCCCATTGGCTGTTGTTGTTTATTTTTACGGGTACGTAGTTCCCCAAAGATACTATGAATCCGTGCTCCTAGTGGTCCAAACTCTCATCTGGACAGACTGGCCAGCCAGCAGATGGTTTTAGCTGGTTTGCATCTTCTGTTTCTCCTTTTCTGTATTCCTTTTTTATGGTTCTGTATAGTTATTTTTCTGTTATCAAGACCCCTCTTGTACTGGATCTAAGTTCTATTTCTTAACATATTTCTGCTGATTTCATGAAATCAAAAGAAAAAAAAGTCTTTTAATGCATATGTGATACAAGTCAGATGAGGCCTAGGCAAGATAGGATGCGACACAGCCAAAGAAGGACACGGCACAGCCAAAGTGTGGTGCACAGCCAACACCATCAAAAGGGACTTCCCAGAGTGCAACAACAGCCCCGAGTCATAAAAATGACATACCAAATGTAGCAGCAGCAGTGGCAGACAACTCCTTGGAGCAAAGCAGCACAGGCGCAGGTGCAGTTGCTACAGCTGGCATGCGGGCACGTAGGTGTGTAGGTGAGGTACAAGTGCAAGCAAGACAGAGGCGCACACCCACAGCAGGCCCAGCAGCTAGCAGGCTGGCTGTCTGATCCAAACTTTGAAATTTGAATTGGACTTGATCCAAATGCTTTTGAATAAGATTTTTTGAGCTATTTTAGGGAATGTGAGATATTGCCAAGTTTAAGATTCAAATAAAGGGGCAATTTTCTTGCTTAGGTGGAAATGGCCTATCGGACCATGTAAGATAAGGATAAGGGATACTTATCCTCAATTTTGCCTATGAATAGGCCTTGTAAACTCTTGTAAACCATCTTCATTTTGTGCAAAGAAGTTTTCCTTATTGCCAGAGCTCATTTCTCTTCCACTTTAGTTTTTTTTCTTCTTGATTCGAGAGGCTGACTAGCTTACTTTCATTTGGAGCAAGTTAGGCCACACGTTGAGCGTCTAGGAGTGATTTCTCACTCAATCTAATAGCGTGACAACTAATATCAGAGTGCATTTGAGTTAGGAGGAATTAGTGTCATTGCAATTCAACCATGGCAGCCTTAGAACCGACTTTGGAAGTGCAACCTACCAAAGGTAAGAAGAAAGCATCTGAATCTGATTCTTGTTTTGCTTCCTTGGGATCACGGCTTGAGAAGCCGGAGTGTCAATGCTTGAATTGGGAGGCGAAGATCCAAGTGGCAGATGTTCAGCCGAGCAGTCTTGATGTGATTCAAGGGCTGGAGGAGGACGTCCATAGTGTCGTTGCAGTATTAAATCAGACATGTGCAACACCATTGACGAAATGAGGTCCAAGTTGGAGGAGATGTGGACGAGGATGACAATTCTGGAGAAAAATATTTTGAACAAGGGTGGTCTTCTTTCACAGATTTAGATCAAAGTGTTGAAACCTAAAGCCTACAATGATGTATGGGATCCGAAGTCATTGACAATTTCTTGTGGCAAGTGGGGACAGTACTTCAAAGCTTCCAAACTCACTAAAGAGGAAGTAAAGGTTAGTACTATTTCAATGTTTCCTGTTGATGATGCTATTCTATGGTGGAGACAAAGAGTTGGTTATGCCTAAAGCAGGGAGAGTTTGGTAGACACATGGGAAGATTTCAAGTGCGAGTTGAAGTGCTACTTCTTTCCTGAAGATGTTGATTACCAAGTAAGGAAGGAGTTCCAAACATTAAAACAGGAAGGGACAATTTGTAAGTCTATTATGTTCTTCACTTCCTTAATCCTCAACACTTCTAACATGACCGATGAGGATCAGTTATTCTCCTTTTTGGTGGGAGTGTGTCCTTGGGCCGAGCAAGAGTTGAGGTGTCGGGAGGTGAAGACGCTTGCCATGACAAAGAAACTGAAGGATTTCAAGAGGAAATTCGATGAAAGCACCAACAAGACCCTAAAGCCGTTAGAAAAGACCACAAGGAAAACCACAAGAAGAAACCTACTTGGAATCGGAAGTAGAACTCCAAGAATGAAGAGAAAAAGAAGAACCATTCAGCTAAAGGTAACTCCATCAACAAAAATCTTAATTTTTTTGCTTGTGATAGAGATCACATGGCGAGAAACTGTTCAGAGAAGAAGTTACTAAATGTTGTCAAAAGGGACGAAGTTATAATGAAGTTGAATGGCAAGCCTTCAATGGGTTTGTTGATGCTATTGAATTCCGTCCAAGCCCACATCATGAACTCTACAACTCCATCAGTAAGACCTAAACACGAGTTACTCTACCTTAATGTATTGCTAAATGACAGCAAAGGGAAGTTTATGATTGATACCAGAGCAACCCATGATTTCATTTCGATGGAAGAGGCGAGGCGAGGCGAGTATGCTTAAGGTGGGAACACGATGACAGTCGAATGAAAGTTGTGAATTCCGAAGCCAAAGCAATGCTTGGAGTGGCCAAGCACACTTGTATCGTCGTTGAAAAGTGGGTAGACCTTCTTGACTTCACTGAAGTACCCATGAAAGATTTTAATGCCATATTGGGGATGGATTTCCTATGTAAAAGCAAGTCATTCATAATGCCTTACTTGGGAATAGTAGGGATTACAGACAAAAATGGCCCATGTATGATATCCGAAGTGGGGGGGCTATGTGAAGGGAAAAACTGTTATGCTTTCAACCCTCTAGCTTAGGAAGGGCTCTTAGGAGTGGAGAGTCCAATTTTCTTGTTTCTTTGACGAAAGACGAACATTGGATTGATGGTCAACCCATGCCGGTCAAAGTGGAGAAAGTCTTAAAGGAGTTCCGGGACTTGATGCAGGAGGAGTTGCCAAAGAGATTAACTTCAAGGAAGGAGGTTGATCACATGATTGAGCTCGAGCAGGGTGTTAAACAACTATCTGTGGCACCATACCATATGGCCACGAAGAAGTTAGAAGAACTTCGGTAGCAGCTCGGGGGAGAGGATGAAGATGGATTCATCTAACACTCCCAAATCTTCGTTTTGTGAACCAATAGATTGGTTTTCCAAGTATTACATGTTTGTTGTCATGCTGAGTGATTCAACAATAAAGGAGGCTTACACAACGGGATAACAACCTATTGTGCCTCACATCAATTTTTTTAGCAAGTCTAGGAGGAGCCCAATTAGCTTGCAGATAGCCAAAAGATGGAAGGAGCACATCGATTTGGCATATGCTTCATTGCAGCTTATCAAAAGGGCAACACGATGAGGGTGCCTATGTTATTGCTGGGGGAGTATGATAGGTGGGCAAATGCAACCTAGGTAACATAACCAAAGAAGGATACGACACAAACGAAGAGAGATGTGACACAATCAACACAATCAAAAGGGGCTTCCAAAAGTGCAACGACAGCCTAAACTCATAAAAATAACATAACAAAGACAACGACAGTGGCAGACAACTCCTTGGGGCAAAGCAGCACAATTGAAGGTGCTACTACTGCAGTTGGCATGTGCGGATGAGTAGCAGGCATGAATGCGTGCTGAAGAGGCCCAGACATGTGGGCAAGGTACATGGCGAGGCAGTATGCACACAATGCAGAGGTGCACTGTAGTTGGCGGGTTGGCTGTTTGATTCAAAATTTGAAATTCAAATTGGACTTGATCCGAATGCTTTTGAATAAGATTTTCTAAGCTATTTTAAGGCATCTGAGATAATGCCAAGTTTAACTTCAAATAAAGAGGTAATCCTCTTGCATAGGTGGTACGAGCCTACTAGACCATGTAAGATAAAAATAAGGGATGTTTATCCTAAGTTTTGCCTATAAATAGGTCTTGTAAACTCTAGTAAACCATCTTCATTTCATGCAAAAAGTTTCCCTCATTGTCAAAGCTCATTTCTCTTCCATTTTAGTTTCTTTCTTCTTGATTCGAGAGGCTGACTAACTTACTTCTGTCCAGAGTAAGTTAGGCCGTATGCTAAGGGTCTAGGAGTAATTTCCCACTCAATCTAGCGGTGCACCAATTTTTCAAACTAATATCCTGGACCTCTGGTATACTCACAACTATCAGAATCTTATGCATATTCTAGTTTTGAATCCTAACCCAATTTTTTTCAGAAACCAGCAGAAGTATCACCTTCCTCCACCTTAGTTATCTTTTTGCATCCAGTACAGAAATTACAAAGTTTCTGTGTCCTCCAAACTCACATGCAAGTCCCACGTTATTAAGTCCATACAGTTATAATTTGTATAGCTTTCCTTCACCAAAGTAATTCTCTTGGTATAAAACTTAATGTGTTGCCCTTTGCACTATAGACAATATATAATATACTGAAGTCCAATAGTTGAAAATGGAGTGCAAGACAGAATGCTTGCATAAAAAGCATACCTTGGAAGCAAAGGTTCCTTGGGGCCATTTGAGTAGCCCAGCCACCATCTGACCTGTCTGGTTGCAATCATCATCAATCGCCTGCACAGCCAAGTACAGAAACAACTGTATTATAGTGGCAAACAGCAACAGAAATGTTATCTTTTTAAGGGAAAGGTAAAGGAATAAGAAGCAAGAAAACAGAGAAACTGTAACAAGATTTTCATGGAGGAAACTAAAATTTACAGTACAATGTTCACATCATGCTAGGTTCCGTCATAATACTCTTTTATAACACTTATATGTCTGAATGTCAGATCATTATCTCTGGTGACTAAAGCAATGACAAACTGCATGCACAGGCACCATAGTAAACAGCGCACGCACCCGCTCCAGTAACATGTGGCACAATTATTACAGTTGCATCAACTAGCTCTATACTTCCACAAAACACTAGATGGTGTGCCTCACTTCAGGATGCCAAAGCACAGCAGCAGCTGAGTCTTAGTCATTGGAGCAATTTACCAAAAAAATGGTCGAAGCTGACTACTTTCTTACAATTTCAAATACAAATGGAGAACGCACACAAACTGGATGAGTTTATTTTTGGTTGAAGAAAGCAATCAATTAAGCCTTAACCTGGAGCAAGAAACCAGTTACTGTTCATCAAGGTGTCACTCTTATAGGTTAGTGGAGTTATAGTTGGATGATTATCTGAATAAACTACATTTGGGATAAAACTGAGGCTTGATTGTTCTTTAATTGTAAGAACCTCATAGGTTTTAGGAACTCTGGTTACAGTTGACAAACTGATTTGGTGGAAGAGTGTAAGACATGGAAACCTACTTCATAGTAACATGAATGGGATGTCCAAAATGAATTATACTCCAAGAAATGCTGGTATTGAAGAGTCTCCTTGAAAAGGATTGAGGAAAATACTTGCAGAGGACAAACAAAAATGGAACTAGTAAATGATAGAGCAGAATGGAAGAGGATCACATAGTTGATCCCAAGGTAACGGGGGAAATCCCATCCACCATTCAACAACAACAACAACAACAAAGAAAAAAAAAACTCCCCAAGTACTTTCATGGAGAGCAGATGCCAATTATGAGCTACAAGAAAAATCTTTGTGAGACAGTATCTTTGCAATTTTATGTTCCATGTGGCTGGTCGAAACAGAAGATATTCACCAAAAGCAAGTTTGAGTTGGAGACCCAATGGATCAAGCATTAACATGCAAATACTTTCTGACCCTCAATCACAACTGCTCCAGTGATCTTCTGCATATAATGGCGAGAAAAACCTGGTGAGTCATGCTGCAAAAGGTACTCATGACAGGGTTCAAATATGGAGCATAACGGCACCAGTCCAATGGGCACTGCAAATTCCAACAATAATGCCTTCACTTAGCTGGGTTAGCAGATCTTGCAAATCAGCCTCACCAACAATAATTTGAGTCACCAAGATGTATGGGATTTCCTAAATCAGATACCCAAACAACCACAGACCTGTTCTCTTATTCTAGCTTTTCATCGTGTTCTCCTGTAACCATCATCAACAAAAACAGAAATGCAACAGCCAACCTACTTCACCTCATGCCTGAGTCCAACCAGGCAACCTGAAATTTCTTTTCAGGGCTCCAGATGGACCAACTGGGAATCCATACATAATTAATGATGTCATCTACCAACCATCTTCAACATGGCTTTAACTCATATATTAGCTGCAATTTCTTGTTATGTCCTGTTCAACCTCTCAAATTTTCCATTTTTTCTGTTTCTCTACTTCTGTTTTTCATTCGGAGAGACTAAAAACAAATATATATTTGCTTCATAATAAAAAAATAAAAATAAAAACTGTCTTCCAGATTCATATTAGGATGTGGCATTGTGAGCTGGCTGTAAACAAACATGTCACATTTTGATAGGTGCATCTTATCCAGATGTTCTGCAAAAATAACAACTTGGCCTGGGAAAGTGTGATAATTTTGAACTCGAAGATGTTTTATTAACAAAATGGAAAGAAAACGAGATAATATAAATCATTGCATACAAGAAGTCCAAAGGTGATTCAAGAATTCGAATTTGCTTAGATGTTTGACTAGAACATGCAATGATGGCTTCAAGGCCTAAAGATCTCAACCCCCATGGTGGCGACATTGCCTAAATAATGCAGCTACAATGATGAGTACTTTTACTAAATGCTGAAGATTTACTCCAAACCTGTGACTTCCTACTAATAGTGGCTCAAGTATTTTTTTTTTATCAATCAAAAGTGGAATTCTCAGTCAATAAGGAATTTATTTTACTTCCCAGGATTTAACTCTTTCCACACCCAAACTAAACAACACTACGCAGGACCCGCAAGCCAACATGGAGTCACCACTGGCTGGACAGTAGAATGAGGAACTACTGCAGCTAGTTGAACAGAAGAGGACGCAACCCCTATTTTACCTGCTCCATTAGAAAAACAGAAATATAGATGGATGTAAAAGGTCAGTAAGAATACACTAGAACCAGTGTGATGTAATATACCAATCCTGGACATGTCATTACATTTCATTGTACAACAAGGGACCGACGCAACTTGCAGTTTCATCAATTTGCCGGTCAACTACAAGGAACTGCTCTGGATATAACATAAATTTAAATTACACCAATATTGCAAGTATGAGTTGGCTCACTATTAAAATGACACTGAAGCGCAGAGAAAAGAATGACACTTGCCCAGCTATTGAACTCTAAAGTAAGAGAACTCGCAGAGAAAAAACTAGGCAAGAAAAAAAAACCAAAATTAACTGAAAAATAAAAAATAATCATTTAGGGAGAAAGTTTTATCTCAATTTTAAAGCCGGAGCCAAACCCAGAAAACAAATGTTTGCAGAAGCACTTATACCTGTTTCCCGAGAATCACGAGTCCAGGTTTTTCTATATCTGCAAGGGCCCGCAAGAGCTTGGCAACAGAAAGAGGATAAATATTCATTGTCTCCGTTGCAACGTGGATTGCCCTGTCCGCGCCCATAGCGAGTCCTGTTCTAAGAGTGTCAACGCACTGGGCTGGACCGACGCTAACAGCAATCACCTCAGATGCATGACCGGCTTCTTTAATCCTGAGTGCCTCTTCCAGAGCAATCTCACAAAATGGGTTCATCGCCATTTTGACATTGTTGGTCTCAACACCCGTCTGACACCAGATATTATTACATTCAAATTGAAATAAAAATCAGCAAACGGAACGAGTCTCTAGCGCAAATTGTGACTTCAAATCAAACTGCAGAAAGTTGTCTGGAAAAAACTAGAACAAGAATAGAATCCCAACAGTGTCACAGGCAAGGAGATGAAATCACCTTGTCCGGTTTAACTCTGACTTTAACAGCGTAATCAACGACCCTTTTAATTGCTACCATAACCTTCATCCTTTTTTATGTTGTCCAGTTCCTGTCAATAACAAGAAGAAAGAGGGGGGATCGAAACTTCAAACACTAAGCAAGAAATCGAAAACTGTGGGAAGAACAGGGATTTTCGGGGAAGATTAAAGTGGTCGGTCCATCCAGCAAGGAACCCGAAGCAAATTGCAGCACGCAACTCCGGCGAACAGAAAGTCTGGATTCTTGAACGAAACCAACCCGCCTATTAACCGTCGGTTCAACAACTTGGTCAGCCAAGCCGACAGCGGTAATTCCGAGTTATTTCTATGAATATTTACGGATTATAAATCTAATTTTGATAGAAGAAGTGTACAATCCATGTTTTTGTTTAAGAGTGCCGATTTGGCTTGAAAATCACGACGACCACCTGGGTTTGAGGGTTCAGACCAAGTAGAATGACTTCCATTTACGCTGGTCAAAGAAAGAAAGACGCCCGAACTGATGACTGTGATGCTTATCCAAAACATATTTTATGAAATCGGATATTAATCGGATGAATGGTATCAACCGGATCCAAATTACACCCTTGCAAGCAAATCATGGTATTCTGATTTGGACTTGGACGCTCTCTGTTCAACAAAATGAAGGTCGTCCAGATGCTGGAGTGAGGGTACGAATTCTCATTCTCATAAGGCCTTTTTTATTTTTTATTTTCTACGATCTTCTCTTGGTAGAAAGACAATAATATACAATATTATTTGAAATATTATTAAATCTACTCTCCTCAAGTAAGAATCTTCCAAAAACCAATAATCAAATTAGTCAGTTAAGAAATAAGTTTCTCTAGCACCCTAAACCCTATCAACTTCTCTGGCTCACACATTGGCAATCGAACAGGAAAAGTCATGGAAGAAGGGAATGACGGGTGGCAAGGCGAGACCAAGAACGAGCTTGTTGGAATTATGGTTTAAAATATATTATTTATAAAATAAAAATACCATGATATTAGAGGCGTGGGACCCACTTCTAGATGTTTTGTCATTGAATGTTCAGTACAGGGAATAATGGCCAACACATCTCCGTGTAGAGGTAGATTCATTGGGTGCATTGATTGGACACATCCTTGGGTATAAGGAGATATATCTCTCTTGAAGGGATGTATCTCTCCTTAGGGTATGTATCTCTCTTTAGAGGATGTATCTCTCTTAAGGGGATGTATCCTTATGAATAGTCATAAGTGTCACACCCTTTGAAAATTTATAAATTCTTTCATGGTCTTACAAGTGAGGCTAAGGCTATTTGCACACCCAGTCTGGCTGAACAGGAGCAAGCTTATCACTTGTAAACGACTTATCAAAGGTTATCTTGTGCACTTCAAGTTCTATTTATATTCTTCAAGATGAAAGGTACGTTCTCTTTATGCTTATTATTTTAATTCTATGATATATGTATGACTCTCAAGATAAAAAAAATTATGGAGGATTTAATATGTATTTCTATGATGTTTATTTTATTATTATTAGACATCAAGTCTAACAAATACAAGTGATTAATGCCTCTTCTGGTATCATAGAGATAGATTCTATTTTTCTATATATTTTCCATATTGTTTTTGGATTTTTTGGCTATTTATTTGTGGAATGGAAATAAGTTTAGTTTAGGCTTATTGGATTTTGGCGCCGCAGGCAGGCCTGCCAATGCGTGGGCTTGCTAGTGCGGGCTACTGTGCACGGGCCGCTGCGTGCGGGCTGCTGCGTGCGGGGCTGCTGTCCACGGGCTTGCCAATGTGCAGGCTTGCACGGTCTGGGTTGGTAATGACCCAGAACCATGAACCAAACCGAGTTTTGCTAATATAATGAGCCAGAATGTGTTTTAAGGATTTATTTTTACCCAAAATTGTATTTTGAATAGAATTTCCATGTTATTTGGAATTTATTTGGCTATTTGAAGTATTTATAATTTGTGTTATTGCATGCCTTGTTATATATTTATGTATTTGTATGTGAAAATTAACTTAATTATATAATTTGCAAAATCCCCAAAGGATAATGCATTTTGTATAAATTAAATTAATTTTATGTGTGTTTATTTTGAGTATAATTTGTTTGATGAGTTATACTAATTTTATTATACGATTAGCAAAATCCCCAAAGGGTAATGCGAATTGTATAATTAGATTAGTATGTTGTAAATTAATTCGTATGAATCCCCAAAGAGTAAGTATGAATTAATTTATTTGTTTGTTTGTTGGTTTGTGATATTGTTGGTTGTTTATCATGTGTGGAACGATTTGCCTAGTAGCTCTCATGAATCCCCAAAGGGTAAATGGGAGTACTAGATGGCTGAAATGATTGTATAATTATGTATATTCTTCCAAATATTGAAATATTTTCTGGATGACGAGAATATCGAGTAGTGGATATAATTTTGCTGAGTCCCTAAAGAAAAATGTACTTGATGGGACTAATTATGTGAACTGGTCACAACGGGTTGACTTAATGCTACGAGGCTATAGGTTTGATAAGATTATCAAAGTGGATACTCCTCCTCAAAGACCTTCCCGAATAAACTACCCCGATAATCTGAAACAGTATAAGAAGGACCTTAGAAAATTGAAGGAATAGGATAATGCTAATGAAATTTTCTAGGTCACATATTCTTGGGGCTCTAAGTGAGACTCTCTTGATGACTTATTTTCATGTCCCCACTACAAAAGAGATTCTCGACCAGATTGAGGCTAAATATGGTAAAAAATTGTCTACTCACATCAATAACTTAAGGCAAAAGTTCACTTGTGCCAAATGCGAAGAAAATGCTGATATGAGAAAACATGTAAATGACATGCTTGCCATGGCAGACGAGTTACAATATCATGGTAGACCAATGGATGAAGAAACTAAAGGGATCACCATTATCAACTCTTTACCCAAATCTCTCAAATATATTCAAGATTTTTATTCTTTGTCCAAGACAAAGTGGGCTATATTTGATTTGGTAAATATGATCGACCACCAGTTCGAAAGACTCAATCCAAGTATTGAGTTAGATAAATCTTCACCTAGTGCTAACGTAGTTTTAAAGCCGAAGAAAAAGAATTTTAAGAAGAAGGGAAAGAACTTTCGATTTCAAAACTTCAAGGACAAAAAGGTCAATCAACAAAGGGTTGAAGTACATGCAAATCAACGTGTTTGCTTCTTCTGTAATAAGCCAGGACATATAAAGAAGCAAGAGACAAGTCTATTTACGGTTTGAAACAAAGCCTCAAAATTATGGAATATCAAGTTCAATGAAGCAATTACAGCGTATGGTTTTACTCAGAATCCAGAAGATCACTGTGTTTATATAAAAACAGTGGGAGATCGCATTGCTTTTCTTACTTTATACGTAGATGATATTTTATTAGCCGGGAATGGTATTCAGTTACTCCAAGGTATAAAGACATGGTTGTTTCAAACATTTGATATGAAAGACCTTGGGGAAGCTTCTTATATTCTTGGCATTAAAATTCTACGAAATAGATCTTTGCAAAAATTGAGTTTGTCTCAAGAGAAGTATATCGACACTCTTTTGAATCGGTTTCACATGTCTAACTATATACAAAGTAAAGTACCTTATGATAGCCCTAAAAAGATGAGCCAAGTGGATTGTCCTTCTCGCCTCTTTTGGATCGGTTTCACATGTCTAACTGTATACAAGGTAAAGTACCTTATGATAGCACTTAAAAGATGAGCCAAGTAGATTGTCCTTCTCGCCTCAAAGATAAGTTGGACGAATCTAAGTATCCATACGGTTCTGTTGTGGGGAGTTTTATGTATGCTCTTATATGTACAAGACCTGATCTTGCTTATGTTGTTGGAATTCTTAGCCGGTTTCTGGCTAATCTAGGTTTCACTCACTGGGAAGGGGTAAAATGGGTAATACGCTATCTAAAACGAACAAAGTCATATGCTTTGACTTATCAAGCGGACAAGTTGGAATTGGTTGGTTATTCCAACTCAGATTATGAAGGATGTATTGATACCCGAAAGTCTACTTCTAGTTTTATCTTTATGTTTGGCGGAGGTGCCATTTCTTGGAAAAACAAGACGCAAGACTGTGTCGCGCAATCAACCATGGAGGCAGAATATGTGGCTATGAACTTAGCAACAAGGGAGGTTGTCTATCTTTGCAAATTCTTGCGAAATCTTCTGGTGGTAGACTGTGTGGAGCAACCTATTCCTCTCTTTTGTGATAATGCATTTGCTATTGCTATCACGAAAGATCCGAAGTGTCACTCCAAGCTAAACATATTGAAGGGAAATACCACTATATACGAGACATGCTGAGGAAGGAGGAAGTTGTTATTTATAAGATATCTTCTCCAGATAACTTAGCTGATCCACTAACCAAGTGTCTTCCCGTGACCAGTTTCACTTTCCATGTGGGGAAAATGGGTTTGATTTGTTTATAATTGATGAGACCAAGTAAGAGAACATTGTTTTGTATGTATTGTGGTTTCAATGATTTGTAATACTATGTATGTCATGACATTGTAATTTATATTGCATGGAATGATTTTGAAAGAATGCATATGCTTTTGTGTGATAATATGAGTATTCAGTGTATGCCTTGAGATTTAGTTTCCCTATTAGGTATGTACTTGTACGTGTATATGTGAGGGTCTCAATAGGGAATGACGGTTGAGTCTCTAAATTGTCCAGGCCAATGGGACTGCATAGGCACAATTTCCTTTACGACTAATACTCATGCTGGTATAGAGCTTTACCCTGAGCTCCTCAGGTATTGAGTATACTATGGACGGTGAGATGCCTTGATATCCAGCTTTTCTATTAGGTATATATACTTGTATGTATATACAGAAGGGTCTCAATAGGAAGGTAGGGTTGGATGTCTAAATTATTCAGGCCTATGGTACTGATTAGGCACAGTTACCTTAGTGGCTAATACTCGAACTGGTATAGATCTTTACCCTGAGTTCAGGTCCGAGTATGCCATGAATAGAGACCGCTGAACTGGCAAATTTGAAAAGTATGGATTTGGTTTATTCCCTAGCCTTGGATATCTAAGATAAATATTGTGTAGGCCCGGGTTAACTACACATGTATATTAAAGTGTTTAAGGTAATGTCTTTGGTCATGGTATGGTTTTATATGTCAAGATTGATTTTTCAAGTTTTTTTTCGAAAATCGGAATTTGAAATGAATTTGAAACCAAGTGGGAGTTTGTTGGAATTATGGTTTCAAATATATTATTTATAAAATAAAAATACCATGATATTAGAGGTGTGGGGCCCACTTCTAGATGTTTTGTCATTGAATGTTCAGTACAGGGAATAATGGCCAGCACATCTCCCTATAGAGGTAGATTCATTGGGTGCATAGACTGGACACATCCCTTGGGCATAAGGAGATATATTTCTCCTTAGGGGATGTATCTCTCCTTAGAGGATGTATCTCTCCTAAGGGGAGGTATCCTTATGAATAGTCATAAGTGCTACACCCTTTGGAAATCTATAAATTCCTCCATGGTCTTACAAGTGAGGCTAAGGCTATTTGCACACCCAGTCTGGCTGAATGGGAGCAAGCTTATCACTTGTAAACGAATTATCAAAGGTTATCTTGTGCACTTCAAGTTCTATTTATATTCTTCAAGATGAAAGGTACGCTTTCTTTATTCTTATTATTTTAATTCTATGATATATGTATGGCTCTCAAGATAAGAAAAATTATGGAGGATTTAATATTTATTTTTGTGATGTTTATTTTATTATTATTAGACATCAAGTCTAACAGAGCTAATATAAGGGATGGGACGATCGATCCGAAGAGTATGAACACAAGCAGTGAAATTTCCATCAAATCCATTGGCCACAATGGTTTTTTGCACCACGTCTCTTTAATCGGCATGGACTAAGTGATCACTTAGATGAAGAATGCCATTGGGGAGAGGTTGCGATTGGAGCTTTAGACCAGATAATTGGTCTACGGGTTCCAACCGCAAAGAAGACAAGGTATAATGGTACATAAGCTCCACTAAAGCAGTAGTGCCACTACAAGGGAGGAAGATGAGATGCCAAAACTCCCACATCCTAGGTCATGAAAGAAATAACAAGAAGAAATAACCGAGGTGGTAGGAATGGGTAAGGCTCTTCTTGATCCAAAATCAAATTTGTTTTCACGGTAAAAAAACAAGTCACTTAATAGATACTTGTTGGAAACTCCACGGGAAACCAAACTAAGTTACAGCCAACCAAACTTCAACCAATAGTGTAGATAAGGTAGAGAACAGACTCTAAACATCTAGAGGCCAGAAAACTATATCCAAAGAAGACTATGATTTACTTCATCGGATGAAGAGTATAATGATATCTTCCTCGAACAAGACCCTTTCCACTACTGCAACTACAACTATCTCCGGTATGATCTCAGCTACTTCACCCTCTCCATCCTGGATGCTGAAGGACCTCCTAATAAGATGATATGGATGCAAGGAAGTGATAACAAGATGGTGATAATCGATGAGTTGATAAAAAAATGGAAATGGAGTGAGAGGTAGAGTGTCTTGTATAAGACTTCAACTCCTTTTGAAGAGCAATTGGTCGAGTATCAAAGGGAGAACCAAAAAAATGAGGGAAAAAAGGAGACCTTACCTCTGAAGGAGTTGGAAACTTGACAGGTGAGGTGTTAGCCAATGCTTTAGAGAGCTTAAAAGATAAGTCATCCCGGACATCCTGCATCCAGAAAGGATTATCACACATATCTTTTATGAGTATGACAGTTTTCCAGAAAAATACATTTAAGGGCTCTAGGGTCCAATTTGGTTGTATGCGGAGATGTAACATTGACAAAGCAATTACACCCAAATACTTTCATAGTAAGGGAAAACATGTCTTCTATAGGAAAGAGACGAGAGAAGGGTGACCGATCATTTAGAACGGAAGATGGCAACCTATTGATGTGAAAGCATGTTGTAAGGATAGCAAGGGGCCAATAGAAGTGGGGTACTGTATATGTTAAATGAGGGACCGACCAACCTCAAGAAGGTGTCTATTTTTTTTCTCAACCACACCATTTTGTTGTGGTGTGTAGACATAGGAGGTTCAATGTATGATTCAATTATCCTGGCAAAATGATGGGAATTCTCTAGACATATATTCTTTTGCATTACCGGACCAGAGAACCTTTAAGGTGGTATAAAACTGAGTAGATATCATAGCACAAAAGAATTTGAGAGTATGTAATATTTCGGATCTATCTTTAAGTAAAAATAACCATGTAACTCAAGAGAAGTCATCAATAAATGTAATAAAAAACTTTGAATGAGAAACATTAGATATTTTCAAGGGTCCCCACACATCAGTATGAATTAAAGAAAAAGATGAAACACCTTTAGTTTTGCTTCAAGGGGGATAAGTACTTCATTGGTGTTTACTTAGTTGACAACTTTCATAGTTCAAATGAAAAATAGACTATAATGAGGGAATTACATGTTTAAGGGTCTATAGATATGGGTGGCCTAATGTGTTGTGCCATTGAAAGGCTTTGTGCTATGAACTAGTTGCAGTTGAGACTGTTGACTGTTTGAAGTACCCCCTTGTTCACGGCCTCCACCAATTGCTTGTTTCATCTGTAGGTCCTGAAAGACACAAGAGGTAGGAGAAAAAGTAAAAGAATAGTTAAATTTTATTGTTAACTGACTGACTGATAGAAAATTTAACAAAAACTAAGGAACAAAAAGCACATCTTTTAAGTGTAATGTGGGTGTAACATATGTGGACCCCATCCCTTGGACCTTGGTTTGGGGTCAATCTGCTATGGAAACAAATTTATCAATCAAACAAGGGGAGATGGAAATCAAAAGATTATCATTACTTGTCAAGTGCTCGGAGGCCCCAAAGTCAATAATCCAAGATGGAGAGAGTGAAGTAGCTGAGATCATACAAGAGATAGTTGTATTAGTAGAAGAGGTCTTATTCGAGGGAGATATTATTATACTCTTCATCCATTGAAGTAAATCATAGTCTTCTTCGGATATAGTTTTCTAGCCTCTGGATGTGTCAGGATGTTCTCTACCTTATCTCCACTATTGGTAGAAGTTTGGTTGGTTGTAGCCCGGTCTAATTTTCCAGCAAGTATCTATTATGTGACCTATTTTTCCACAATGAGAATAGGTTTGATTTTCAGATCGAGAAGAGCCTTGCCCATTCTTACCACCTCTTCCACCTCAATTATTTCTTCTTTTTCCCCGATTATTGGAATTACCATCTCTATTATTAGATTACATGGCAGAGGAGACATCAACTTGGGAACTAGTGGATGGATCTGGGATACGCATAAGTGTTACACCGATATCATCAAAGGAGGGAAGAGCAACTGAGCTAAGGATTTGAGTTTTGGTTACCTCAAGATACAGTTTGATATTGGCAAGATAGATGGATGTTGCCAATATTTTCCTTTGTTCCTCTTGAACTGAAATATTTGTGGAATAGGGTTGAGCAAGTTTTCGTTCTTGAATGAGACCTCTAACCTTGAAAGATAATCATGTACATTATCTCCTTAATTGGCATTATACATTATTTGGAAAAACATCATATAATTTTTGCAAGCTATTGGCACTGGTGTATAACTTTGCATAAGTATCCCACACTTGTTTAGCGGTCTCAAAATGCACCACATTATTTGCAACGATTTCTTCCATGTCGTTGATCAACCAACTAAGGACTAATGTATCCTCCTAAAGCCGCTTGGTACATGCACTATCTTCCTTCATCTAGAAGAGAAGGTGGCTCATTCAAGTAACTCAACAAGTCACGAATGATGAGAAATCGCTTAACGAATTGTTACTAACTCAAGTAATTTGATAACCCCCTAAGAGGAATTGTGGTAATTTTGAGTAGGTCGCTTTTTCCAGCCATATTAAATCCAATATCTTCAGCCATGAAATATTGTCCACTAAACGAAAAATCACCACGCAAAGAGTTTATGAGCTGAAGTTGTAGCTTTAAGAATCAATTATACTTGCCGAAATTTCAGCACCTTTCTTTTTCTTTGACGTGGGACAACAATCTCTTAACCATATATCCTCTTGGTTTTAAAGCCAAAAAATGCTTAAACCCAAGAGAGAATCAACCTAGATTCATGTAAAAGGTGCAACAATCCAGAATTAAGATAAGAGAGTAGCAATTGAAGCAAGGAGAACACATACCGAGTGTTGTTTTTTCTTAAATCCAAACCTCAATTCATGCAGGCACTTAAACAAGAATAGACCTTTCTTATGCTGGCCCATGCAATCTTGAAAGATTTTCATATCATTCATAATAAAGAAAGAATCTCCAAATCCAAAAGAATATCAAATCAAATTATCAAATTTTGCTTAAAGTCAAGTCAATTCCAAAGAATGAAACTTTCCTCCTTTAGTGCATGCTCCATATGTAAAAATATCCCAGCCTTTGGACTTTCCTTTGGCTCTTGAGTATTTAGAGAAATAAATCTCACAATATAATCTAATTAGAAGGATCAAAATCGTTATTGAAATCAGCAATCTTTGTTCCAAAAAAATTGTTTCAAAAGGGAATCAACTAGGCTTGATTCAAATAATTTCCCAAATATCAAAAACAACATTAAGATATAGAAAACTGCTCCTTGACCGAAAATTGCATGAATGAGACTAAATTGAATAAAAAAACCTATGTTCATTCAATCAGAGTAGTGACACTTAATCTTTGTGTAAATAAGAGGAGAATACTCATTCTCCAACCTTCTTCATCTCAACAAAAGAAAAGAAGAGCATTTATCTTAGAGAGCATGGGTTGCTCAATTTACTTCAACTCCAACTTTACAAGCTTGATAAAATCGTATGATTAACACTTTAACCGAGGAACTTGGAATCCTAAAACCATAGTTCGAATACCATATGGAATTCAGGATCTATGGTGGAAGACCTCGATCAAGGTGGTGGAGAAAGAGAGGGATGGTTGGTAGAGAAAGAGGAAGAGAGATCTTGGGAAAAGAGAGAATAGGCTAAGGACGAAATATGAGAAGAGGAGAAGCTTGATGCTCTACCCCATGCCTTGAGGCTCTTATTTATAGTTGTGGGAGAAGTTTTACAATGACTAAAATGCCCTTAAATGTATTTTTTGGGTACTCTCATACTCAAAAAGGATATGTGTGTTATAATCTTTCACTCAAGAGAATGTTCGTACCCAGATATGTGACCTTTTTTGAAGAGCAGTCTTTTTGTTCGACCACCAGTGCCCCACCTATTTCTCTCCTACGAATGAGTTTCCTAAGCTTGTTGTACACATCGAAGACTCTACAATTAATGGCCAGGACGACTTATCTTTTTAGCCCCCTGAAGCATTGGCTGACGCCTCACCAGTCGAGTCTCCAGCTCCTTCAGAGGTAAGTTTTTTTTCTTCCCCTCATTTTTTGGTCCTCCCTGTGATACTCGACCAATTGCTCTTCAGAAGGAGTTGAGGTCTTGTACAAGATAGTCTAACTCTCACCCAATCTCCAAGTTTTTTTATCGACTCATCAATTATCACCATTTTGTCATCACTTCCTTACATCCATATCATTTACCTCTATTCCTTAGTCTTATCAGGAGGCCCTTTAGCTTTCAAGATGGAAAGCATCGATGAATGAAGAAATGGTAGCCCTACATGAAAATCTGACTTGGACACTTGTTCCCCTCCCATCCAGGAAACAACCAGTGGGATGTAAATGCATTTTAACTATTAAACACAATCCGGATGGCTCCATGTCCTACCTTAAAGCTCACCTCGTAGAAAAAGGTTACACTCAATGCTATGGTGTCAACTATGAAGAAACCTTCTCCGCCTGTCGCCAAACTAAATTTGGTACACCTCTTATTATCTCTTGTTGGTTGGTGCTTCAACTCGATGTAAAAAATGTCTTTTCTTAATGGAGATATTAAGGAGGAGATTTTATAACGGGGGGGGGGGGGGGGGGGGGGGAGGAGGAAGGGAGGGGGTTGCTGTTTACAAAAATCCCTATTGGAAAAAGCAATATTCGTGAGCTTAGTTTGACAAGTTCAGTCAAACCATGCTTCAATTCAGATTCACTAGGTGTTTTGTGGACCATTCGGTGTTTTTCAAGTACACTAAGAAGGGTGTGGTGTTGTTTTTGTATATGTAGATGACATTATTCTGAAAGGAAATGATATCGAGAACATAAATCAAATTAAATAGAAGATATGTAGTGAATTCAACACAAAAGACTTGGAACTTCTCAAGTACTTCTTGGTTATTGAAGTTCTTCAGTCCAAGCATGGAATTATCCTATCACAAAGAAAGTATGTTCTTGACTTGCTCAAAGACAGGAATGATGGGATGTCGCCCTGCTGACACTCTAATGGATACAAATGTAAAATTATGTGCAGGCTCTAGTGAAGATGTTGATATGGGTAAATACGAAAGTATGGTTGGAAAACAAATTTTTCATACAGTGACTAGACTGGATATCTCATTTTTCGTTAGTGTTGTCAGCCAATACATGCATAAACCTCAGGTTCTCACTGGCATGCACTATAAAAAATCCTCAGGTACTTGAAGAAAGCCCCAGGACAAGGGCTTTTACATAAGTACCACGGTCATCTTAACATTGTAAGCTTTGCTGGTGAAAATTGGGTTGGATCTCCAGATGACAGAAAATCTACCTCAGGGTATTATACCCTAGTTGGAAGCTACCTTCTGACAACGAAAAGCAAAAAACAAAATGTTGTGGCAAGATCCAGTGTTGAGGTAGAATATCAAACTATGGCTCATGCAGTAAGCAAACTTCTATGGATCAAATCTCTCCTAGCACAAATGCGATTTAATAAAAATGGCCTGCTGGAACTCCATTGTGATATTCAAGTTGCGATTCGCATTGCTTCCAACCTAGTCTTTCATTAAAGAACAAAGCATATCAAAATTGATTGCCACTTTGTCAAAGAGAAGTTATAAGCAGTCATTATAAGTCTCAAGCATGTCTCATCTCACAACCAACTGGCGGATGTAGTTACAAAATTACTTAGCTCGAAATTTCTCTCCATTATAAGCACCAAGCTATGGTTATATGATATCTTCTCACCACCAGTTTGAGGGGGAGTGTAAGAAGGTATCCATGAAGGGTGGCATAACGGGTAAAAAGAGAGAAATCCTCCCTCATGTCTAGAAGTGGCAAAGGTGGTAAATAAAGTGATCTTCATAAAGGTGTAATTATGTAAGATGATGTATATCCACTTATGTCTTTTCTTTCATAAAAATTGTAGCCCTAAGGGCATTGTAGTCATTGTAAACTTCCTTCACAACAATAAATTAGAACCTCAAGACATGGGGTAGAGCATCAAGCCTCTCCTCTTCTCAAAACTTGTCCCCAGCCTATTCTCTCTTTTCCCAAGAGCTCTCTCCCTCTTTCTCTACCAGCCATCCCTCTATTTCTCCTCCCTTCTCCTCTCTTCTCCCTTTTCTTCTCTTCTGCTTCCTCCTCTCTTTCTCCACCACCTTGTTTGAGGTCTTCCACCATGGAATCCTAAATTCCACAGAAGACTTAGAAATAGTCTGGAAACCCGCTTCAAATAGCAATAGTTTGGAAACTTGCTTCAGATCACTTAAAGCCTGGATACGAAGAAGATGAGGTTTCAAGCTTATTTCCAAACAATGGCTTCTCGGTTGAACGATAAATCATAGCAACAACAGAATGGTGATAACCATAGCAATAGCATAACGACGATAATAATCAGAAGTATGCAAGTAGTAGTAGATTCACATAAAAACCACGACTAACACACCACTGTTGTTGCAAGAATTCTAAAAAACAGAGACGATTATTTAAAGAAAGGATATTATTTAAATAGACTTGTCTTCTTCCTTCTACTATTGCTAATCGACTTCTGCAAATACTTCTCAAAATAGAGAAGGAATCCTAAAGAATATCATCATAACTTGTGTTGTTGTGTTGAAGAGCAAATAAGGAAGAGTATTACATGACTCTCATAATAAGAAGTCTTACATAGCTAGAATTATTATGGAAGGAGGTTTCATAGAAGAATTTCAGTTAAAAGGTGTTTTAGTTATGTTAGTTTTTTATTTATATTTAATTTTTTAAACATGTTAGGACTTATCTTTAAGTGTTAGACTTTGGGTGTAATTAGGACAAGGGTAGTTTAATTGTAATTGGACTCTACTACTTTCTTTTATTATAAATATGGGCTCATGTACTCATATTACAAAAAGTTTGTGAAGTTTTTCTCTTTTCTAGAAATTCAAAATGGTATTAGAGTGGGATCTGTGAGTTGACTCAGTCAACCACAGAGATAATTTGATCCATTTCTGATCTATCATCTCTAGTAGTTTAGGTTTGTATTCAATCTTTTTTTTCACTTTCCAATCCTAGTACCCATTGTTTTCTTGGTGTTCGCACATCTATAACGAGCTTTTCATATTTCAAATTATATATTGAAAAAAATATCTTCTTTTCTATTTTCCAACTCAAAAATAATTTTGGCAATTGAAGTTTTTAAGAAAGAGAAATTGATATTTGAAGCAACAAAGGTCAAACTGTAAGAGAGGTCCAAGCAACAAGCGAAATATTTCTCGAGCATTTTATGTCATCAAGAACGAGACTTTATATAGAGAATTTATATATGAAGAGAAATATATGTAAGTCTATTTTCTTACCTATTCAACAAATTGTCAGTCTGAATTTTTTAAAGGGAGATATCAGTCTCTAAAGTGACAATGGTCATGCTGGCCAAAGAAGAAAAAGTACTCAATTTGGCCAGATTATAGAGTCTGAAATCTATCAGATAATTTGTTTTAAAAATAATTAAATTTTATGAAAATAAGTTATACTTGGATGAAATTTATTTAATTCTAGTTTCAGAAGGAGAAACTTTCATGTCAATTTGATCTATATTTAAGGAGATATTCACATTGGAGTCAGTCAGGATCAAACTACAAAACGAAGAGAATCAAGAGATCATAAAATATTCAAGAACGAATTTTTTGCTGTTAGAATAGGTATCACATTTAATCTCTTCGAGTATAGTTTCTTGAGCAACAAACCTTTTGTGTTTTTGAGCTATTTTTAGGGAGATATTGATATCATAAGTACCAAAGGTTAGGTATACAGAAAATATTTTTTCCCTATTTTTTCTCCTATTATTTCTAGGCATTAACGTGAATTGAGTTTCATTTTCTCCTAAAATCCAAATTTTTAGCCAAATTTGTCTTTTAATCATAGATTTTTGGTCTGATTTCAACACTATCTTCTTTTTTGAAGCCTCTTTGATCCTAAAAATCTTTATCTTCGAAAAGTCTAATTTAGGAAAATGTTACTAATTCAGGAAAGTCTATCTTTGGAAACTTTCTGTTTTGATTCTACAAGCAGAAAAGTATTGCAGATAGGAATTCATTGAGTATTCAATTACAAACTTCCTCATATGGAATGATTAATCTGGAAACAAAAACTTGTAAGTTATGCAGTTATAGAGTTTCCATAGTCAATATTGTTTTCAAGTTGTGTGTTTTGTTACTTGGTTGAATATCTTCTGCATCGTCAGCTCTGAAAAAAATTTCTCACCCTCATGAAATTATCTTGTTACGTTATTTTTCTATCATTAGAGTCTCCTTCTTATTATCGAGATGGTTATTTTTCCTTCATTACATTCCCCACATACCCTTTTTTATTGGTGACCTTTCTCCTATCATCTTTTTTTTACTCTCGCATATCCTTTTGGCCAACCTCTTGTGCGTTGCTTCGGTTGGTCTCTCTTTTTATATACATATGGGTGTTTTAAGTCCATTGAGATTTTTTATGAGTATCCTTAAGTGGGTTTTTATTGTCATCCTTTGAATGACAGGTGTTATCATTTTTAGTGATTATTACCAATAATTTTGTTTGAAATCCTATGAGGTTGGTTTCAATCTTTTTTATACATACATAACCCATCTTATTTTTTGAGAGTTTGTGTCCAATTAAGTTCTTATCCTTGGGACACCTTGATGGAGAAGATAATACATACAATTATGTTTTTGTTTCAAATTGGGATTACATTGATACCTTTCAGGTTGAGGGGGAGAAGTAGAAAAGGAAGTACATTCAATTAAGGGATCGGAACCAACAAAATTTGAATTTTGGTAGAGACTAACTTTATTATTTCCAAAAGAACAAGAAATACCTGATTTGTCCAAAATGGAAATAGAAATTATATTCTGCCTAAAAGATGGTGCAACAAATATCTCAAATAAATCCAAATAAAATCCAGTGCTTAATTGTAATTTGAAAGTTCCTATAGTCTCTACTGCAACTTTATTGTCGTCGCCCACAAAGATGAATTTTTCAGCATCATTGGGCGGTCGGCTCCACAGGCAACCCTGCAAAGACATACTAATGTGAGTGGTAGCACCAGAATCCACACACCAAGTGTCTTTAGGTACAGAAGCTAAATTAACTTCAGAACAAACTAAAGTTAGAGGCATATCCTTCTTTACACTCCAGGCAGCGTACTTGGGACAATCCTTCTTCATATGTCTTGACTTCTTGTCGAAGAAGCAGGTAAACTCCTCAGCCTGCTTCTTCTATTTCTTAGTCTGAGAAGAACTTACCGCAGTATCCTTACCTCTCTTCTTCTTCTTGTACTGAGAGGTTGAAGCCAAGTGAGCACTTTCAGTCTTATCCCGTTGTTGCCTCTCTTCCTCTAGCACGCAGTGAGATATAAGCTCATTTAGGGACCATTTGTTCTTCTGAGTGTTATAACTCACTTTGAATTGCCCAAAGTGTGTAGGAAGAGAGATCAGAACCAAGTGCACAAGCAAGTCCTCAGACAGCTCTAACTTAAGTGACTTGAGTTTTGATGCGAGATGAGACATTTCCATGATGTACTCTCTTATGTTCCCTTTGCCTTTATATTTCATCGAAACGAGTTTAGCCAAAAGGCTACTCGCCTCTGATTTTTCATTCTTGGCAAAATATTGTTCAATTTCTTCTAGGAACTTCTTGGCGCTCTCGCTCTCTATCATAGAGCCCCGAAACGCCTCCGGAATGGAGCGTTTCATGATCATCAAACACATTCAGTTCGAGCGCTCCCACTTCTCAATTTTAACCTCATTGAGGTTATCAGGAGTAGAAATGGGTGGCTCTACCCAAAGTGCAAGATCTAAATCCATACAACCGAGGACAATTTCCACAGTATCTTTCCAGGCCTTAAAATTCATCCCGCTTAACATTGGAATGCTGCTTATTTGAGCAGTAACATTTGAAGCAGTAGCAACAGAAACTGTATAAAGAACAAAATAAACAAGCATACTCACATTAACTAGTATGTCATATAAAGAAAAATAGACAAGTACAAAATAAAATCCAAATTGGGGACCCATCTCAAGATACCTAGTACAACATTAATTCCTAGTCTTTGGACAGAGAAATTAATTGTAAGTGGTACTCTCAGTGCAATGATCAAATACTGACAATCAGTTCTGTCAAACAATAGCCTTTCTTTGGACTGACTATTGTTCACATGAAAAGTCTTTATAATTGTCACGCATTTATCACCACAGGTACGTTGTTTATTTGGCCAAATTGTGTCTTCATTTGGGCTGAGCACAATTTGCAGAAATAACTCTGTACAAACATCTATGTATTTCTAGTCAAAATTATTCTACACTATAGAGGTTACTGTGGTAACATGTAGCTTCAAACAATTTGATTGAAAATACTAGACCAACTGAACAAAATAATTTATTTTTTTTATTCAGTTGCCCAACACTGTGGCACTGCCCCATTGGCGCCGTGGCGTTGGCCTTTATTTCCTTGGAGCTGCAATAAATGTTTTGTAATGTAATATATATAAACAAAACATTTAGTAAAATGTAACAAATAAATATGAGCAGCCTTATTGGGTATATACGCCAAACACAAAAGTCAGCTCGATCGAGCTAGCTTAGCCCGAGTCGACCCGATCTGTAGCAACCGGTTCGAGTTAACTCACCTGAGTCAATCTCGTTAGGTAAGTCTTACAAACCCTGATTAGACTTTTTCTTATGACGACGCTGCAGTTTGTCCAACGGACATAGCAGCGCGCTCGTTGCTTTGAACGGGCACAGCAGTTGCCCAACGGACGCACGCCCACTGCAATTGCCAAACGGGTATGGCAGCGCGCCAAGTGGAGTCAACGGGCGCTGCTGTCGCCCAACTACGACGACAGCCCTCCCAACAGGGGCTTCTGCCACCCAAGGGCCACGGTAGCTCTCCCGACGGGCACTGCTGCCGCCCAATGGGCACGATAGAGCACCCGACGGGCACTGCTAGAGCCCAACGGCATGGCAGCACTCCCAACGGTACGACAGTGCTCCCTATAGGACGACAGCGCGCCGACGGGACCTGTTGTTGCCCAATCTTCCTCCGTCGGGCGATCTGCCATCGCCCAATCTTCCTCCGTCGCTTGTTCCCTTCCGACGACGGAAAAAATGATCCCGACGGGTGCTGCAGCGTGCCTAGACGTCCTTCGTTGCCTCCCCCTTTCCCGTCGAACGTCGTTGCAACATTTGCTTCTTCCGTCACCCCCCCCCCCCCCCTCCACGCGTAGACAGAAGGGGGGGGGGGGGGGGTTGTTGCTCTCTCTGCCACACGCAGAGAGAAGGGGGTCGGGGGGGTTTCCGTTGCCCTCTCTGCCACGCGCAGAGAGACGGTGGGGGTGGCTTTGACCGGTGGTCGTCTATCAGAGTTGCTACAACGTGTCCCAGCGGAAATTATGTGATCTAATTTTGTTAACCCCATTAAGGAATGGGCCAATTGAGTAGATACCATAGGGAATTATGGGAACCCTATATAAAGAGACACAACATGGTTATGGTCCCCAATATACTAAATCACACATAGTTTTTCTTCTCCCCATCCAGAAGAGAGACGAAGGTCCCATTGAGGAATAAGGCGATTTAGTTGAGGAAGACCACAACATCAATATCCGTTCTTATCGTTCGTCACAGAAAATTCCGCATAAGAAAGACGAAATTCAAGGAATGGATTCAGGTATGTATTCAATCCTAATATTCTTGCATGTTGTAAATTCTGGATTAGAATTCACTATTACGGATTCCAATAGCACATTCTTTATTCATATCACATCCCTCTGGAAGAGTAAGTTTGATCCTAAGTCTCTTAAAATTATCTTCTTATGTTACTCTCGTACTCAAAAAGGTTATGTCGATTATAATTATTCTCTTTAGAAGGTACTTATCTCTAGACATGTTACTTGGTTTTAAGACACATCTTTTTACTCTTCCAAAGATGCTCCTCCGAGTCTTTCATCGGTTCAATCAACTCCGAGATCTGTTGTGCCACTTGATGTAGATCTTCTTCCACCCCCTGAAACTGCAACCAATACCACACCTATGGAGTTTACAAATTCCTCCGAGGTAAATCCTTTTCACCTATCATATTTGGACTAAAATTTGATACTAGGCCCATAGCTCTACTAAAGGAGCCTAGGACTTTCACCAGGCCCTCCACTTCTCATCTTATATCAAACTTTGTTTCTCACAATCGGTTGTCTTCTTCATGTTGTCGATTTCTTGCATCCATCTCCTCTTTATCTATCCCATAAGCATTTCAGGAGGCTATAAGACATCCAAGATGGAAGACAATAAGGAAAGAGGAAATGAATACTACATGAGAATCAGACATGAAACTTGGTTCCATTTCCTACTGAGAAAAAATATGTGGGTTGTAAGTGGGTTTTTACCATCAAGCACAATCCCTATGGTTTCATGACTCATCTTGAAACTCATCTTGTCACCAAATGTTACACTTAGTGCTATGGAGTTGATTATAAG
Source organism: Aristolochia californica (assembly GCF_029961685.1). Taxonomy (NCBI): domain Eukaryota; kingdom Viridiplantae; phylum Streptophyta; class Magnoliopsida; order Piperales; family Aristolochiaceae; genus Aristolochia; species Aristolochia californica. The sequence goes on along the minus strand of NW_027182279.1, from coordinate 37,392,267 downwards.
GACACATTCTCCCTAGTGACCAAGTTAAATTTGATATGAATCCTATTATCACTTGTTGTAAATTCTTCTTGGCTGGTCTATCAACTCGAAGTGAAAAATACCTTTTAAAATGGTCATATTAAGGAGGAGATTTATATGCATCAACGACCTAGTTTTTTTGTTGAGGGAGATTTTGTATGCAGATTGAAATCACAATGCGGCTTAAAACAGTCTCTTTGGGCTTGGTTCAACAAGTTTAGCCAAGTTATGTTGTGGTTTGGATTCCATAGATGCTTTGTTGATCATTTTGTATTTTCCAAGAACACCTCGAAGGGAAGTGTATTACTGATAGTTTATGTAGATTATATTGTCTTAAATGGTAATGATGTAAAATGAATACAAGAAGTCAATGCAAATATATGCAAGAAATTCAAAACAAAAGACCTTGGACTTCTGAAATATTTTTTGGGCATTGAGGTTTTTCCAGTCAAAACATGGGATTTTCTTATCTCAGAGGAAGTATGTTCTTAATTTGCTAGAGGACACAAGGATGATGGGACATCAACCGATAGATACTCTTATGGATGCTAACACCAAGTTGTGTTCAAGCTCCGACGAAGATGTGAATGTAGGAAAATATCAAAGACTTGTTGGGAAACTCATCTACCTTACAGTAACCTGACTGGATTTAGCATATGTCATAAATGAGGTTAGTCAGTACATGGATAACCCACAAGTTATTCACAGGTAAGCCCTGAGGAGAATCTTCTGATACTTAAAAGGAGCTCCTGACAAGGGACTTCTATATAAATATCACGGTCACCTCAACTTTGAAGGATTTACGGATGCTGATTGGGTTGGATCACCTGATAACAGGAAATCCACCTCTGGGCATTGTACCTTAGTTTGAGGGGAGCAGTTACATAGAGGAGTAAAAAATGGAATGTAGTTTCTAGATCCAATACTGAAGCAGAAAACAGGTCTATGACCCATGCAGTTAGTGAGCTTCTATGGATCAAATCTCTCCGCACTGAATTAGGATTCCACAAAAAGACTCCTATGGAGCTCTCCACATTACTTCAAATCCAGTATTCTACTTAAAAACAAAACATGTTGAGGTAGATTGCCACTTCGTACAATTTTTTTTCAAGCTGGCATTATATCACTCAAACATATTTCATCTGAAGAACAAACAACAGATATACTCTTGAAGCAGGTCACATCCAAGATACAGACCACTATATTCAACAAACTGGGTATTTACGAAATTTTCTCTCCCCCAACTTCAGGGGGAGAGTTGGAAGTTAAAGAGATGGCAAATGGTGTAAATTAGTGTCTGTCTCATAAGGATGGCACAAGGGTGTAATTAGAGAAGTTGATGTATGTCTACTTATGTCTTCTTCCTTTGAGAGCTTGTAGCCTAAGAGAAATGTAGTCATTGTAACCTTCCTTCATCAACTATAAATATAGACTCAAGGGAAGGGATATCTTCATTAAGTCCATTAAAAAAAATTATGAGTACTCTTAAGTGGGTTTTTTTCGTCGTCCTTTTAAGTCACAAGCATTATCTTTTTTAGTGATTATTATCAGTACTTTTATTTGAAATCCTATGATATTGGTTTCAAACTTTTTTATACATACATCAACCATAGAGTTTGTGTCCGGTTGAATTTTTATCCTCGGGACATCTTGATGGAGGAGATAATAAATACATATATGTTTTTGTTTCAAGTTGGGATTACACCGATACCTTTCACCTTGAGGGGGAGAAGTAGAAAAAGTATAAGAAAGATATATTTTATTCTACATGTTGTGGTAATTTTTATGTGACCAAAATATTCAAGAAAGGGGAAGCATAAAAGATAAGTTTTTGCATCTATGAAAAATTGCATTTGTGAAGAAATTATTTTTCAACAAAAGAAAATTAAAGACCAAAAATCTTTTTCGTTGCAAGCTGAAAACTTTAGCTTGAGGGGGAGTGTTGAAGACCAGATATGGAAGAGCCTTACATGATTCTCATAATAAGAAATCTTACAGAGCCAAAATTATTATGAAATGAGGTTTCACATAAGAGTTTCAGTTAAAAGGTGTTTTAGTTATGTTAGTATTCCTTTTACGGTCAGTTGTTTAATTATGTTATCTTAAAAGATGGGCCCAATCTCACACGACCAAGTAAGACCCGCAAGTCCAAGTGTGTGGAAGATGAACTCAAGACCGAGGAAGACCCACACATCCAAGAGGGGTGGAAGATGGACTCAAGCCCACAAACCCACATAGTGATGACATAATGGAAAATAAAGAGTCATCTCATAGAGATGGCATTGATGTAATTAGTTTAATTTTTTAGGGTATAATTATAATATTTTAATTTATCAATCTATAAATTAAACTTCAGGGGAGGGTTAGGACATAAGTTCATAACCATTTTTCCTCCTATTTTCTCCAAATAGGTCAAAATCAATATGGTATCATAGCATTGATTTTCAGGATTCATAGCTATGGTTTCTTTTAGAATTCCCATTCCTAGTTGTATAGTGGGTTAACCTTTTTATTTATTAGAATCTTCGTTACTTCGCCCTCTCCGTTGTCTATTTTCCTATCTAGTTGTTGGAAGATGGGCTCAAGCCCACAAGCTCAAGGCTAGAAGCCCACACATCAAAAGAGTGGCAAAGTGGTTATTTATGGTATGTTCCATAAGGATGGCATGAAGATTTAAATACGTTGTCTTATTATGTCTTTTAATATATTGAGTTGTAACCCTAAGGGTTTCGTAACACGATAAATAAGAGAATTGGCTAAGAAGTAAGGCATTCAAGTCTTCTCCTCTCTTTGAGAAATCGTCCAACCACCCTCTCTTCTCCCTTGACACATTCTCTTCTTCCCTTAATCCAAACTCTCCTCTCTCCCATCCTTTTCCTTTCTCTCTCTTCTCTCTCTTCTCTCTTTCTTCTTCCACCTTAAACCTAGAGTCCGTCTTGTTGAAAGATAGGCCCAAGCTCACACGACAAAGGAAGGCCCACATATCTAAGAGTATTATAAGATGGGTCACATGACCAAGGAAGGCCCACAAGATGTGCCCAAGCACATAAGAAGTAGGACCCACCATGATTACCACAAGATGGCATCCTTGTCACATAAGTTGGAAGATCAAGAAGGACTCACAAAGGCATCTTTATCTTATGATCACGTCCTAGAAGAGTTCTAGTTTGAGTTATATTTTTATTTTATCTATATTGAGTTATTTAATTATGTTAGGACTTAAAGTTTGAGTTTGGTGTAATTTGGACAAATGTAGTTTTATTGTAATTGGACTCTACTACCTTCCTCTATTATAAATAGAGGTTTATGTAGTTTGATTATAATAAGTTAATAAAGTAAATGAAGTATTTATCTCTTCCAAAAATTCAACATGGTATCAAACCAGGTTCTGTGAGTTGACGGTCAACCCACAAAGATAATGAGATTCTCTTTTCTGATCTATCATCTTTAGCAGTTAGGGTTCGTAGTTATTTTTTTCAGTACCTACAGTAGTTAGGGTTTTATGTCTTTTACCTCTATAATAAGTGTTTCATATTGCAAATTTATATTGACGGAAAGATATTTGAGTCTAATTTCCAAAGAAAAAAATAATTTTTTCGATATGAGTTATCTACAAAGAAAAATCGATATTTAAAGCAGCAAAGGTCAGATTGCAAAAGATGTTCGAGCAATTGCAGAAAACTTCAACTTCCGAGGTATTTATCCTATCAAGAAAGAGACTTTATATGAAGAATTATATATCAAAAGAAAGATATGTAAGTCTATTTTCTTACTTATTCAACTTATTCTCTATCTAACTTTTTTATAAGAAAATATTTATTTTGGAAGAGTGAATGGTCATGCTGAAAAAAAAGAGAAATAGTACTTAGTTCGGCGAGATGATAGAGACCAAAATCTATCAGATTATTTATCTTCAGATAATTATATTTTATGAAGAGAAGTTATACATAGATGAAAGATATATATGTCTAGTTTAATATAGAGAAAATTTCATGTCAATCTGATCTATATTTAAATATATATTCACATTAGAAGAATCAAAGGTCATGCAGGTATTTTGTTCCATTGGAAAATCCGAAATTTAGACCATTGTTTTGCGTCACTGCTTGAGTTGCTATATCAGGAAAATATCTCACTTCTCCTTGGTTTAAGGGTTTATTACTACATCTATGTTATTTGGACTTATTTCTTCATTTATGATATTTGGTTCAAGATGGGATCACTACCATTACCTCCCAGCTTGAGGGGGAGAAGTAGAAGAAGTACAAAAAAGAGTATTTTATTCCATATGTTGTGGATAAGTTTATGTAAGCAAAATATTCAAGAAAGGAGAAGCACAAAAGATGAAGCGTATGCATCTAATAAAAAATATTTATATCAGATTATGATTATTTCATGGGTCCTTCTACAAGGTTTATTATTTTGGTTCGTGTTATATATATTGGAAGATGGCCATGTTACATTACAGTTGCTGCTATTATGTCTCTTTGGATGAGACATTATTATTGAAGAAGAGGTGTCCTCAATAACTTTTCTCATACCATAATTTATTTAACTCTAAAAAATATCATGATTGGGACAACATGAGAATCGGTGCCCGGATTGGGACACCATGATAAATTTAACTCTAAAAAATATCACAGTTGGGATACCATGAGAGTCAGTGTCCTGATTGGGACATTATTATAAATAAGCCCACTAACCTCCACCCCCTTCCCCTGTAATGGCTTTTATTATTCCTACCACTTGGTGTTCATTCGCTTGCAGAGGAAACGATGGTACTATAGAAGGAGATAAATAAATAAACGGATGCTTTACATTCATTGATACCGTTATTTATAGGTTACAGAATTATAAGGTTTTACATGATAATGATTATCTCTAAGAGAGTTTACATGACTGTAGATTTACAAGTTGAGAAAATCTCAAACTTCTCTTATCCTATCTCTATCATGCCTCCGCAAGATAAAGCTCCGAGAGGAGATTCCAATCTTGATCTTCAAGAAGAGGGAGCAGTTTAGTGAGAGCATCTGCTAATTGATCAGCAGAGGAGACATGAGTCACCCGATGAGCACCACTTTGAACGTGTTCTCAAATAAAATGGTAATTCAAAGCTACATGTTTCATGGATGAGTGAAAGACTGGATTAGAGCATAAATTTATAGCACTGATATTGTCAAAATAAAAAACCGGTTGTTGAGGAAGAAAAACACCAAGGTCAGTGAGAAGAGAGCAAATCCAATGGATCTCAGATGCAGTGGTTACAACAAATTGATATTCCACCTCAGTAGAGGATCGACCCACAGTCCGTTGCTTCTTAGAACTCCAAGAGATAGGATTGCGACCTAGGTAAACAATATAGGCACCAGTTGAAATGAAATCATCCTTGTTACCTGCCCAATCAACATCAAAGATCGCATGAAGGGACAAGGAATATTTTCGATGTAAGACAATACCATGATCCAAATTCCCACAGAGATATCGTAACAAATGTTTGACAGCATCCTAGTGATCAGTAGTGGGGCAATGCATAAACTAAGATAACTTATTTACCACGTAAGCAATGTCTGGATGAGTAAGAGACAAATATTGCAGACTCTCAACAACAATTCGATATTCAGATGCATCGAAGAGTGTTGTGCCAGACTGAAGTGTGAGTGTAGATGATTTGTCAAGCGGTGTAGCTACAGGCTTTGCATCGGTTGGTGGAGGAGATAAATAAATATCCTGATGCTTTACATTCATTGATACCATTATTTATAAGTTACAAAATGATAAGGTTTTAAATGATAATGATTATCTCTAAGAGAGTTTACATGACTGTAGAGTTACAAGTATATATGACTATAGAGTTACAATTTGAGAAAATCTCAATTTCTCTTATCCTTATCTTCTTTATCTCTATCAGGTACTTCATTTTCTGCTAGACAAGGCCGTTGGAAAGGCAGATCTCCTTGCAATGGACCACCACAACTCTCTAGCCATTAAGAAGCTCTTTGGCTAGGATCGATCTTTGGAAAAGTGAAATACTTCATTGACATCAATAACTTGTTGTAATCAGAGTACATGAACCTCTATTTATAATAGAGGAAGGTAGTAGAGTCCAATTACAATAAAACTACCCTTGTCCCAATTACACCCAAACTCTAACACTTAAAGATAAGTCCTAGCATAATTAAATAACTCAATATCGATAAAAGACAAACATAACTCAAACTAAAACTCTTCTTGGTCGTGACCCTAAGATAAAGATACTTTTGTGAGTCCTTCTTGATCTTCTAACTTATGTGATAAGGATGTCAGCTTGTGGTAATCATGTTGGGTCCTACTTCTTATGGGTTTGGGCCCATCTTGTGGGCCTTCTTTGGTCGTGTGGCCCATCTTATAATACTCTTATATATGTGGGTCTCTCTTGGTCGTGTCGGCTTGGGCCCTATCTTCCAACACTCCCCCTCAAGCTGGGGGTGAGAGAACAACACGAACTCCCAACTTGCTGCAAATGAACTATAGAATATTTTTGTATAAAATGGCACATCTTCAATATGCCTGTTGGCATAATATAAGTAAGAGTAAAAATACTCCTAGCCGGTAAGCCATTGCTCCATACTCCAATCCTAATGCTGGATGTAGGGCAGTTCGTCTTCTATCTGCTTCTATCGATAGTGTGTCTATTGGCATTGCTCTAAAGTGTCCACCATCGTGTCCCTCCATATGACAACGACTCTCAAGTTGTAGGAGTCATAAAAGCTATTACACAGGGGGGGTTACGTCGATGTAATAATAAGTTCATCCGTCATTGACTCCCAACCGTGATATTTTTTTACAAGGTATCCTCCGTCATGGTTTCCCAACCATGATATTTTTATTTTTTTGAGAACGCCTATCATGGTTTCCCACCTATGATATTTTTTTATAGGGTATCCTTCATCATGGTTTCCCAACTGTGATATTTTTTTTTACGGAGTAAGATAAATGATGATATGAGGTCACCTCTTCTTCAATAAGAATGTCCCTAAAGAGACACAATAATTGCAGTTGTATATAACACGACCATTTTTCAACAAATATAACATGAACCAAATAATAAACTTTGTAAAAGAACCCATGAAATAATTCGATATAAAAATTTCTTCTTAGATGCACAAGCTTCATATTTTGTGCTCCCCCTTTCTTGAATATTTTGGTCACATAAACTTATTCACAACATATGAAATAAAATACCTCTTTCTTGTACTTCTTCTACTTCTCCCCCTCAAGCTGAGAGGTAATGGCAGTGATCCCAGCTTGAACCAAATATCATAGATGTAGCAATAAGCTCAAATAACATAGATGTATAAATAAACCCTCAAACCAGGGAGAAGTGAGATATTTTCCTGATATATCAACTCAAAAAGTGACTCAAAACAATGGGCATAAATTCGGATTTTTTAATACAATAGAATACCAGCATGACCTTTTATTCTTCCAATGCGAATATATCTTTAAATATAGATCAGATTGACATGAAATTCTCTTCGTCTAAAATTAAACATAAATAATTTTCATCTAAGTATAATATCTCTTCATAAAATATAATTATAAGAAGATAAATAATCTGATAGATTTCGGTCTTTGTCATCTAGCCTAACTACGTATGGTTTCTCCTTTTTTTTTTCCAGAATGACCATTGCCTCTTCCAAGATCAATATCTCTTTATAAAAAAATCATATCGAGAATTAGTTGAATAGGTAAGAAAATATACTTATAGATATTTCTTTTGATATATAATCCTCCATATAAAGTCTCTTTCTTGATAGCATAAAATACCTCAGAACTTGAAGTTTTCTTCTACCGCTCGAACCTCTTTTTCAATCTGACCTTTTCTGATTCAAATACCGATTTCTCTTTGTAGATAACTCAGATAAAAAAATTGGTTGAATAGGTAAAAGAATAGACTTATAGATCTTTCTTTTTATATATATTTCTCTATATAAAGTCTAGTTCTTTATAGCAATAAATACCTCAGAATCTGAAACTTGCTGCTATTGCTCGAACCTTTTTGCAATCTGACCTTCGCTCATTTAAATATAAATATCTCTCTATAGATAACTTCGATTGGAACAAATAATTTTTTTTTTGGAAAGTAGACTCAAATATCTTTTCGTCAATATATAATTTTTAATATGAAAAACTCCTTATAGAGGTTATAAAATTCCGAGAAAACTACAAGTATAGGGACTGAAAAAAATAACTACGAACCTAGACCTAGGGTTTAGAGAAAAGAATCACATTACCTCTACGGGTTGACCAAGTCAACTCACAGAATCTGCTCTGATACCATGTTGAATTTATGAAAAAGTAAAATACTTCATTGACATCAATAACTTGCTGTAATAGAGTACATGAACCGCTATTTATAATAGAGGAAGGTAGTAGAGTCCAATTACAATAAAACTATCACTGTCCCAATTACACCCAAACTCTAACACTTAAAGATAAATCTTAGCATAATTAAATAACTCAATATTGATAAAAGACAAACATAACTCAAACTAAAACTCTTCTTAGTCATGACCCTAAGATAAAAATACTTTTGTAAGTCCTTCTTGATCTTGCAACTTATGTGATAAGGGTGCCAGTTTGTGGTAATCATGGTGGGTCCTACTTCTTATGGGTTTGGGCCCTATCTTCCAACAGGATTCTACATATTTACTCTAATATTATTAGAGGCTCATGTACTCAAATTACAACAAGTTAGTGAAGTTTGTCTCTTTTTCAGAAATTCAACAGAAACTAATGTTTCTCTCAATTACCAAACAATTTTATCTAAGTGTGCGTATTCTTTTTCTTCTAACAAAACATCCCTTAAAGGCACCAAAATTGCCAAATTTATACATAAAAAATGATAAGAAATGACTTATTATATATCTTAATATAAACTTTTCTATAATCTACTTTTAATTATTTTTCTTGTTTTTAATAATTATTATGGACCATGTCTGCCATTTAAGCCTGACCTAGATCGGCTATCGAGTCAAGACTTTGGACTCGGGCAAGTCAACCCGACTTGAAATGTCAGGAATTCAAGTCAGTTCCTAATTTTGAATTTATAGACTCGATGAATCCTTATAAACTTGTTGTGTCCCTTCAAGAATTGGGGGATATTTTGAATAGTATTTTAATTACCTTTTTGTTATTCCATTTTACTATCTAGTTAAAATAATAATATTTTATTTTTATTCATTTACCTCATTATCGAACAGACAAACTAAAAATAAAAACAAAAAAATTAGTAAAAAATTAACATTTTATAAAATTCTTATAAATTAAAAGGAAAACATGACATCCTTCCATAATTCCTAAATACCTATAAAAACATTATATAACGACATATACATCACAAATTTCTTAAAAGAATACAACATCTTGATAAATATTTAAAGGAAGATTATCTTCTTTGTGTTATGACAAAAATCAAGACATTATCTTCTACTTTACATCCTCAATATACTAAAAATTACTTTTATATCTTTAGAGCTAGAGGATAATCAATAATTGGTTAAATTAGCCATTACTTGATTCTCTTATGTTTAATAAAATAGTAAATGGTAAATGGATTAAGTTATCTGCTTAGTTACAAGGTAATTTTTTTGTTCTACTTTCTTTTCTTTTAATGTGTGGAATTGAAGAATCATTTTAGCAAAGTATGAACTAATGAAACATATTTAGTTTTACCTATAACAATTCAATTGAGTGGTGAAGCTAGTCCTCAATAGGGGCAAATTGATATTTATGTTTCTCCATAGTGTAGCATAAAATCTTAAGAGGATGTTGTATCTAGAACTATATATCTACAAACAACATTGCAGGTATCCTTTCCCTTGGTTTCCATCATCATTAGTTACTTATTTTGCTCTCATTGCATGAAAGGGAGAAATAAGAGAGGAGGAGATGCCTTCCACCTTCATGGTGAGGAGAAGAAAGAGAAACCCTTTTATGTACCTTCACCACCTTTCCATCTATTAGCTAACTCTACTTAACAAAAAAGTCCCCTTTTACAATGAGGTATACCTTGAGCATAAAAGAGAATAAGAGGGAGAACAAGGGACAGAAAAGGCTTACCTCCAAGCAAACTTTGAAATATTGATGAAAGATAAATTGTCTGCCTTCGTGAAAAAGGAAATTTAATATAGACACAAGAGGAAAGTTTATGCAGACAATATATATCGAAGCACTATAGATTATATAAAAAAAATTATTATTAGAACAAACATGCAAGTTATAATTTACATATTTAATAATAAACCACTAAAAAGTACATTAATAACTAAACATAATCAATTACAAAGATTTTCTATATAAAAAAACTTGTGATAACATTAGGTTGATACAAACAAAATCGACTTCAATAAAGGTTATGAGAAAAAGCTCATATGCTTGTTAATTTTTTAAAAAAAATAAGTCTTAAATAGTCTAAGCTTAAAACTATAGTAAGATGGTCTAAAGATAAAAAGATGAAGTAAATATGATGCAAGACAACATACGAGCATCCAGCCATACATTATCATGGTATAGTTAATAATCTTTACATATAAATATTCAAAAGGAATATATTTTAATTCAGTTAGAGTTTAAAAATATTTATGACACAAACTTTAAATTGTATTTTTTAAGATAATAATATAAAGGATCATTTAATAAAAAGCTGAAGTTTTGAACCATGCTCTAACTCTATTAATGCCAGGACAAACCAATCTATCAGTTCCTAAGGACACATATGGGTCGGTTCACATAGAAACAAGTGGAAAATAATGGAAATTCATGGAAAATAGATGTGGATCTATTTATAGATAAATAGGACACCATATCCAATAATGTTTGCCTAGCTTATGGAAATAAATATGTATCAACCCTTATCTATGAATATGCAAGGAAACTAAAAACCATTCTAATACCAATGGAGTAGAAGAATGGTCCAAGAAGAGAACATCTTCTCTAAAAAAGGATGGAATGGGTTGAAGATAACAAGAACTTGAAAGAGGTATAAGATTAAGACTAAAAATTGATTTTGCTTTATTCATAAAACTTGGGTAATTTTTAAGCAAATTGGGAATTGTGACTCGAAAATAATACTTCACTTTCAATCTTGATTTCTCATTCACATCATCGGCTTAAATAGCCGTTATACAAAATATACATGGAAGAATTTGAGTGATTAACGGGATTACCCCAATCACAGGATTTACAGAATATTACATGATTTCTCCTTAAGGAAAGAAATCTTTGAGTAAATCTTAACACTCCCCCTCAAGTTGGTGTATAGATATCACTTATGCCCAACTTGTCAAGACATTTGTTAAAAGCTCGGTAAGACACTGCCTTGGTTAGCACATCGGCAAGCTGATCCTCATATCGAACATGAGGGACTTCAATGATTCTTGCTTCTAACTTTTCTTTAATAAAGTGTCTATCAACTTCAACATGTTTAGTTCTATCATGCTGGACTGGGTTGTGGGCAATATCACATGTGGCCTTATTGTCACAATATAATTTCATAGGACTTGTCTGCTCAATATGTAGTTCTTGTATCAGATTTTTGATCCATAATAATTCACATATTGCCTTGGCCATTCCCCGATATTCGGCTTCAGCTGAAGATCTAGCCACCACCTCTTGTTTCTTACTTCTCCAAGTGACCAAATTTCCACCTACAAATGTAAAGTATCCAGAAGTAGATCATCGATCTTCTATTGACCCAGCCCAATCGGCATCGGTATAACCTTCAATTTTCAAGTCACCTCCCTTTTTAAATAAAATTCCTTTCCCTGGAGATGATTTCAAGTAGCGTAGGATACGGTTGACGACATTCATATGTTCTTCACTTGGAGAGTGCATAAATTGACTAACCACACTTAGTACATAAGCTAAGTCTGGTCGGGTATGTGCAAGATACATTAACCTCCCAACTAGTCTCTGATAACGCTCCTTGTTAGCAGGAACTTGATCTGAATGTATTCCAAGTTTCAGATTTTCTTCCATAGGAGTACTGGTTGGACTACATGTTGTCATACCAGTTTCCTTCAATAAATCCAAAGCATATTTTCGTTGAGATAGAAAAATTCCTTCCTTGGATCTGGACACTTCAATGCCAAGAAAATATTTTAAGTAGCCAAGATCCTTCATTTCAAATTCTCTAGCAAGACGATTTTGCAATGATTTCTTTTCTTCTGGATCATTCCCAGTTACTATCATATCATCAACATATACAATAAGAGTTGTGATGGCCTCCTTGTTATATTTCAGGAAGAGAGTATGATCTGAGTTGCTTTGCTTGTATCCGATAGATTTCATAAAATTCGTGAACCTTCCAAACCACGCCCTCGGGGACTGCTTCAAACCATATAGGGACTTCCTCAGTTTACATACTTGTTTGCCTCCTTTGTTTTGCATAATACATCCAGGAGGTAATTCCATATATACTTCTTCTTGGAGATCTCCGTGTCAAATGCATTTTTTACATCAAACTGATATAAGGGCCAATCAAGATTCACAGCCAGAGATAGTAGAATCCGAACGGTGTTGATTTTGGCCACTGGTGCGAATGTCTCCATATAATCGATCCCGTAGGTTTGAGTATATCATTTGGCGACAAGCCTTGCCTTGAACCTTTCAAGGCTTCCTGCACACTATTAGGAATAGATATAGCAGATAATTGATTCACAAATACCTCATTTGCCTTTGACAATCTATGATAAGACACAAAATTATGCATGGGATACTGAGATTTAGAGATGAGAAGAGGTTCATAATTGACTCTAGGTTTTCCTCTTGTGGTTCGATGAGGTAGCACTCTTAGTTGAGTTTCGGAACTTACCTGAGGTTCAGACATGGACTCGGACTCAGAAGACAATTGATCCATTGGTACATCATGAAGGGGGGAAGATGGCGGCTGAGACTCTGGTTGCATCACTTCCATCTGGTCTTGTCTTTCTCCATCTTGTGAATCATTTTGATGTCCACAGTTGTCATCGAAATATTGACCACTTGTAGTATCCAAATGATGATAAAGGGTCTTCAATTCAATCTTGTTCTCCTCCTGTATTGAAGACTCGGGAGTAGAATAATACATGTTTTCTTCGTGAAATACCACATCAAGAGTGACATACAATTTGCGAGATGGAGGATGATAACAACGATAACCTTTCTGATGTTGAGCATAACCAACAAAAACACACTTGAGAGCTCGGGGTTCCAATTTATGTCTCAATGACTTATGGAGGTGAACAAAGGCTACACACCCAAAAACTTTTGGTGGTAGATTCGGCACAGCAGGTGAACTTATGGTTTTATGAAGAACACTCAAGGGAGTCTGAAATTGTAATACACTCGAGGGTATTTGATTGATAGGTAAGCTGCAGTTGTGATGGCTTCACCCCAGTAACTTATCAACATATGAGCTTCAAACAAGGAAGCACGAACAACCTCAAGAAGGTGGTGGTTCTTTCGCTCTGCAACTCCATTTTGCTGAGGGGTGTACAAACAAGTAGTTTGATGAGTAATACCATGATCATCTAGATATTCTTTGAAACTTTGATTCACAAATTCTCCCCCATTGTCACTTCGAAGAGTTCGTATTGTAGAATGATACTGAGTGACTATCATTTTGTGAAATTGTTTGAACAATGAACTAACTTCACTTTTTTACTTCATTAAACAAATCCAAGTCATACGGGTGTGATCATTAATAAAAGAAACAAACCACCATTTATCACTAAGGAAGGCTATATTTTCTGGACCCCACACATCAGAGTGAATAATCATAAAAGGTACTGGACTCCTATTCATGCTTATTGGGAATGGAACACGATGGCTTTTCGCCAATTCAAATACATCACACTTAAAATCTGAAATAGATAATTTTTCAAAAAGTGTAGGAAACAATTTCTTTAAATAACCAAAGGATGAATGACCCAACCGTTTATGCCATAACCAAATATCAGAATCTGCTGATTTTTTCTTCATGGAGAACGCTTGGGCTAACTGATGAAAACTTTCTGGCTGCAGATCAAGGTAATAGAGTTTCCCCCTTCTAGTACCATATCCAATTGTCTTCTGAGTTCGAATGTCCTTAAAAACACAAAGGTTAGGCCAAAAAACCACAATACAATGCAGAGTACGAGTTCTTTAAGCAACTGATAATAGATTATGATTGAGGGTTGGAACAACTAATACAGAATCAAGACTCAGATTTTCAGTGAGAGTGATAGAACCTTCTCCAATAACGTGAGATGGAGTACCATTTGTTGTAGATACGATATGTTGTTCAGATGGTTTCATACTTTTAACATGATGATTGTCAAAGGTCATATGATCAGTAGCACCAGAATCAATTATCCATTCACTATTTCTACTAGGAGCGGAAGTATTAAGAACCTTACCAGATGTAGCGATTAAGACTGATGCATCCTCAGTTGTGTGAGAGGTGGAAGGTTATGCTACTACAACGGAAGCATGATTATTTGATTTGGAGTTTCGTTTGCGAGGCGCTTTTGTAGGATCCCACCATTCTGGATACCCGATAAGTTCATAACATCGTGACTTGATATGCCCAGTCTCACCACAGTGAGTACAAATGCGCTCTGGTTTGGTTGTTCAACCTCATAACTACGATTCTGAGATCCTGATGTTCGATTTTGATCACTGTTAGGACCAGTTGGTCGAGCTGTTTTAGGCTTAGCTCGACGTGCTACCATTGCAGATGTCTCAACAAGATCAACTTCACTATTTAAAGTGGTTCTACGAACAGAGTCACGATGTACATAAGCATAGGCTTCTTCAAGATCCAATATCGGGTCTTTTCTGAGAATTTCGCCACGGACTTGTTCGAATTCTGCATCCAATCCGTTTAAAAAAATATGAACACGCAGTCTTTCAACGGATTTTCTATAAGCAATCACATTATCAGGATCTTTCATTATAGTCCTGTCACGATGATCAAGTTCTTGAAAATTTTCCACAAGATCACCATAATACGTTGATAAAGGGCGACCAGTCTGTTTGGTGGAGAAAACTCTCTGATTCAATGAAAAAAATTGTGATTCATCTGACCCATCATAGAAAGCTTTTTCCAGAGCATTCCATATTTCGCGTGCGGTACGCAGCTGAATATAGCACTTCATAATATCTGGTGACATAGAGGTTAACAACCACCCCTTGACTTTTTGATTTTCAACATACCATTTCGCATAACAGGCATCCGTTTCTTGTGGGAATGGTGTTTTTCCCATAATATATTCGAGCTTTTCTCGTCCTGCAATTTACATCTCCATGATCTGGGACCATACATCATAGTTGACTTCGGTAAGAGTGACGCTGGTTGTAAAACCAAAGTTTTCGGATTGCACATGAATAATCGGTGTTGATTCCTTCGACATGATGAAAAGAAGATCGGCGAGGATACCAAAAAAATATTGGTCCGATCCGTTGACTGATTCGGTCTAGTCCGGTTTGCTTTCTAAATAGCAAAATTGGTCCGGTCCGATCCGGTCCGGTCCGTAGACCGATTTGGTCTGGTCCGCTCGGCAAATAATTAACGAACAGAGTACATCGGGTCGCTCGGCAAATAATTAACCCGGACCTAAGTTTAAACGAACAATAAAAAATTTTACTGTACCTCTTCTTCGTCGAGACGCTCGACAGTGCTGCGTCTCTTCCCCTTTGTCGGCGTCGATTGGGCTAACGGTTATCGGGAAGGCCGTCGTCGGTGCAAATTTTCTTCGTCGAGACGCACGCTGGACTAGCGTCGGTGAGGCTTTTCTCCTTCTTGTTTTTTTTTCTTCTTCGTCGGTCGGCGAAGCTTTCTGATGGAAGGCCGAGCACTGGCTCGGCTACGATCATCGGCAGGCTACGGAACTTCAGAACAGCTCCTTTTTTTTTCGCAACGATTCGTCGGTCGGAAGGTCGAAAGGCGATTCGTCAGCTACGGTCGTCGACGTAAAGCTCTGTTTCGCTGCGAAACAGAGTACATCGACTGAGATTACGGAACAGAGCTTTCACTCTGCTCTTCGGCGATGGAGGAGGAGATGATTCTCCCGCTCTGATACCAACTCGAAAATAATACTTCACTTTCAATCTTGATTTCTCATTCACATCATCGGCTTAAATAGCCGTTATACAAAATATACATGGAAGAATTTGAGTGATTAACGGGATTACCCCAATCAACGGATTTACAGAATATTACAGGATTTCTCCTTAAGGGAAGAAATCTTTGAGTAAATCTTAACATTGTGTTGTTGCAAAATAGAAGAAGTAAACTAACAAAGATAATGTAAAAATAAAAAAAACAAGTAACATTTCATTTAATCAAAGTGATGAACCTAGTGAACATAGAGGTGTGTCTTAAATTATTTGTAAGGTACTAATGAATGGGATGCTGCAATTTTAATTTCCCATTGGCCAACCTCAATCCTATCCAAGATTTTGGCTACCATATTTGTCATGAACTCATCAGCCAAGTGATGCCCCAAAGAGAAAATTGTATCTTAGGAAAAAGTTAGAAGTGTTTTCCCAATTATAAGTTAACAAGAAGTATATAATTTAATATTTTATTAGTATCTTATTAGGAAATTACCTACAAAATTAAAAAAAAAAAACTTTCCTTGTAATTATTTGTGTAGTTTTCAAGAAAATGAATGAAAAATGATATTGTTTTCTATATTTTTAAATCCATTTGGACTTAAACATGGGTAATATTGACTATGGAACAAACTTGATTCTCCATATCATGCAAGGACTCAACTCGGACTAGTCAGATATTAACTTGTTTCGAGTTATGAGACAAGTTTTTTTTTTACTCGGGGCAACTTGGGTCAACTCAATAAGTTGTAACACGATGGTTATGTCAAGTCGAGTTAAGATTTTAGAAAATCCAACTTCATTCTACAACCCACCTATCAATACTTACTTTATAAAATGTAAATAAAATTGAAATGTATACATTATATAATATAATATAATATAATATATTAATAATATATATAATAATTCATATTTTATTACATATAAGATTTGATAGACCTTATATAATATAAAACTTAAAATATTTATAAATATTTATGTTTTTAATAACTTTTATATAACATAAAATTATTTTCAATTCATATAAAATGATAAAATCCTTTATCATATACAATAAATAGAATTTTATAATTAAAAGGAAGGCAAGAGTTTCTATTTATATTATATAATAATATAAATTTTATTCAAATAATTTATATTTTATTAAAATTTTATATTATACTTATTTAAATTAGAAAAGAAAAAAGAGCAGAGTTATAGCCAGGCCCCTCCCCCCTTTTCGCTTGTCAGATGATAGAGGATCTCTTGGGTGAGACTACCATGGTGGTGGTGAAGGGGTTGGGGCTTGGGGTGGCTGTGGTGGGAAGGATAGGGAGATGGAAGAAGAGAGGATATAGGAGAGACAGAGAGACAGAGAGACAGCGAGAGAGAGAAAAAAAAAACAGAAAATTCACTGTACTGAGACAACGTGTTCGACGTCAGGCTTCATATGGAGGCTTCTCCCAGGTAAACAGCAACGGCACATTAACCTGTGATCAGCAGAATCAGTTAAGTTAATAATTATCGTATTCTATAACTGGGTTGATCTAGAAAACCCCAGAGAAGTGAGATTTCTATTTGCTTTTCTGCACAATGCAAGTGAAGCATCTGTCTAGAACACTGTGCATCTCTGCATCTCCAACTCATTAATCTTCGAGCCTACAGTCTTTGCCGTTTTTGTTCAGTTAAAGGAACTGTTCTTGCTTGGAACTTAGCAATTATTTAACCAGCTAAGGTAGATCTGGTCTTCCTTCATCCCCAAGTCGTTAAGATTTAGAAAAAGAAAAAAAGCAAAAAAAGAAAACAGCTCAAGCCTCAAGTCATCGGATAAGACAGTCAGATGGGTCACTGGAAGGAGCCCTTTTTTGTCTGGTCCCCTCCAATCTTTCTTCTCCCTCCTGTTTCCTGTTCTGTTAATGAAAAGAATGAAGAAACTGTATTTAAAGAGAGAGAGCCATGGTGATGAGGACGACCAGAACTCAACGCTGCTGCTTTAAATTCTTACTATTGTAGAAAGACAAGAGTAGTAGTAGAGCTTTCAAGAGCAAAGCTGAGAACTCATTAACTTGATAACAAAAGGTAAAGAAAGTTTAGATAAAAAAATAGCTTCTCCATGATTCAAGCAATGGAGCTTGATTACAAAACCAAATAACAAGCTCAGCCTTTAGCCAAAATGTATTTTACACTCATTTATCCTCTGTATATGTCATAATCTACCCAGAAGAGATAAAATCTAGCAAAACCAAAACCTATGCAAAAGAATCAAGAGGCAAAGAGAAAAGAAATGTAACACAATCAGGGTTCGAATTCAATCGGAAGAACAGCACTTCTTGATCCTCGGCCATGGCCAAAAGAGAAGAAGTATCTCCTGCTTCTGTTACTTCCTTCACCAGAGCTACCTGTTTCTTGTATCCGGGGATTCTGCCGTAAAACTTCTTGAACAGAGAGATACAGCTGCCTATCAGCTGAAGAATCCATGGAGAAGGACCGTCTAATGGGCTGTACAGAAAATTGATCATCTTCTCCTGTCACATCAATGCACTCGTCTCCCATGCTAGATAGATGATGAAACCTCCTCTGCTTCTTTGATGGCATTTCCTGTTCCAACTTCCAAGGGGATGGATTGTGTCGAGAACCACCAGATTGAATTGACATCTCAATCGAAACAGCTCCACTCAAATCTTGACTTCTCGGGGCCTGATCAGTTCCGTCCTCACTGACTTCAATCACAAAGTGGTTGCTGAATTGATGAGGATCTTGAAATGGGATGTCGACCATACCCTGATCAAATGGTCGAACATTTGAAATACTTGATCTACAGAGAGGGCAATTAGCGTTGTTCTGAAGCCATGTATCAATACAGTCTATGTGAAAAGCATGGGAGCAACTGGGCAGCAGCCGGAGCCTTTCATCTTCTTGGAACTCATTCAAACAGACTGCACACTCACTGAAGTTTTTCTCCTTACCATCTTCCTCTCCTTTCTTGAATCGGAAAATGGGGATGGATCGGATCACGGATTCATCGAGGCCGCGGCTCTCGATCGTGGTGGCGTAGATGACTAAGGGGTCTCCATGCCTGGGTCCCCTCCTGCCTGATATCCGCCGCAAGAAGTCGTATCTGTACCAATTTAAGCAGCATTTGATGACAAAGATATAGTAGCAGATGAGCAAGAAAGCTGTGGCTATGATGCCTAGAATGGCAACAGCTAAGATGGGAAAATTTGCAGAGTGAGAAACGGAGAGAGGTCTGAACGGACTGCGATTGAAGTTCGGCGGATAATAAGGTGAAGCCGTGGGAGCATCTCCTTGTAAATAAAGACCCCTCAGATTTGATTCCATCGACCACGGAACAGCCACAGAGATGAACATAAATGAGAAAACCCGAAGAAACAGGCCGTACACAACCTCAAAGAGAGAAGAACTGAAATGAGGCTGATGAGTGGAGAAGATAGAAATGGAGCTTTGAAAAATCTACAAAATTAAAACAACCAAACAAACGTAATGGGTAAAAAGAATGAGATTGGGGTATATGTAGGAAAATGAAATGGGTGTCCCGTGTCCCAGTTTCAGAAACAAGATCAGACCCATGAACCAGAACGAAAGGAAAATGCTCTGTGAAGAACTTGTGGAAAGGGGAACTGGGTAGAAGTCAGCGGAGAAAAAATGGATACTAACCAGTCTTAGACAAAACAAGGGAGTATTCTTTATTTGAGAGCAACCCGTTCCACGTACATAATCCTTATTTTATATCCTGGTTCTAAGTTCAAGAATCCTTCGCCGACCATCAATGTGAGCTTCCTGGATTCTGAAATTAAATAAAAGGAGCTCACAAAAACGAAATGAAGTGAAGAATTCAATTCATCTTAAAAGAATTAATTCAACTTCAACTTATCCGTAGGTGTTAAGTGCATTGGAAAATAGATTCAAGTGTTAGTGGCTCTGGATGAAAAGTATGATATAAACTAGAGAACGAGTAACATTTTATAATATACTTAAATAGAATATATACTTAAATAGATAATTAACTAAAATAAATATTATTACTACACTTATAAGTGATTTAACGTGTAGTATTAAAATATATTAATATCTTAATTAATGGAAAAACTATATTATATTACTTAATGATTATAATTTATTATAAATTAATACAATAATTACTAAGGACTAGAATAAATTTTTTAAAACAAATAAATAAAAGTAAACAATAACATAAGAGAATATAATAAATAAATAAATTATTTTTTAATAACATAAGATATATTTTAACATTAAAAACCACCAATTTAATACAATAATAAAAAATTAATATAATAAATATACATATATATATATATATCAATAACATAATATATATATTTTTGTATTATTAATTAATAATATATTTTTTCAAAATTTAAAACCATTGGTTTAATTAATTATAGCAATTAGATAATTAAACCAAAATAATTTATCAAATATTTATTTTAACAATATTTTAATTATGATTATTAAATAACTAATTTAATATAATAATTATAAAATGAATATATTGAATAAATAAAAAATAATTATTTTATAAAAATATATATAAATTATTATTTTTATGACGATGGTTTATTTTTTCCTAACTTAGGAAAAATTAAACTCCATCTTCCTTACGGCACGCGTAGTCTTCCTTAGCGTCAGGAGACTATGGCCGGCCAACGGGCAATGGCGACAGAGGCAACGCTCCGACTGTACGCCGAGAGTGAGAAGAGAGGGAGGCCGAGATAGAAGAGAGGTCGAGAGGTCTGAATCAGTTTTCCCTGTTTTTTGCCTGATTCAATGAATTGACGTGATTCAAAATAAGTATAATTCATTCTACACTAAAAACTTAATCTAATGAACTACGTAATGCCGGAGTAATTCATTCCGGTTCATTTTGGACTAACCCCTTTACTATTCATTACAAAAGAAAATCGAAAACGGAATTTTTTTAAAAAAAGAGCTGATATCAATAAAAGGGATTTTCTGAGATCTGACCAGGAGAAGTCAAAAGCTGTGTGATGTAAAGAGATGCTGAGGAAGGGTAAAGCCACTGGCAGATGGCCCAGGAGCCTGACTTGTGGACAGGGCAAGAAAGATTTTGGCATTTGAAAAAGCTGCGGATCTGAGTCAAAACTTTCAGACTTGCCAAATGAATTTTATTTTGGAGAAAACCCATGAACAGAAAAGAGTTTTGAATCTTTCCAAGGGTTCCCACTGGATTTTCATAAGAGAAGGAAGATAAAGATCCCAATCCAAATTCAAAATCTTTTCGGGTATCTTCGGATATCTCTGAACAAGTTCTAAAAGCAGCCTGGTTAGAGATTTTTCCATAAAGACAGTTCTCCACTGCTCTTTTTTCAGTATACCAGTTGACCATTCAATCAGATGATGAACAAAACATGTATTAAATCTCTAGATCTTGCTCAAAAATGTTAAAGAAGATGATTAGAAGCTTGACCGAGTACCAGAGAAGAAACAAAAACAAGTCTCCCCATTTGATATGATCACAAAAAATAAAAAAACAAAAAACGTTCGACTTTTCCTCTTCGTCCCATCCTCCGCAACAAAAATTTCTTGTTCTGAAGAGTCAAAATCAGGGGGAAAGACTCTCTGCAGGTTCCTGTTTATGGTTTAAAACAAAAAAGAAACAGACGACGGAATCCGGCTTCTTTCTGGATTGATTTAGGTGACAGAGAAGCATGGAAATTCACGTGGTTGCCTTCCAAGACGACTCACTGGCAAGCTACTGCTGCTGTGTCTCGGTTTCCTACTTTCGAGCTTACTTTTTGTTGTTTATATTTGTAATTAATCTCCATTGAATGCCATTGAAACGAGACGTTACAACTGAAGAATGAAGATACGTATTGAGGGTAGTCAACTCCTTAGGAGCCAAAGCTGCACCTTTTGATTATTAATATTATTTATTCATGAACATTTATTTATGTGGATATGAAAAAAGTGAAAATGGACCACTAGGTTTAAGGGATTTTTTTTTTCTCCAATTGCTCTTAATTTGCATAGCATTGTGAGGATGGAGAGAAAAAAGGAAAAACTTATCATTTATTAAAATTATCGGAAATCCCATGAGTAATTCTAATAGGCGCTAATTTGTAACCATAATGTTGATATTCGGATGGTGGGATCTTCTTATTTAAAATCATAAACATTAGAAAAATATTGTAAAATCAAACACATAGTAAATGGATTACAAAACACATGGCAAAACATAATAGAGAAATAAATTGTTATGATCCTGGGTTAAGTACTTGGCTTTCCGCTACCAAACAGATCGATCTTTTGGTATGTATTGGTTAAGTGCGTAACATTTGGTATCAGAGCGTGCTAATGGTAGGAGTATTGTTATGATCTTGGGTTAAGTATTTGGTTTTCCGCTACCAAACAAATCGGTCTTTTGGTATGTATTGACTAGGTGTGTAACAGAAATAGAGCAGAGAAACATAAAGCTACTTCACATTTTGTTTTACCAAGAGTGTTATGGCATAGGAAGGTTGGAGGGTAGAAATTAGGACTAATTGATTTCCAAGAAGAATTTTACAACTCTTGACATCAAGAAAAAAAACAAAAGCAACCTATTTAAATTTATAAAGTATTAGAAAAAGATCACATGACCAAATACACAGAACAAATGCAACTACGGAACATCACAAAATATATCAAAATGGAGACGCAAAACTATGCAATGAACAATGGAAGAAATTAATGATCAAAAGGTAAAAAACTGAGATCAAAAGGTAAGAAGACAAACAAAAATAAGAGACAAACCATACCACAAACTTGGGAGGCCAAAGCATGCCTCTTTTAAATGTCTATTATGGCTAGTGCACATAAGGGATTTCCAAATGAGTTAATGGAAACTTTTTTCCTACTTCTACAAATCCGAAGCTACTTCAATGAGGAGAATGAGAAGATTATATATTTTTTTTAATACCATGAGCCTCTAGAAAGCATTGAAACATGAAATAAAACATCAAATTGAGAGTATAATTGAAAAACATGCATTTGTTTTAAAGAAATAAGATGCAAACACTCTTTAGCTTCAGAACCTCTAATTACATGAAATGGAGTTTTTTTTACCACAAGTAAGATATTTCTAGTTAGCACTGGATATTCATATATTCTCTTGCATGCAATTTTTTCTCTCTTAGCTAAAAACTCCTCATAATTTGAAACAAATGGCAATTTAATGAAGGAACCTACCAATAAAACTCGAATTTATCACAAAAAAAATTTATTGAACAGTACTCTTTGAATCCTTTTAGTAGATTAAATTAGCCTTGACTTTGAAGATTAATAGCATGGAAGAAACCAAAAGATTGTTAGGAAATAAATACTTTCTACCCATTGGACACAACAACCATAAGAAACAAAAAAAAATGAATAAGTTATTGAAATAGAACATGTTCCAGTCGTAGTTAATTTTCTTGAAACCTCAATTAGCCTTTAATAAATCTCTTTTAAAAATAAAAAAACTCGTCTTTTTAACTTTACGAATCTAATCCATCCATCCATGAAGAGATAAAGAGAGTTCATGTTTTCGGTTGAGAAGTTATTTGATTTTGACCTATAATTTTTTTAGATCTCATTCTTAGGAACCTCACATGAGAACATAGGAGAGGGAAATAAATTAAAAAAATTAGTGGAGTATATTATCTCTTGTCCAAACTCTTTTTCATTCTTTAGTTGTAGGCATTGATTCAAAAATCTCAGTAAGCATTCTAAAAGCCTCAGTTTTTAAAGTAGAAACTAAACTTTTTAACTTTATGGATTCGATCTATCCATCCATTAAGAGATAAAGATAGCTCATATTTTTTGGTTGGGATAGTATTTGATTTCAATCTATATCTTTTATTCAAATTTGAATTTAAGGTGATAAAATACTGAACAATTGCCTTAGTGAAACTCAACTTAGAGCTTATGAAAACGACTAACTAAATGATAGTGAAAGGAACTTTTAGAAATAGTGAAAGCACAAACTAAAATGTATTGACTACAAGAACTAACCAAAGATCTGTCTATGAAATTGAGTCTTCAACCTGAAATAAGGGAATAAATGAAAAAATCACAATCAGATAGTCACAAATTATGTCAGAAATAGTGTTGGAATATATGATGTGATTAGAGTGTCATTGATGTAATTAGTTTACGTTTTTTGTCTCTTCATCACTCCCCGTTCTTCCTCCTGTGCTCTCTCCTTCCTTCTCTTCAGAACTCATAGCTATGATTTTTTTAAATTCCAAACTTGCTATTGCTCGGTGGATGATCGACTTGCTAAGTGTACCTCTTTGGTTTATTTGTTGTCTTTGATGCAACGGCTCGGCTTCATGGTTTGTGAACCATAGATTCACAGTTTTTTGGCTTCAACAGGTTCTCCGTTGCTCATCCTTAATAGTTGAATAATAGCAGAGTTTCTCTATTCTTTTGAGAATACTTGTAGCAACCTTCTGGTACCAGCAGAATAAGGAAGAACTCGATTTGAGTTCTTGATTCATTACCATTCAGCAGCATTCAATAGCAGACCAGTATGTGTGTCCAGTATGTGAGTCGTTCAAGCTGGTCTAACTTAGAATTAGCCAACTCTCTCTTGAGTCAGGCCAACTTAGCTGTAGTTACATTTTCTCACTTCCGTTAAAAGCAGAGGCATCAGAGTGGCGCTCTTCCAGCACTAAGCATACAAAGTTTAAGGTGACTCGGTACCTCTGTGTCAACAGTAGATTACAGCATGGTGATTGTTTATTTTTTTTCTACATTGCTTTCGTAACTTGTTATGTTACTCAGTATACAGCCTAGGAGACGACATCTTCTTCGCAAGCACATCTTCTTCCACTGGCTCACCGTTGTTGTTGCTCGGAGTCAACGTTTGCGTCATTCCAGCATTGCCGTCATCGGGTGACCGGCGGTACTCGTTTCTTGCTGGTATTACCGTCGGAAGTCGTATTGCTCTACTGTTATTTATCCAACTATTGACTGCTGCAAATTCGTATCCGATTTCCATCCCGAGCCAAATCCCCGATCGTATTAACATTGCCAGCCAAATTTTTAGTTTCACAACTGTTAGGATAAATCTTTAGCAGCAGAATTTCCGTCTAAGGTGTTGTTTAGATGTCTCCAGTGATTTTTGTAGCTGTCTTCTGAGCCAATTACCAACTTTGTTTTTAGTATGCTGCTGCTTTCAGAAGATTATGATCATTGTTCTGCGGATGATATGTACAACAATGATTTCATATCAATTCCGAACGGTCAAGTTGCTGTTAACTGGCTGTTTTCGAATGAATGCTTCATTGCCAGCCAGCCAGTATCTCATCCAGCCTGGTACATTCGTCCTTCTCGAAATCTTATCAAGTCTGGTTACGGTAGTTGCCTCCTATCAACCTGATATTCGGCTGGAAGTTACCTTCCAGAGGTTGTCGACGTTTTTGATTTTCCAGGGCTGTTTAGACAACGCCATCTTAAGATCGGTATCTGTTGGAAGCAACTCAAAGAATGATAAAAGAAAGAAAAAAAACAAAAGAGACAAAAGAAAAGGAATTTCTTTAATACAATTGATTGTTATTTTTACAAAGCTTGAATACATGGGTATTTATACTACTCAAAAGATATTAATCAATAGATAAATCCTATCAGTCCAAAAGTCGCTAATCAATAGACGTATCTTATCACATAAAAAAACATTAGTCAATGGATGCATCTTATCACATCAAAAGGCATTAATCAATGGATGCATCTTATTTTCGGTTTTATTGAACAATCTGTAGTAAATTGACAATAACTTCTTCTAGAAAACATCAATTCATGAATGGTTTGATTCATTAGAACCTAGACATGTATAGATTTCCAATGACATATTATTTATACCATTTAAATGAGAATAGACCCTTCAAATATTTCTTTGATTCCAGTCAAGTTTAATATCCAACACCCCCTCTTAAACTTGATATCTTTGCAACACCGATAAACATTCTCAACTTCTAAAAACTTTCATATTTGAGAGGCGTTGTGAAAATGTCAATAACTTGATCATGTGACTTCACATATTCCATCTCAACTTCCATTTTTTCAACACACTCTCGGATAAAATAATATTTTGTATCAATATGCTTGGATCGATCAAGAAACACTAGATTCTTTGCTAGAGCAAATGCCAATTTGTTGTGTATCATAATTTTGGTTGTTTCACTTTGTTCTAAATTGAACTCTTTTAATATTTTTCTTAACCAAATTGCATGATAAGCAGAAGAAATTGCAGCAATATACTCAAATTCACATGTTTAGAGAGTGAATATGGGTTGCTTCTTGGAACACCAAGAAATTGTACTATTTTCCAAAAAGAAGACAAACCCAATAGTATTTTCTATCATCAATATCTCCAACATATTCCATCTCAACTTCCTTTTTTTCAACACACTCTCGGATGAAATAATATTTTGTATCAATATGCTTGGATCGATCATGAAATACTAGATTCTTTGCTAGAGCAAATGCCAATTTGTTGTGTATCATAATTTTGGTTGTTTCACTTTGTTCTAAATTGAACTCTTTTAATAGTTTTCTTAACCAAAATGCATGACAAGCAGAAGAAATTGCAGCAATATACTCAAATTCACATGTTTAGAGAGTGAATATGGGTTGCTTCTTGGAACACCAAGAAATTGCACTATTTTCCAAAAAGAAGACAAACCCAATAGTGTTTTTTCTATCATCAATATCTCCAACATAGTCACTATCACAATACCCTCTCAACTTGAATTCATTTCAAGATGAATAGAAAATTCCATAGTCAAAAGTACCTTTGAGATAACGAAGAATCCTTCTAGTTGATTTCATGTGCGTTTCAGAAGTATTTTCCATGAATCGACTCATAATTCCAACTGAAAATAAAATATCAAGCTTGATACAAGTCAAGTACCTCAAACTTCCCACAAGGCTTTTGAATAAAGTTTGGTCTACTCTTGCTCCATCGCTCATTTTATAAAGTTTCATGCCACATTCTATGGGGGTATTAGTGGGGTTACAATTCGCCATGTTGAATTTCTTGATCACTTCCTTTGCATAAGCCTCTAGAGAGATGAAAATTTCATCCTCCATTTGCTTTACTTCAATTCCCAAGTAGTAAGACATGAGGCCCATGTCACTCAGTTCAAATTCTTGAGTCATAGTCTTCTCGAAGTCTTCAAACATTTTTGGATTACTTCCTATAAAAATAAGATCATCCACATACACACAAACAAAAAATAATCCTCCATTTTCTTGTTTTACATAAAGTGCATATTCATGTATACACCTAGTAAAACCATTCTCTTGGAAATACTTATCGAGATGGTTGTACCAAGCTCTTGGCGCTTGCTTGAGTCCTTACAAAGCCTTCTTCAATTTTAGCATTTTGTCCTTTAACAACATATCCTAATGGTTGTTCAACATAGACCTCCTCTTTTAGACAACCATTCAGAAAAGCGGACTTTACATCCATTTGATGAATTTCCAATGATTTTGAGCTGCAAGAGAAAATAAGCAATCGGATCGTCTCTAGGCGAGCAACAGGAGCAAACACTTCTTCATAGTCGATACCTTGTTTTTGCTTGTACCCCTTAGCAACTAACACCGTTTTGTATTTCTCTACCTTCCTCTTGGAATTCTTCTTAGTATTGAATACCCATTTAACTCCAATAGCCTGATGACCACTTGGAAGAGAAACAAGTTTCCACGTGTCATTCTTTTCAATCGCTTGAATTTCTTCATTCATGGCATGTGTCTACCTTTTCTCTTTTACAGCTTCTTCAAAACTCAAAGGTACATCATTAGAGAAAAAAAAAAGTTTTCATCTTCTAACCTTTCAGTTTCATTGTAGATGTCTTCAAGGTTCCAATATCTTTGAGGTCCTTCACTTGAGCAAGATGAAGGTGAAGAAAATGACGAGGATGCTTGAGATAATATATTTGGTGAAGTTGGAGGAGTAATTTCACTTTGAGTTTGTTGCACTGCAAACTCTTCTTCTTCAAAGTATGAAAGAAAATCATATACTCCTTCCTCATTATCAGTCCAATCCCATGAAGCATTTTCTTCAAATTCAACATTTCTACTTTCTAAAATTTTATTATTGCTAGGATTGAAAACCTAGTAGCCTTTTAAATTTTCATCATATCCAATGAACACAAACTTCTTGCTTCAATCATCGAGCTTAGATCTCTCTTGTTCTGGAACATGAACATAGGTTACTAGTCTGAAAACTCGCAAGTGTGACACACTTGGCTTCCGTCTACTTCATATTTCTTGCGGTGTTACATTCTTTAAGCTTTTTGTTGGTGATCGATTTAAGAGATAGACTGCACAAGCAACACCTTCTGCCCAAAATTCTTTTGGCATCATTTTGCTCTTCAACATTGTTCTAGCCATGTTGAGGATTGTTCTATTCTTCCTCTCTGAAACTCCATTTTGTTGTGGCGATTTAGGAACTGTTAAAGGGCGACGAATTCCATGTCTTTCACAAAATTCTTGAATTCATTGGAAGTGAATTCTCCCCCTCGAGCGGTTTTTAGTGCTTTAATCTCATAACCATTTTCTTTCTCAACTAGAGCTTTAAACTTTTTGAATTCCTCAAAAGCCTCACTCTTGTACTTCAAAAAATTTATCCATGTTTTTCTAAAAACAGTCATCAATAAAAAGGATAAATTAAGAGTTTTTTACCAAGAAATTGAGGCTTGATAGGACCGCATACATCAGCATGGATTAGTTCAAGTAGTCGTGGCTCTTCTAGTGGATTGTTTCAAAAAATTCTTTCTTGAATGCTTGCCAAGTAAGCACGCTTCACATACTTGATTGGAAAGATTTACTTTTGGAATGCCCTTCACCATATTCTTTTCTTCCAAGTTTCTAAGTCTTTCAAAGTTTAGATGACCAAATCTCATGTGCCAAATCTATAATGGATCTTTCACACAAGCTTTTAAACTCATTGCTCCAATGTTCTTCATATCAAGCATAAATATTCGATTATTTGTCATTGTGACCTTAGCAATAAGATTGTCATAATGATCTCTAAGCCAAAGAAAGCGATCTTCCATGGTGATTTTGTAGCCACTCTCCAAAAATTGCCCAATACTCAAAATATTACTTTTCATCTTGGGAATGTAATAAACATTATGAAAAATTTTGTGGCCACCACCTTTCATTTGAAATAAGACTATACCTTTGCCTTTAATACCCACCTTTGTATCGTCACCAAAACGTACATGGTCCATTACGTTATTGACAAGTTCCACAAATTTGCTTCTATCACCTGTCATGTGGTTACTAGCGCCATTATCAAAGTACCATGAACTATTTTCTCCCACAAGTTCATCCTTTAGTGAAAGGAATAATGTAGGCTCCTCAACTTCTTCCTTGTACTCAATCAATTTTGACTCTTCATCTACTTTCTTGAATTGACACTCCCATATGTTCATATTTCCCAGTAAGAATAACATTCAATTTTGGATTTTTCAATTCTTACCTCATTATTTCTCCAGTAGTTGCCTCCATTGTTACCTCTTCCTCTTCCTCTTCCACGACTTCTTTGAGAAGTCTAGTTTCTACTCTCAAAAATAAAATTTTGCTCATCATTACCTCTTCTTTGACTACGTCCACGACCTCTAACAAGTCCTTGATCTCTTCCACCTCTCAAAGTGCTTTCACTTTTAGATATGAGAGATAACTTTGCTTGCAAGGCTTGCTCAACTTGCTCTTGTTTGCCTCGATTCATTCTCTCCTCATGGGCTCGTAATGACCCATTTTTCACTGTAAAATAGAATTAGGATGGTTTCGTGGCCCGTCTTAAAGCCTAACTAGTGGCTAAATGCTATACTCAGTGTTATGGTATTGATTATGAGAAAAAAATTTCTCTCATCACCAAGCTCAACTCTGTACATCTATTATTATTTCTTGTTGGTAACTCTCGTTGGCTTATTTTTCAGCTAGATGTGAAGAATGCCTTCCTCGATGGTGATATTAAGGAGGAAATTTATATGCAATAACCACTTGGATATGTGGTTGAGGGGGAGTCTATATGCCTCCTAAAAAATTAATTATATGGTCTGAAGCAATCTCCATGTACATGGTTTGACAAGTTTAGTCAAGTAATGCTACGATTCGGGTTCACACGGCATTGTGTGGACCGTTCTGTATTTTTCAAGCATACCGAGAAAGGTGTGGTACAACTTGTTGTGTAAGTAGATGATATTATTTTGACATGAAGTGTTATTGATAGCATCTGCCAATTCAAACAGAATATATGCAATGAATTCAAGACAAAAGACTTGGGACTCCTTTAGTACTTTCTTGGTATTGAGGTTCTTCAGTCTAAGGATGGTATCATTTTTTCACAAAAAAAAAAACTATGTTCTTGAATTGATTAAAGAAATAGGAATGATGGGATGTCTCTCTACTGACAGCCGTATGGAGACAAATACTAAATTGTGTGTTGGCTTGGGATATGAAGTTGATGTGGGCAAGTACCAAAGACTAGTTGGGATGCTTGTTTATTTCATTGTGACTAGATCAAATATTTCTTTTGTAGTCAATGTGGTTAGTCAATATATGCATAAACATCATATGTCTCCATGACAGGCATTGGAGAGGATTCTTAAGTACTTGAAAAAGGCACCAGGACAAGGGCTTCTACATAAGTGTCATGGTTATTTCAAGGTTGAAAGTTCTACCAAAGCAGATTGGGTTGGATCATCAGATGGTAGAAAATCTACTTCAGGATATTGTATTCTAGTTGGAGTCAATGTTGTTAGATGGAGAAGAAAAAAATGTGGTTGCAAGGTCCAGTGCAGAAGCAAAATACATAGCCATAGAACGTGCAGTAGTGAGCTTCTATGGATTAAATCTCTTCTAGCAGAGTTGGGATTCGACAAAGAAGGCATGATGGATCTTTATTGTGACAATCAAATTGCGATCCACATTGCCTCCAACCCAGTCTTCCATGAGAGAACTAAGCATATCGAGGTGGATTGTCATTTTGTGAGAGAAAAGTTGCAAGCAAGGATTATAAATCTTAAACATATCTCAACTCATAGACAACTTGCAAATATTTTCACAAAGTCAATTAACTCCAAGGCATTGCATGTACCAAGTTGGGGATATACGGTGTCTTTTCACCACTTGTTGGAGGGGGAGTGTTAGAAGATATAAGAAAGCTTGGGTCTTATTGTTGTAATCATCTTATGTTTTTTTTCTCTTCCTGACTCCTACTAGGATGAAGGGTTTACTAGTAATATTGAAACTTTTATCCTCAATAAATAAAGCTTAAAGGGGAGGGTTTGGAGAAGCTCCATAACCGTAATTCTCACCCCGACTCTTCTCTCTCTCAGCTGTCCTTTCTCCTTCCTTCCTTCTTTTATCCCCTCCTCATCCTTTCGTCTCCTCTTCATTCTCTCAACCTTGAAAACCTATTAGTAATGGATTTTTAAAAACAACAAATCATTGCCAGTGGTTGATTGATCAATCAAGATTCTCTTTGGCTATGTAGAATAAGTATGATTGATCAATATATTTTCATTTGATCAATCATGCTTTAGGCCCCTTACTAAAAATGGTGGGATGATTGATTATTTCATATAAATTTAGTTTGCCTGGATTGCTATGATCAATCATGCATTATATCATGAAATGGTCATGTCCTGGATGATCAATCAATCAACTATGTTTGATCGATCATGCTTTTATATTTCTGGTCTATATAGTTCGGGATGATTGATCACAATTAGTAACTGATCAATCTTAACAATGTCACATTAAAAAAGTATATTTGATAAAGCATGGGGATTTCTCTCTAAGGGTTTTAACATGTTTCTAAGTGATGTTGTGGATATCACTCTCTAGAAAGATCACATTGAGAAATGGTTTATTGAGATAGAAAGTAGAATCATATAGATTTATTTTCATATATAATTCTCAATATAAATTCTCACTCATAATAGTACAAACCGTTTAGAAAGTTGAAACTTGTTGCTGCTTGACCTTTGCTGCTTCATATGTCAATTTATCTTTCTTAAAAAAATTAATTTTAACAATTATTTTTAATTTGGAAACTAGACTCAGAGATCTCTCCAAAGGTATATATTTTTCTATATGAAACAAACGATAAGAAAGTGAAACATCCAATGAAGAACAGGAATTGGAAAAGAAAAACTAAAGGAAAAAATGAGAAACTTATCTCTTTTTTTTTCTTTTTTTTTCTTCTTCTTCTTCCTCCCTTTCTTCACCATCTTCCTCTCCTTTTCAACCTCAGATCTTTGCCCACTCTGATACCATATTAATTTCTAGGGAACACACATAAATATAAGATATCTCATGGGAAGGAGAGAAGAGTGAAACTCTAGCTCTTGGGAGAGAGGAGAGTAGAAACAATGGGAAGGAGAAGAGGAAAAGAGAGAGGTGTAAGGATGAATTTGAGCCAAGAGCAAGAGACTTGAATAATCTGTTGCATGCCTTTAGGCTATATTTATAGTTGTGTGAAGGTGTTTATAATAACTACTTTGCCCTTTACATGCTTCGAAAGGAAAAAAAAATATAAGAGGACATACACCAGCTTGCATAATTACAATTTTATGCCATCTCTATAAAATTTCTCCTTATTTACTAGTCGTGGCATCCATATACATGTAGGTCTCTTAAAAAATATTAAGTGATAAACCCCCTTGCGAGGTTTTGAAACTAGAATGGACCCCTCGGCAGACTATCACACGCAACCTATGTCAAAAAAAAAAAAAAAAAAAAAAAAAAAAAGTTGTTGGGCACTTTCAAAAAAAAATGTCTCACGAGAAGGGACCCCTACTTTGTGGCATGCTACCTTGGCATAAAATCAAGCCTTCATAGTGTTTGCAGTGATTCACCTATACCCACCCTACAAGGCATTCCCAATAGCTTGCATGGAATTTTTTTTTAATTCAGTATTATTGTGGCTCTCATTCTCTAGGCTCTAACAAGGACCACATATTCGTCCATTTAAATGAGTCCACAATTTCATACTTCCAAATGAGGTTAGATGACTAAGACCTCTTACCCAAATCCCACTTCAATTCTTAATTCCAGGCCCAGCGATCCTTCAACACATAGCATTTAGCAGATACTCACAAAGATAATTTCAGATATTCTCTAAGGACAAATCTTGTAACTTCCCACATGAACAACTGGCATGTGGAAATAGGTTTACATAGCATTCAAAAATGAGGTAAAGTCTATGTTAGGTAACCTAAAATAATTTATAATGAAAAAAAATCAACATATAATTCTACATTCAATTCCATTCATGAATGATTGAGATGGTAAAATGAATAACCTCTACACCCTCATAGTTTATTCACTACAAATTGACAATAGTACAATCATGTATTTCTTTCACCTTTCGAAGGTATACTGAAACAAGCATAAATTCTATAATAACACCCACAACAATTTCCATTCAATGGAAATTTCAGCATCATATCAACACAAACCCCAATCATTGCATGTATAATTTTTTAGCACTCCTCTTATTATCATGGAGATGAAAAATTAAAGGCTATCACCAATCCTCACTGTCATAGAAAATATATTCACTTTTCAGGTTTAATCCTATATGCTTATTAATTATCCACAACCATGTAATAATACTCTTTTATTTCAAAAATGAGTTCCATTTGGATAGAACCAACAAGAACAGTATCTAATTATATTTTTTGCATCATATATGCTAAAAGTATAAGATCTAAAATTATAACCCCCTTGTTGAAGTATGTTATAACTTTCATGCTATATTCAATCCAGAAAATTTGTCCAAATGTAGGGTAACAATGAATGACAATAATTTTATCTCTATAGACAAACTCCTTCCATTACCTCTTTGGAATTTGTTGATTTTCAAGACTCCATGGATTTAGCTCATGGGGAAAAAAATAGAGGGACTCATTGGGAAAGAACAGAGGTTATGGACTTGTATCCTAACACTCCCCTTGAACCTCAATTTATAGATTGATAAAATTATAATATTACAATTATGCCCATAAAGCTTAAACAAATTACATCAATGCCATCTCTATGAGATGACTCTTTATTTACCATCTTGCCATCACTGTGTGGGCCGTCTGCTTGGTTTGTGGGCTTTGAGACCTCTTCCTCACATTTGGACTTGCACACCTTCCTTGGTCGTGTGGGCTTGGGCCCATCTTCCAACACCCCCTCAAGCTGGGGAGTGAGAGAACATCATGAACGCCTAGCTTGTTGCAAATGGTATATAGGATCTGTCCATATGAAATGACAGTCCACCATAATTTCCAACACTCCCTCTCAAGTTGGTGGTTTCTTCCAAGAGGCCCAATTGGTATAATATAAATGAGAGTAAAATCACTCGTAGCCGTCAGACATCACTCCTAGACGTCAGTTAAATGACTCATGTTGGATGTTAGGCACACTCCTATCCTCTGTAGGTAGTGGGTCTATAGGCATTGCTCAGAAGTATAGTAATATATTCCTCCATCACGGTGTCCCTCCATAGGGCACCGACTCTCAAACAGTAGGAGTAAAGACGCCAATTAAGGGGGCTAACGGGTAATCAGCCGAAAGATAATATTCTAGGGCCACCATGTGCTTTCTTCTTCGTCAAAATAACCAATGCTAACAACAATCAGCAACCGAGAAGTCCTTCTTCAATAATAATGTCTCAATCAGAGAGACACAATAGTAGCAATTGAAATAGGCCTGGGCCCAAATAACACGTACCAAATAGGCATTTATATAGCAATGGATAACCAGTAGGT
Organism: Aristolochia californica; assembly: GCF_029961685.1. Lineage (NCBI taxonomy): Eukaryota > Viridiplantae > Streptophyta > Magnoliopsida > Piperales > Aristolochiaceae > Aristolochia > Aristolochia californica. The sequence continues at coordinate 37,357,354 of NW_027182279.1, read as the reverse complement.
AGTAAAATTCCTTAAGAGCAATAAGGACACATAAGATAATCTGTTACAAGTCCATCCTTGAATAAGGAAGTTATGCACCAAGTAATGAGTTGAGGATAATCCAAGGTAATAATCAAGCTGGAGTCAAGCCTGTAGCAGATAGAAGATATCAGATAGTAGCTTTGACAGTGAGTGTGTGCGTAAAGCTGAGTAATAGACTACCAATAATAAGTTGAACCAAGTGTTGTTTGATAATCAATAAATCAAACAATCTCCAATGTGTCCATCATTCATACTTCTTCATCTATTCTCCCCCTCAAGCTGAGAGATAATATTAATGATCCCAGTTTGAAGTCAACAAATATTTTACAAGCTCAAGTGCTAATCCACCTATTGTATGATTAAGTAAAAGAAGGCTAGCATCAACAACTTCACTAGCTCAAATATTGTAAACCAAATAACTCAAGCCAAGTCAAATATTTCAATCTTTTCTTGCCTTAATTTTTTTAGGCAAGGATACCAATTCAAATTCTTTGTAATCTTTCAAAATGCCAACAAAATTTCACAAAATTCATGGCTGGAAAAATCTACCAAATAAGGTAGTTTCCTCCTATTTGTGCCAACTTAGCAATCAAAGAAGACACCTTTCCTTGCCTTTTTTTTCTTGAAATCCTTAGGCAAGGCAATCTTTGACAAATAAATCAAGGAAAGTTTATGAAAATTCGATGATCTTCTAAATATTCTTTCCAAATATTGTTAGTTAAAAAACAGAAAATTTCCAAGGGTACATCATGAGATACTTTCCTGATATTGGTCATCAATAACAGCAACTCAAAATTTAAGCAAAAAATTCAACTTAAATCCAGATCTTCGAATACATAAACCAGCATGACCTTTGATTCTTCCAATGCAAATATCTCCTTAAATATAGATCAAGTTGACATGAAATTTTCTCCTTCTGGAACTAGAATTTATTAAATTTTGTCTAAGTATAACTTCTCTTCATAAAATATACTTCTTTTGAGATAAATAATTTGATAGATTTCAGACTTTGTAATCTTGCCGAACTGAGTACTCTTTCTCTTTTGGCCAGCATGACCATTGACTCTTCCGAGATTGATATTTCCAAATAAAAAACTCAAATTGAGAATTTTTTGAATAGGTAAGAAAATAGACTTACGTATATTTATTCTAATATATAATTCTCCATATAAAGTCTAGTTCTTGATAGAAAAAAATGGCTTAAAAGTTGAAGCTTTCTGCTGTTGCATAAAACTTTTCTGTTGCTTGACCTTTGCAGCTTCAGATGTCGATTTCTCTTTGAAGAAAAATCTGATCTCAACATTTATTTTTTATTTAGAAACTAGACTCAAATATCTTTCCAATGATATATAATTTTCTATATGAAACATATGGTAAAAAAGTTATAAAACTATTGTAAAATATGAATTTGGAAATAAGAGAGGAAAAATGAGAAACTCTTGTTTCTTTTTCTTCTTCTTCTTTTCCCTCCCCTTCATCCATCTTCTTCTCCTTTTCCATCTCAAGACTTTCCCCGCTTAGATACCATGTTGATTTTTAGGACTTCATGGATTTAACTCATGGAAAAAAAGAAAGAGAGACTCATTGGGAGAGAATAGGAGATAACAGAAGTTATGGACTTGTATCCTAACCGTCCCCCTGAAACTTAATTTATAGATTGATAAAACTACAATATTATAATTATACCCCTAAAACTTAAACTAATTACATCAATGTCATCTCTATGAGATAATTTTTTATTTACCATTATGCCATCCGTATGTGGGCTTATCGGCCTTCTCCTTGCTTTGTGGGCTTTGAGCCCATCTTCCTCACACTTGGAGTTACATGTCTTCCTTGGTCATGTGGGTTTGGGCCCATCTTCCAACACTCCCTCAAGGTGGGGGAGCGAGAACATCATGAACGCTCTACTCGTTGTAAATGGTGTATAGGATTTTTTCCGTATAAAATGACAGTCCACCATATCTTCCAATAGAATTAATCATTCACCACTTCCAGAAATGACAATCTACCATATCCCACATAACAATCAGTATAAAGGACTTTTACCTATTTATGAAAATTTATAACAAATATCATGACACCCTACTAATTCTCAGAAACAATGAATATACCAACCAGTTACAAATAAACCACTTAAGTCCTAAAGAAATAATCCAGGCAAATCAAGAGCGCAACTTTCATTATCTATTTTCAAATTATCAGGATTCACAAACATCTCAGAACTCCTATAAGTCTAAACAATATCAATTTGGAATTCACAACACGCCATACAAATTCGCCAATTACAATCCAAAAATAAAACAATTCAAAGCTTGCACAAGTTATTAAAAATAGACTAATAGATAAGCACAGAGAATAGAATAATATAGACATGCCCACAAAATTTAACAAATCTTGCATTATGTGACAATTCTTTCATATGTGGTTATGTAGCCCCTCTTCGAGCTCTTTTAGCCACAAGATTGCATGAACGGTAAGAAGAGGAGAAGAACAAAGGAAGGAAAAATAAAAAAAATAAAAAAAAAGAAAAGAGGGAAACCAAGAGGAGGAAGAAACAGAGTACAGGACAGGGAAAAAATTAGAAGATAAAACTGAAGTAAAAGGAGGAGAAGAAGATAGGAAGAAAAGAACAAAAGAGGGAATTCGAGAAAAAAAAAAGGAGAAAGTAAAAAATTGAAAGATAAATATCGAAGTAAGAAGGAAGGGGGGGAGGAGAAAGGAAAAGAATTGAAGCAAAGAAGGATTGAATTAGAAAGATTGGAAGAAAGAAGAAAGGCAAAATAAGTAGAGAATAGGGTTTAGGAACGAGAAAGAAGAAGAATGAAAAAAAAAAAAAAAAATTGGAAGATAATGGGGGTTTAGTGACTTTTAAAGTAAAAGTAAAAGTAAATTAATTTTTCGTGTTAGTGTGCTCAATGGAAAGTACATTGTAAAGTGTTTTTTTGTGTTAGTGTGTAAAATAAAAAATATAGAGGGAAGTGGAGAAAGAGTTTACTAATAAAATACTATGATGGATTTAATTTTATTAAGAGAGTTTTATTTACCTTTTTAATTAAAAAATAAGTTAAATAATTTTAAAATTAAAGATAAAAATAATATACCTACACAAACATGATTACTTTTATAATGTCTATATACTTAATCAAATTCTTACTATAATAATATCTAAATTATCACTCTTAAATTAGTAATTTAATATAATATTAAAGTCATGAATATAATAAATAATTAAATATGGCATTTTATTAATGAAATAAGATAGATTCTAGTTAAATCTAAATTAATATAATAATTAAAAATAAAGATAAATTTATTAATTTAATTAATTATAAAAATAGAATACTTAAACAAATTTGTTTACTTTTACCATGTCTAGATATTTGTTCAAATTCTTGTATTTATAATATCTTAATTATCATTTTTTTAGAAAACACCTCTTTATGATCTCTAAAATCAAAGGCAATTGAATCTTCTCCCACGGCCAGCAATTCATCAGAAGCAAAAGCGTTCTTCTCCTTTTTCTCTTATAGATGTACCAGGAAAGCTCCTGTTGAAAAATCGAAGGGGTTATCAAGAAGTGGTGAGGTTTCTAAACAAAGGTTTTTCAGAGAGATGATGAGGTTTTTGGGAGTGCGAGGATTCAAGGGCTAAAAAGATAAAGAGAAAAAAGTAAGAACTCTTAATTGAGTTGATTAAGAGAACCATTAAGTAAATTTGGATCCTTGATACAAGATCCTAATTATCCCCTCCTCCACCATTAAAGATGAATAATCAAGCTGTTTCAATAAAGTTTCTACTTCTCTTTCCATTCTGGATTAGATTCCGAAGCAAAATCATCAAGAGTAACAAGATAATGCAGTGTGCTCGAGCGAGTAGCCACACTGGATCACTCGAACCAGTCTCAATAACCAGGACTCGAGACAAGAATCATGCCAAAAACTGGCTCTTTTTCAATTCTGAAAAATTGGAGAGTCTGCAAGAATATACAAAAAAAAAAAAAAAATGGCTCTTTTGAATTAAAAAAAAAAACTGCTTGAATAATTGGAATCGCATCAAATTGTACACATTGCCTAGTTCAAGCTGTTGGCTGCCTTTGCTTCCACAGCTTTTTTGAGTTTCCTCCCAAGTGCAAATGCTAATGGAGGTGGAACAGCATTCCCTATCTGCCTGTGCTTGTTTTGGATGTTACCAGAGAAGTAATAACTATCAGGAAAACCCTGCACACACCCAAGGCAATATAACGCCTCAGTAAACCACACTTATACAGGTATGAGCATTCATATTCCCCTGCTTTGTACAAAAATAGAGAACACAGCAATGGCAAGACTTACTTGAGACCGTGCACATTCGCGAACAGTAAGTATACGGTCTTGTTCAGGGTGAAAGCACATGCCAACTTTACCCATTGGCTGGGGATCAGTGATGGAAGTCGGAAAGTTTCCCTCCCAATCCAGCCGTCCAAACAGCCCTTTCCATTGATTGTGCCTCTTGGCAGTGTTTGGCAGGCACCAAGGTATTAAATCAACTATTTGTCCAGTAGAAAGTTTAACCTGCATTTTCAGTAGTCCCATCTGAATGACTAACAATAGTAGTTTTGTACTAAATTTAATGACAGAAACTGTTTAGGACAAATAAGAAGGGTCTGGTGGACGAATCTAATCCACACAGCCGCCTGTGAGGGATCAGATTCTTAGGTTCTTTACTCTGTTCTTAATAGTTCAGTAAGATTACCTTCTCATCAGGGAGGTCACGCCAATCAGCACCTGGACGTTTTGGTATCCTTTGGCATCTGATATAATTGAGCTCATTCATTTCTTTTGATATGTGATCACATAAAGTCATCATGCTTCCTCTTATCTGCTTCTGGAACCATGACACAGGATCCATTGTGTACTGCACAACACAATTCCAGACATAAAAGGAAGATCACAATCAAGATTTGGAAGAAAGAAAGGGCAGGTGCACATTTCCAACAAATTATAAATGTGACTAGAACAAAATGACAGGTGTAGTACAAAGCAAAACCCACTTGGATATCTGGATGAGATGCTCCATTTTTTACTTTTGGAAGGTCTCCTATGGTATCTCTCACAGTTATTGCACGGAAGGGGGCACCGCCAGCAGTACTTCTCACAGCAGTATAATGCACACCCCCTGGTAATGCTATTTTCAGCTCTGGGCTCCCAAACACATGCATAGGCTCTGGCCACTCAGGTAGGATCTGCCCTGGAGCTGCAGCCCATATAAAAGCTCGCTTACGAGACTGAGAAACACCAAATGCCCCCGCTTCAAGAATTCCAAATCGCACCTAAACATTGCCAGAAGATGAAAGGGTAAGGGACTGAAGCTTTAAGTTTTGGAGGAAAAGAAAAAAAAAATATACATCATGAAAGAATTAAGACCTGGTAACCCATTTCAAGAAGTGAAGCAAGAGTAAGTCTGAAAGTTTGTCCTTTGTTGAAAGATACAAAATTTCTCACATTCTCCAAAAGGAAGAATTTGGGCCGGAAGTATTCAGCAAAAGACAAAAATGCCAATATCATTTCACACTGAACCTTGCTCCAAGTGCTTTGACTGAAGCGGTTCATTCCAGAGAAACCCTGCAAAAGAATGGGCTTGAAAAATCTGTGGGGAGATTCTTAAATTCTGGAAAGTATTGAGAAATAATCTGGTAATAAACAAATCAGACCTGACAAGGAGGGCCCCCATTGATGAAATCAACTTCACCTGGCGCTGGAAGATTATTGATCTTCTCCTGACTAAGACGAGCAGCTTGCTCGGCAGCCTCAGAGGTTGAGATGCAATCATCCTTATCCCCACATTTTTCCATTATAGCCCTAAACATGAATTCAAGTATAAGAAAAAATTAAAGGATAAGGTAAGGTTTAATTACAGTAGCTAAACAAGTTTTTAGTTTATCTATGAGTAAAACTGAAGGAAAAGGGTACTACGACAGAGAATGAAGAGGAAGAACCAAGTTCATGATACCTGAGAATGACATTGCAGTTATCATTGAACACCAAAGCATCTGGATGATTGAGCTTAAATGCATCTGCTGCAGGCTCATCATATTCAATTGCCCACTTTGTCACAGAAACCCCTGCCAGAAGTTTGAAATAGAAGATGCTGAGATTTTCTGCATCTCCGAAAGGTTACTCCAAAGATCTAGACAAGTTAATGAATAGTGCTACCTGAATTTTGTAGTCCTTCAGATAGGCCACCACAGCCAGCAAAAATGTCTAGTGTGGCTAAGCATAAACCACTTTCCACCTGGTTAACATTGTCCCAATCATCTTCCCCCACTTTGAATTTCCCTTTGCTCTTCCTTGATGACACCCCATGAGTCACCTTCCCTACCAAGTTCCTCAGTTTCATATTTGCAGGCAACTGTTCCAATGAGAGCATTCCCCAAAAATTTGCACAACTCAAAATTATTTTAAAATTGAAAAAAAAAACATTGAGACTCGCATGGAAAAGACTAGCAAAAATATAATTCACCTGTTTGAGTGATCCATTTGAAAAATCATATGAATATTCACAAAAGAAAATATGATCAAAGGCAGTGGCGTCATCCAGAGATGGAACCTCATGCTTTCTTCGAACATCACACTTTCCTTCTAGCACCTCCACTGAGATTTTAAGAATTTCTTCACTGTAATAGACCTGAATATTTATAAAAATAAATGAACTTTCCAACAAGTACCAAGCACCTAAGACACACAAGAGTTCCTAACCAGCAAAAATAGCTCTTACTTCTCTGATATCAGACATATATGCTTTTTCAGCTGAAATGTCCTCCGGCCTGAAAAACCTCCGCACTTTGACTTTAGTTGATTCATGGTTTGCTGGTTTAGATCCCTGAGGTTTGACCTCAATCTCCAGCAATTGGCACACAACATAGGCTTTCAAACCAATGTTTCTTCCAGCTTTGTATCTTGCCACTTCCTCTGTTTCTTCATAGAAGTGAGAGGGAACCACATACACAAAGTCCTGCACAGAATACTCAACCTTCCTGTAAACAAATCTAGCTTTTGAAGAATTTACACCAAATTCATTCTTTTGGGCATCACTCAATTTGCAAGAATCACAAATCCCAGACCCAAGACCCATTTTTTCCAAAGGAAGATCAAAGAAAGCACCTCTCTCAGGCCAATACAAGCTTTTGCAGTAGTATTCTATGGTCAAATCTCTCTTTTTCCTCTCCTCTTCTTTTGCCTTCGTAATATTATAAGTGTTAATGTTTTCCTTTCTATGTTGATGTCCCCAAGAAATGGACCGCATTTCCACTGTCACTTCTTGTTTCACTTCTGACAATTCAATTTCTAAACACTCATTTATCAAAAACACCTCACTGTCATTGGAAGCATTCCCAAGAACAGTGCTACACCCTCTCTGCAGGACCCTCCCATGGGCCATCTTTCTCTGATCTAACTTTTCAAACAAGTATTCCACATAAATTATTGTGTCTCCTTCAGAATCACTATCTGTTTCTACCAACACTGTGCTACCTAAAGAGATTATAATTCCCCTGACAACTGCACTTCTGTAAAGTGCCTCACAGGTGCTCATCTTACCTATTGATTCACCTTCCCATCTAATCTCCTTTGTACTAGAATTCAACTTACATGTTTTTGAATTCAGATTGGGCGGCTTGGGAGAACTACTTCCTTGGATTAGCACGTTGTCCAACTCACCATTTTCCTCTTCTTCATTCTCTTCCTCTTCAATTTCTTCTTCTTCTTTCAATTCAAGCCCGTCTCCCACCTTAGGCTCCTCTTGAAAGTGACTAGAATAGTAGTCTCTCCAAATTCTATTGATCAGCTTTGTGGTGGTAGCTCGCATAGCCTTCCTTTTGGACTGCACTGGGGCAAGTGTAGCCCTAGGGTTCAAATTTATTTCCTTTTTGACTAGCATCTTCTTATTCATAACTAACTTGGTATGATGCCTCTCCTCCATCTTGTCTGAAAGAACAGAAACAAAAGCACACTTGCGGATTGCATCATCTGGATACACAGAAAATTGTCGAAGGATTATCTGTCCATGGACAACTACATATCTCTCAACAGCACTTGGATTTGAAGAAATATAAGCAAGATCATCCCGCTCAAACTCAGAAACTTTCTTAATGACATCAGGAAAAGAGAGCTTGGAAGCTCGGCTTTGCTCTTTTAACAGTTTGATGATGCCTATTGCAAGCTTTGCAGTTTTGAGGACCGGTTCATACCATGGAGAATACTGTTTTGACGGCCTGCCAAGTCTGTACCTAAACATTTTAGAGACAAACAAGCAAGGCTTTAGTTAACACAATTAAAATAAGAATAATTGCTAGAATCCTGTAAAAAACTACAGGAAAAACAATTATACCAATCTAAAATCTGAGCAAAATAAAACTGCAATATAAATATATTGCCAATACTTCTAGTAAGCATATCTTCTGTTCCTGCATATATCTAGAAATTATACCTAAAAAGATCTAATAAATTATTTCAAATTCGTTATTAACCTCCAATTACAGTAGTAAGATTCTGCTCCACTATCTCAGCCTTCCAAATAGATCAAAGCCATACTGGATATCTTGCTATAAGTACATGTTTGCCCATATTTGAAACAATCATAAGCATGCATAGGCACCACAAATAAAGATGGTAAAGATTTTTAGGAAAAACTGGCATGAGACTATTTGATCAATCTGAACCTTTTACTCGAGCAAATCTTTTTAGAAAAAAGTTCCACAAGACTATTTGATCAGTCTGAACCTTTTAACTCAACAAATCTGTTGACCCATGGCTCTTCATGAATAATTCCTAATCATATGAAAGTATTATCTCATTATAATGGAGAAGACATTTAGAAAAGACAAAAAATATATAAGGCTTAAGTTGGAAGCACTACCAAGCAGTGTCTGTCCGAATTGAGACAAAGACAGTTGATGACCCAAACTCAATCATCCACTCTTTGACTGCACTCAGATAAATCGGAATGCCATCAGAATCAATCTCCTCTAATCCACCTGATGAAGAAGACTGTACCGAGTCCCCCTCAATGCAAAACCCACTGCCATTGTCTTCCGTCATGTTCCCTGAACCAAAGATGGTCACATCCACTTGCGCCCCAGGACATACTGGGAGAAGTTCTAGAGATATAAGCCTCGATTCTGAATTGTAAAGAGACCAGTTGTGAAGCATTCTACGCGGGAGCTCATCAGGATATAAACAATGACTATCATCATCAAAGAAAATGTATTCATCAATTTCTTCAGCAGATGACTTGTAATATGCCGGCAAAGGATAATCATTGGCTATTTCATCTTCATTAATCTTGATATAAAATTTCTTGTGAGAACCAGATATATTTTTTCGGTTTTGCTTTTTCATTGACTTCCTGAATTCCTCATCCTGCAACAAACGAGCCAACTTCTCATCCTCAGTTTCATCAACAATGTCTGAACTTGAAACAGATTTTCCTGGATCATCACCATCCCTAATTTGCAAAGTCCCATGTAAGACTACAGCTTCTAGTTGGCTTAAGTCATTCCTCTTCTTACACTCATCCAATAGACTTACAAGAACGGGTAATTTAGCAAAGATCTGATCTTTTGCTGTTGAAGTATCATCCAACCCAACAAGTTGAGTGTAGATAAATTCACCCAATGAGACAATAAAGTCCTTGCTCGGCACTCCATGAAAGGTTTTAGTTGCACTCATAGATCGTACAACTGTTGCAAGCAACTCTTCCAGACTCGAATTTGGATTTCCACCACATGTAGGCGATAGTTTTTGAAATACTTCAACACAAATTTTAGCCTTATCATAGAAGTAACCAAATGACTCTCTATAACTACTACCTGGTTTGACGCAATCATAATCTGCAAGATCTGTTGAAACCCATATTATGGGAGACCCATCTTCATAGCCAGAGATCGACCATTCTTCAATACGTCCAAACCCTTCACATCTTACTCCCTTTTCTTTTTCCTTTTCTGATAATTCAAGGGGTAAGATCACAGCAGTAATGTACAAGTCCTCAACTTCAGACATCTCAAAGGGCTTTGGAACTCCGTCAAAATCATGGAGGATGAAATCAACAAGCCTTCTATTTGGCCGGATTTCATCTTTGCCATGTATTCCTTCAGTCAAACGGATAGCTTCTAATTCTTCTTCAGCTACAAGACCATCCTTAGTTTCATAGATGGAAGACTTCTCATTTAAACGAATGGACTTCTCCTTGAAATCTAAACATGCAGCAACTCGTTTTGGCATTTTACGAGATCCTGCTGAGCTTTCAGTGGTCTCAGATGCTATTCGCTTCTTTTTTTTCATATCAGTCAATGCCACCCCCTCAACATCCATTTTAACACCATCATTTAAGTCTGATTTTGACCTTAGAGAACGCCTACAGCCTCTGACCTCACTATTCATTCCTGTAGCAAGAATTAAAGTGACAATATGAATAAAATAAACCAAAAAATAAATAAAATAACAAAAAAAAATGATGTCATACGCAATAAGAAGCAAAGGAGATGAGGAACTACTCAATGCACTTAAGAAACACTTTCACTAGACTGATGGTTTCAGTATTGAAGAGATCACAACAACAAAATAGTTAAATTGCCATCAAAGAGAGCTCAAAATAAAACCACAATCAAGCAGAAACACCAAAATCAAAAAGTGAATTAAAAAAGAAAACCTTGAGAACAACAGTGAAATAGAAAATAAAGACCAAACATAGAGCAAAAAAATAAAGGATACTACGAACTAAAAATAAAACAACAAAACAAGATCGATAAAAGTTAACCTATATCAATGGCCCAAAATAAGAACATTTTTAAAGAAACAGTATATAATGCAAAAATAAAATAAAGAACAATAAACAGGTAAACTACAGGGGCTCAAACCAAAAGAAGGTTATGAAGCAAGGAGTCCCTGCAAGTTGTAGGAAAAAAGAAAAATGAATGCAAATGCTACAAGAAAAACACAACTCGCAAACAGGCAATGCCAGGAAATTAGCACAGTTTAAAACAAGAAAGGCATAAAAGAGGAAGGCACAGACATAAACATGTAGGAATTGAACATAAAGGAAAAACAGGCTACCAGTATCCCTGAATTTAAAGAAAATATATAATACTGAATTAAAAAATAAAGCTTAAGAACAATAAAGGAAGATGTAATCACACTAATAATAATATCAAACTACTCAAATAAAATTGCAAACAAAGAATTTCTATAGAAAAAATTAATATGACAACATATCACCTACAATCTCTGCAGTCACTATTCATTCAAATAGCAAGATTAGTATGACAACATTAATAAAATAAATCAATGAAGAAATAAAAATAACAAATACAGGAAAGTGATAGACAATAGGAAGCGAATGAGATGAAGAACTACTCAACACACTCAAGAACAACTGTTTCACTAGACAGAATGTTATAGTATTGATAGACTGAATGTTTCAGTATTGTCTGATTGGGTAAACTCATCTACACTCAACTCATTGTGTTGGATGATACTTCAACAGCAAACAATCAGATCTTTTGCTAAACTGTCTGTTCTTACAACTCAACTGGATGAGTGTAAAAAGAGAAAAAACATATGCCAACTAGAACCTGTAGTCTTGCATGGGACTTTGCAAATCTGTTACTTGCAGTTCAGGCATTGTTGATGAAACAGAGAACGAGCACTGGCCCCTTCATTACAAGAAGAGTATAGCAAGTCAATTAAAAGTAAAACCAAAGAAATATTTCCAGTGCCCATAGACGTTTTATATCAAGGTCAATGAAGAAGAAATAGCCAATGATTATCCTTTGTCAGCATATTACAAGTTATCTGTCAAAAAAATGAAAGAATACACTTTCTTTGATGATGACAGTCATTATTTGTATCCCAGTGGCTTTAAAATAAAAAATAAAGTAAACATAAAGCAAGAAAACAAGATCTACAAAGGTTTATTAATCTATAGCACATAATGGTACAAAATAAACAACATTTTTAGAGAAAATGTTTCTAGGTAAAGAAAAATTGTCTTTAAGCATAACATAATATATTGCAAATATATATATATATATATATATATATATATATATATATATATATATATACACAGATATATAGATATAGATATAGATATAGATATATAAATATATAGATAGATAGATAGATATAAGAGACAAAAAAAAAAAGTGAATTACAGGGGCTCAAAGAAAAAGAAGGTTATCAACAATGAATAGGCAAAGAGTTCCTGCAGGTTGTATGAAACAACAAAAAGGATCACAAATGCTACAGGAAAAAAACACAAAGACACAAACAAGCAGCCCCAGGAAACTAGCACAGTTAACAACAAGGCATAAAAGAGGATGACACAGACAAAAACATCCAAAGCACAGGAAGTCAACATAAAGAAACCCCAGCCAAGCTACCAGTATCCCCAAATTTAGGAGAAATGTATAATTCTGAGCTAAAAAATGAAGTTCTTGCAAACAATTCTACAAAGAAAATAATAGCAAACAAAGTTATGCTAAGAACAAAAAACAAGAAAAACTAACACTAACGCAGAGCAAGAACATTCAGCACAGGCTTACAAGCATAGCATACTAAAAAAAATAGACCAAAAATATAGATCAGAATAGTGCACAACATTGAACATAAACCCACAAGTGATCAACATTCAATGAGGTGAATAAGATGAAGAGGGATCGAGAATGTCATGCCAAAATTTACAGAAAATGAAGCAAAAGGTAGAAACTGTCGGTAATTGATGCATTAAGATGTTCAAGAAGAAAAATATGAGTTGTATCAGCGTAGGTGAATTCTACTGCACAGACAACAACCATGATGTAAATTGATTAGAGAATAAAAATAAAAAGTAATGCAAGAAAAAACACGTTTGAACACGAAATTGAATCAAATGAGTGATAAAATACGAAAATGCAACGTACTCATGACCGGAGCAGGGATTTAATTCTTAACGTTCCATAAAAGGACCTCCAAAGATGAAACGAAGGAGAAGAAAGAAAGAAATACGTACGAGAAAGAGATATATCATATCAAAAAGAAGGAAAACTTCTGGCTTCACAAACGACAATTTGCAGGAATATTAATGGAGAGTAACAAAAACGAGGAAGAACTTACGGAACTTTTAAAGGAACCAAACAAAGAAAACCCAAACTCACCAAAGAAATTGAAACTCGCATACGAGAAGCAGTCGTTCTAAAAGCAAATAGGACACCACTTGTAAACCATATATATAAAGACTTTCATAAACGCAAGATCGCATGCTTCTTGAACCTTTTTTTCAGTTACAGGAGTACGTTAAGTAGATAAAAACAAAAGGCAACCGGAATATATAACGGATTTCATAGCCCAAAAAAAAAAAAAAAGTGAAGAAGAAATAACTCAACGGACATTATAACTTATTTTACTTTCTGACGACCAAAAAGAGGAAAGGAAAAAGTCGCCGAATGAAAGAATTAAATCCATAAACAAGCTACGAACAAGCAATAAAACTGAGAAGGAAGGAAGGAAGGAAATAAACCAACTTCTGGTTTTAAAACGATAAATGCAACTGAAAACAAAACCGAGGATAGATAGTGCTAGAGGATTCAGTTCTCTCAATACCCAAATTGTCCGCAGAGAAGAGAAAAGCCAGGATAGAGTAGAGGAGTTAAATCCAGAAAATTTCAGACACCACATCGGGAAACTTCTCAATCCAAAACCAGTTGCAATCAAACCCCACGGAAGAAGCCCGCCCTACCTGAAGCAACGCGACCTTTCGGAGGCTTCACAGTCTCCGGATTTAATTCCAGCGCCGCCGCGGATCCCATTTTGCTGCTTCCTCAAGCGACCCACGAAATCAATGTGTTTTGAACCGAACAAGGGTCTCGAAAACCCTGGCAGAGAGCTTCCCTGATCGTAAAACGACGGGATTCGAAACCCCTGTCAAAATGAAAGCTGGCTTTCTCCAACGGGGTTTAAGAGAGCTTCTTCGAAAGAGGAATCGGCGGGGAAAAGGATTTTGGCTCTCGTTTTTTGGGGTTGGCGCCTGGTTTTCCATCTTCCCGCCAATGGGCAATTAACCCAACGTGCAGAGTGCCGAATTACACCCAAAAACATATCATCGTCTATTATAGAGGTTGATGCATGACTCGTTAAATTACAATACACAATAGAATTATGTATTGTCCTATGTCATTAAACATTAAAATATTTGGAGCAGTTCTATTAGCGAAAAATTTGTTGGCGGAATTTGCTTACTCGTTTCACTGGTAGAATTTCTACAAGTGAATTTTCAATTTTGTTGGCAAAGGAAAAAACATTATTATTAATCTTTTTTATATTTTATGTTACAATTGATATTTTCCCTGATTAATGTAAATATCAAAATTTAAACAAAGTAAAAATAATCAAGTGAATATAAAATGTTAAGTATATAACAAGAACAATATACATAATAAAACCCCAAAAAGATTTACAAATTGTACAATTTTTTTACAAATTATAAAATATAATAAAAAAAACTATACACCATCTATGAGGATAATGAGGTGGATGACTATGAGTGTGCATTTAATGAAAATGAAAGAAAAAAGTAATAAATAACTATACACCATTTATTGAAATAATCAATGCATCTTATCCTTGATGATCTTCATCTTATTTTCATAGTCATTTTGTAGATTATTCATCCACTCTTCAGCGAGATGCTCTACTCCTCAGCACAACGTTCATACTCTTCAACACGATTCTCAAACTCCTTAGCATGATACTCAAACTCCTCAACACGATGCTCAGACTCCTCAATCTGACACTTTACATTTCTCAACTGCTTCTGGGTTTGAATCACAACCCCTTTAATTTCCCACAACTCCTCTATACATGCAGTCGAATGTGATAAAGATGGTCAAACCATCTTGACTACAGGAGGTTGAATAACACCCAGCCCCTTAACATCTCTCTCTCTCTCTCTCTCTCTCTCTCGGTTTGACACCTTGCATGCAAAGTTGCTTGTCACACATTGGTTATTGATTAGTTGATACAATTTATGACTAGGGATTATGTGAATATGGCTGGTAACTGTGACTTGCTTAAGATCACTACTATACCCTTAAAAGGATTGTCAAACTATTTGAGTTGGTCTCAGTTAGTCAAGAGGTTCCTTATTACTTGAGATCTCTTAGGACATTTGACCGAACCATCTCCACCCGTAAATGAGGAAGATAAATCTTATACTAAATGGCTTAAAGATGACACCGTTGTTATCAGTGGGTTAATAAATAGTATGAAAGAGTTTGTGGTAAATATTGTTGTCTACCTTGAAATGGCTAAGCAAATATGGGACATTGTGCAAAATTATATTGTAGTTCTAAGAATTTGAAAAAATTGTAAAATGTCTTTTAGACAATGTTTAATACGAAACAAGGGAAAATTTTGCATGAGTAATTGGCTCGATTTAGAGCGCTTATTCAAAAATGGAAAATTGTTCAGCCTTACTCTACTGATATTTCAGTTCAGGAAAAACAGTGGAAAGCTTTAGCAGCTGCTATTTGTTTGGCTAATATTAAATCGTACCTAGAGGTGGAAAAATCACAACTTCTTAGTTCTACAACACTTCAATCATTTGATGATATAAGTGTCACATTACTTCGGATTCCAGACGCTTCTTCCAGACCTCATGTTGAGATATCTTCAGCCATGTACTCTAATAATAGGGATACAAGTTCAACCAATAGAGGTTGCAGTAGAAATTCTAGAAGTAGTAGAGGTGGTTCTAGGTCTTAGAGGTCTGATAATCTTGTGTGCACTTACTGTAGAGTATAAATCATCTGGTTGATTCTAGCTTGAAAATTTATATTAATCGATCAACCAAAGTACCGATTTTTCCAAATGGGCAAATAATTGCTAGTTCGAGTTGGGGAAGTTATAAATACCCCCCACCAAACCGTGTATTGAGAAGTTAATGAGCATTATTGGCGAATACTTCAAGCCTTTATTCTCAATTTGGCATATTATTTCAAAAGTTTTTTAGAGTGGAAGAGTGTGCAATATTCATTGAAATTCCACATATCTTTCCACCCTATCCTTGCATTTATATATTCAAGCTCCTTCAATCACTTCACATTATGCAGCTAAAGAAGAGGAAATTTGAATCTCTCAAGGAGAAGGACCTCTCCAAGCAAGGGTGTATACATTACCTTTCTTTTTACTTAAATTAGTGAAAAGTTCATCTACAACCTATAGAATCTAAATAATAAGGGCCATGTAGAGCTAGAAACTAGCATCAAATTCTTAGGAAGATAGTCATTGTAAAAAAAAGCATGTATTAAGATACACGTGGCTTAAAGAGAGCTAAAATCTCTTTATGTAATTCTAGCTACTAGAGCTTTTCAATAGTGGAATTTTCGAAGATTGGGTGTTAATACCACTAGGGGAATATCAATAACAAAAATTCTCTTTGTCTCCTATGGTGTGTGCATGTTTTGATTTACTTGTTTTTATGCATGATTTTTTTTACCCTTACAACTTAATTTCAATTTGATATTCTCAATTTACCCCACCCTTGAAAAAGCCACCCAGGCCAACACCTTTAACCAAGACTCTTTTGTGAGACCTCATTCAATGAGACTCCTCTTAGACTCCACCATATTAATTTTTTTATCTTTTGAGACTTCTTGTTATGAGAGTCATTTAAAACTCTTCCTTACCTGCTCTTCAACACTCCCCCTCAAGCTAAAGTATATAACTTTAACTTGCAATGAAAAATATTTTTGCTCTTCAATGTTCATTGACCAAAAAAATTTCATAGATGTTAAATCTTCATCATTTGTCCCCAACCCTTTCTTGAATATTTTGGTCATATAAAAATTACCACAACATGTAGAACAAAATACCTTTTTTTTGTACTTCTTCTTCCACTTTCTCCCCTCAAATTGGGGATAAAAAGGACGTAGAGACCTAGTTTGGACAAAAAACTATGTGGAAGAAGAAAATCACTCCCAGCCATACAACAAAGTTCCATACACCAATCAAAAAAATCATAATCTAGAACACACTCTGTTCAATTTTAAAGGCGAAACAATGGCCCAACTTTAGGGTTTAACAAAGAGACCACCTCACTTTTTTAGGGTAGCTCGAACATAAACCATCTCGTAGGTAAAGAATAAAAGATTTGACTCAAAGTAGATGTTGGGCATATTCCTATACTTTTTAGATAGTGGATCTAGGCATTGCTCTGAATTGATAAAACACAAGATGATAAAATGAATAAATAATAGAGGAAAAATAACTTTAACTGGAAGGAAGTGACTATGCAACACTCATACTTCCAAAATAACCTTTTAAAAAAAAACTAGGGGAGACTAAAATGGTAGAACTTAATAAATTTGACCAACTATAACTTTTTTGGGGTGGCCACAATTTTTTTGAGTTAACTATATGCAAGATACGTAAAACCATGTAATAAAAACGCAAAACTTGAAACTAACATCGAAGTAAGATGTTGCATACCTTGAATTAGCACCTCATAGAGTGATTAAGTCAAACTCCTTGATTAGAAGAGAAATTTGTCTAAAAGACTTTGATTTTAGGAGAAAAAGAAACTGAATTCACATCAATACTTGGAGAGATAATAGGAGAGTAATTAGGAAAAAAAAGGAGAGGTTTTGGGTAAAACTGACCCTTGGTACTTATGATATATATATCTCCAAAATCATAACTCATAATCACAAACGGTTTATTTATTAAGAAACAAGACTCAAAGAGATTTAAATCGATACCTAATTTGACATACAAAGCTTCATTCTTGAATCTTTTGTGACCTTTTGATTTTCTTCATTTAGTGGCTTGCCCTTTGCTCACTCCAATGTGATTATCTCCTTAAATATAGATCGGATTGACATGAAATTTTCTCCTTAAGAAAATAGACTTTGATAAATTTCATCCAAATATAATTTTTATTCTTAAAATATACTTATTTTGAGAGAAAGAATCTAAGAGATTTGAGACTCGTTAATCTGGATAAATTGAGTACTCTTTCTTCTTTTTCAAGCATGACCATTGACTCTTCTGAAATCGACATCTCCCTCTAGAAAAATCATATTGTGAATTGCTTTCATAGGTAATAAAATATAATTAAAGATATTTCTTTTGATATATAAATATCCATATAAATTATCATTCTTGATGGAATAAAATGGTTAAAAAATTAAAAACTTTTTGTTACTTCAAATATTGATTTCTCTTTGTAGAAAACTTCAATTGCCAAAATTATTTTTTTATTTATATGAAAAGTTCAGTATGAAGGTGTGAACGCCAAGAGAACAATGGGTACTGGGATAGGAAAGAAAAAAGAAAGATAGAAAATGAACCAAAACTACTAGAGATAATAGATTAGAAAAAAAAAATCACATTATCTTTGTGGGTTGATTGAGTTAACTCATTGCACCCACTTTGATACCATGTTGAATTTTTGAAAAAGGAAAATACTTCATGTTGAAAAACTGATATGGAAGAGTCTTACATGACATTTACAATAAGAAGTCTTATTGAGTCAAAAAATTTATGGAAGGAGATCTCATAGAAGAGTTTCAATAAAAATATATTTTATTTATGTTATTCTTCTATTTATGTTCAGTTGTTTAATTATGTTAGGACTTATCTTTTAAGTGTTAGACTTTGGGTGTAATTGGGACAATGGTTGTTTAATTGAATTTGAACCTTACTACTTTCTTTTATTCTAAATAGGGGCTCAAGTACTCAGATTACAACAAGTTAGTGAGGTTTTTCTCTTTTCAAAAAATTCAACACTTCACTAACTTGTTGTAATTTGAGTACAATGAGCCTCTATTTATAATATAGGATACAAGTAGAATCCAATTACAATTAAACTACCCTTATCCCAGTTACTCCCAAAGTTAAACACTAAAAGATAAATACTAGAATAATTCAATAACTAAACATGAATAGAAGACTAACATAAAAATATGGCATAGTTATGTCACAAATGAAGTATGTTCTAAATGTTTTACAAGAAATTGGAATGCTTAGGTGCAAACCGGCCAATATATCCATGGAGCCCAATATTAAATTATGTGTTGAAGGTGGTGATGATGTTGTTGTTGGAAGGTTCCAACGATTGGTTGGGAAATTGATCTATATCTTGGCTACAAGACATGATATATCTTATTCGGTTACTGTCGTCCATGAGTTTATGCATCTATTATAGCAAACTCAATGGGCAGCATTCGAAAGGATTCTTCGACACTTGAAGAAAAACCTGGTCAAGGGTTATTATTCAAGAGCCATGGACAAATAGACATAGAAGGCTTTGCAAATCCACCTTTGGTTATTGTACAATTGTAGGAGGTAATCTAGTCACCTGGAGAAGCAAAAAGCAAATGAGGTAGTCTATATGAAGCAACCTCGAGGGTATGTTGTTGAGTGGGAGGCACATAAGGTTGGCTCAAGAAGACTCTTTATGGCTTAAAATAGAGTCCACGAGTTTGGTTTGAAAATTTTAGTCAAGTTGTTATATCAATGGGATTTCATAGAAGCCATTGTGATCACTCATTATTTATTCTAAAACGACCATCTAGAATTATTATCTTATTGGTATATGTAGATGATATCATCATATCTGGGAGTGACAAATCATGCACTTGAAAAGTTAAAATCCCTTTTTGGCGAATCACTTTCAAACTAAGGATCTAGGTCAACTGAAATTTTTTATAGGTGTTGAGGTAGCGAGAAGCAAAGTTTGCTTCATAATGTAGAAAACAAAACTTTGAATCATGATTTTTTTCTATCTCTTCTTTGCAAAACCAACATGCAACACTGTCAGTGCAAGGTTTAATTGTTCAAATCTGCTTGATATATACTGAAAAGGAAAAAAAAGTAATTCAAAATAGAGTCTATCTAAGTTAAGTGCACCCAAATTTTAATTGAACGGTCAAATTTAAGACATGTATCGTAAAACTTTTTTTCTTCTTATTTTACATTTATTTCTTATCCGTCACATTTATTATTGACATTCATTTAAGTTTCTTTCTTATTTTTATAAATTCAAAGGATAAAATAGAGATAATAGTATTCTATAAGTATAATTTAATTATTACATTCTAGTAAATATAGTAACTTATAAGGAAGAAAAAGTTGGGTGTTGTCATGGTTGGCTAGATTTTAGTACAATGAACCTTTCCTTATGATAATATATTTTTTCAACTTCGGACTATTATGAAATTTTATTGAACTAATGATATTTATTCAGTAGAGATTTGTAGCACATTCTTTTAGAAACTTTATGATATAGCATTCTTCACCTCCCAAAATATTAACAACTAGACCACTTTAAATTACACTATAACTTTTATATCTTTTATGGGTTTCGTACAATTTTTTTACAGCTATATCCTAATTTCAATACGATTTTAGACTTATGAGACATACTTGAGGATAAACAACTAAATCTTTAGGAGCTGTTTTTTTTTTACCCATAAAAATATAAAATTAATTTATGTTTAGTTAATTGTCATTAAAATTTCAAGCCAATTGTTGCATCAAAACAAAAGATATATTAAATGAACATAAGGGTAAAATTTTTACCGATTAAATGATCATAAATAAGGATAAAATTACCGGAAAAGTAGGATAAATTTACCATGCTACTTTCATACTATATGGGTAATCTAAAATGCAATGCTATTTATTCATACTAGTTCTATTTAATAAATGAATCTGAGTAAGTTGTTAAACTTTAGTTTCTTATAAAATTAAACAATTTTGTTTCATACCCAAAAATAGCTAAATAACTAGAACAAGTAATAAAGCAATATTGGTAGTCTTGGCACCATCTTTGACTAGTAAAATTGGTAGCCTTGGAACGCTAGACTTCAAACTTCACCACAAAATGCTATTACCAAATTAAAAAAATTTCATGATTTTAAAAATCTACTTGTCTATTATATATTTTTCATGAGAAAATTTTACAAAGATTTTAAGTAATTATTATTGTATATTTTCTTTTGTTAGGTCCTGAGGAGTACAAACATTGGGGAGGGGGTGAATAGGTTTGTGTGAGTTATTTACAATTTTAGCCTCTTCTTACTTAACCTTGTCAATTATGCTTTGTGGCCTAAATTGGTGTAAATTCAAAGTCTAGGGCTATTTACATACCTCACAAGGGATACTTCATTTTTTATAAAGGTTTACAATTCTCTTTGCATATTGCTAATCCAATGCCAAACTGTGTAATTTAAGGGCAATTCACTATATTTGACTACCAAACAACATCCACAAGAATTTGCTTCAAAGGCCAAATTACATTATTGCTCATATAGGGACTTATCCCACTCAATTGTCCTTGTTCTGATGTCAAATAATATCAATGATAAGTTACCTCTAAGGTCAAATTACATTATTGTCATGCCCACAAAGGAACTTATATCACTCAAACTAACCACTCCGACCAATTTAGACAACATGTCTTTGACAATTACATCATACTAGGCTCTCCAACCTAGACCCCCACTTGAGATTTTTTAGCATCATTTACGTAGACCTATAAGGGATTTTCAATAGCTAAATAGTTTTTTTGGCCTATACCTTGAAGGGAAATTCCAACGGCTAAATAATTAAACTCAACAACTAAGACTCATAAAGGGCTTATCAATAGCCAACTAGACTCTCCAACCTAAATCAACAAAGTTCTTATCAACAACTGACCTAAAACATCGGCTTAGGCCAACAAAAAGCTCATTAGCACCTAATCCTCAACAATAGCTACATTTCTCAACAAACTGAGATGAGCGATGATTTTGCTTATACACTGCTTGACAATTGCTTGCAAGGGATACTTGCTTACGATTCAACACATAGAAAACCTCTCAAATGGGCTGGTTTCATACAAGCACAAAGAATATACACTACCAATTCTATGTACTACTACATAATAGCAACTCAATAATCTCCTCATTTACTATATTTTAAAATTTAAGGCTCAAAATACACTGTGGTTTGATTTTCCAATCAAGGGTCACATTGAACTCAATTCAAATACTGATTTCAAAATTCAAGCCCCACAAGTAATATCTGAACAAAGAAATTTGATTTCAAAGAAAAAAATTATATTGTAGTTTAGATTTACTTGACCAAGTACAATCAATTTAATTTTAAATTATATGCATGTAAATACATAGATTTAAAAAAATTAGATCTGAACAAAGAAATTTGATTTCAAAGAAAAAAATTATATTGTAGTTTAGTTTTACTTGTCCAAATACAATCAATTTAATTTTAAAGTATATGCATGTATATACATAGATTTTAAAAAATTCGACCCAGATTAGCAAAACTATGCAAATACCCCTTCAAATCCATTTGCGAGAATGATCAATAGGATTTCAAATTAAAATTGCAATAGTTCTAGCAATGATAATGCTAAGAAAATATGAATATTAAAGTAATGGCACAAAAATATTTAGTTTTTTGAGGGTATGCTTTTTCGAAAGCCCAAATTCAATCTCCAAATTTGATTTCAAAGTGTAAGAGTGTTTCTAAAAGCCTAAGCAATCTAGAGAATAGGTTTTGGGCAACAATAACTTAAATAAATGAGCTCTTAATGTTCAAAAATCAAGTTGTTGAACTCAGAACACTTTGTCCTTTTGTGAAATTCAATGCAATCTTGACTAAAAATTGCTAGAGAATATTTATAATTTTCATCTCGAGCTACTAATAACATAAAAAGGTCACTCACAAATTTTGAAAACCGATCTTGACTGAATTAAAAGCCTGAATAACTTTCCACAACTTATTTGGGTCGCATTGTTTGAACATATTTTAGGTCATCTAAAGGGTCTTTATAATCATTTTTTTTCTCTTTCTTTAGTTGTTCAACTTCTTTTATTCGAACGTTTGGCCAACTGACCTTCACAATGGCTCTTCTATCTCCTTGCCATTCAAACAAATACTCGTTGATCGAATGACGTTCTTGGCAGTGCCTTGTTTCCTTCCTTTATCTTATAGCCTCTTCTATGCCGACAATGTGAATGTTTTGGATGAATAGATCCTAATCGACATCTTTCTCTCTCCAAGTAGTCTAGACGGTTACATGTTGTTCAAACAGTCTTCTTGGTAGAGTAACACTTCTTTCTTCTTCTGGCCACCTCTATGATGGTCGTTCGGATGTTCTAGTGAAAATAATGGAGCATAACGTCTTCTCTCTCTTGATCAATTAGACAATTAAAGGTGCTTTCAGACATTTTGCCTTTGGACTTGGCCAACTATTTAGCATTTCTATATAGGGCATTCAGATAGTTCCTAGCTGAATGAATGACTGGATTACTAGAACTTGATTTGAGGCTTTTCACTTATTAGGGATCTTGAGATCACTAACATCTTTTCTATATAGAAAAGCCAACTATAACTTAGATCAACTTAATATGAAAGGAAGAATTCTAACGAGTCTTAGTTTTTGTATCATGTATCCATGCCCTTCAGTGCTCCAACTTTTTCCATAACATTAAGAAAAAAAAAACATAGGTCTCCTTAGCTCTGATGCAATACTAGTCTCAATAAAAAACTTAGATGGATTTAGAAAAGAAAAAGTAGAAACTAAATTGGTTTTTTTATCACTATGGGTATTTGAAACAACTTAAGAATGATAAATATCAATGTTTAACAACTCATTTACAATTTAGAAGGACAATCCTCAAATCCTCATCATAGAGGGCTGATCCAATACGAAAAACCATTTGGTGCGAAACATACGAAATGCTATGTCAACCGTCCGATCATGATCAATGACTATCTCAGTCGTCCGATCATCACATGTTTCACACCAAATAATTTTTCATATTGGATCAGTCGTGCCTCTTCATATGTTCTTTGGGGTGGTTTTAATAAATCGTAGCTACAATATTTTCATATAATTGAATTTATTGAGCTTTTTGCTGTCATTTTAAAGTTCCCTAGGACATATCTCTTCCTATATTGGGAATTTACTCCAACTATGGTACATGAATTCAGATAAGCAAATTGACAAGCAACTAAAAGACACGACTGAATCCCAAGGAAAAACAGTGACAGAGCAAAGGGGAGCTGCCCTTTCATTTATGAGTGACCCCTACCACAACCTCTCTCCTCGCTTCTCCTTCCTAATTTGCCCAGTTAGGGTCTGTCTTCATTTATCAGACGTACAGAAACAGGAAAAAAGTGTCTGTTTCACTGTATATATCTTGTCGTAGAAAAGCACCAAAGCAGAAGAGTAAGATGAACTAAGGAGAAGCAGTAAAAACCTACAGATGGGTTTCATTCACAGTAGCTTCTATCATAAGTAGGAAGATTAAAGAATGAGTTGTTACTGTACAAACTGATACGAGTAGATTAGAGTCATGAGTCATCGCACTACAGAAGCCAAGATGAGAAACTGAGCTTCTTTTCTCAAACATGGGACCGAGGAAGAGCATAGAGATTGTGACAGCCATGTTTCTTGTAAGCTTCCCTTGAGAGGACATGGAAGCACAGGCGGTCTATGAATACGACTGCCCCCCTTGAACCCTTTCATCACCTCCAAAGGCTACTTTCGTGAGGATAAAAAACTTCTTCCCAGCTCCATAGAACTGCTTACCAAGTAAAGACAAGTGCACCCAAAATGAGAACAAGTTCATTTAACCATTTGAAAGCCTCCTCCTGCTTGTCATCTCTTCTCCAGACTCTTTCAAATTTAATTTTTTTTTTTTTTATTAATCAAGGGTCAAGCCATGCATGCAATGTAAGTATTTACTGTTTTTCACGGATAACCTTATTTCTTTAAGAGATCTTCCATCACCATATCCCTCCACAGGAGAGAATGAAGAACACCTCTCCGTTAGCTGTTACCTGTTACTGTGACAGTCTCAGTGTGAAAGGATCAGGCAATCATTTAGGGCACTGACTTTCTCATGTTTTTGGTAGATGCAGCTATCAAAAAACACCCTCATCTCTAATCACTGGAATCTAAACGTTTTTGTTTTACGTGGGCCCACCTGCCTACCTTGATGATATGGAATGCCACCTCACTGGTGAGTCACTTTTCTATGGATAGGTGGGCCCCACCTTCTCGTGGGTAAATCAAAGTGTGAGCCACCCCACATGACTTTTCTCTTCCATCAGCTTTCGTGGGCAGAAATCCATGGTCACTGTGGAAGAAGACTGAGAGAGGAGCGAAGTCTTTTTGGGATTTGGTTTGCCTAAACGGTCTCCCACCTACCAATCAGAAGGGCAGTCCACCGCAATAAAGAAATAGGCAACTTGGTACCTCATCAAAAGAGAAGAACAAGGGCTTTCCGAGCAAGTTCTTTTTGATTTTTGAGTGGCTTATTCTTCAGTTTAAAACCATGAGAAATCCAAAGATGGAATTGGTATTTACAGCTGACTGGAATTGATTTTTACAAACGAAGAAAGAAATGGGTGGGTAAGAATTGATAATAAGATTCTTACTGTAGCATCATCTTCCTAATGGATCAAAGAAGGATAAGAGCGTCCTGAGAAATCCAAAGATAGAATTGGTATTTACAGCAGACTGATATTGATTTTTACAAACGAAGAAAGAAATGGATGGGTAAGAATTGATATTCTTACTCTAACATCGTCTTCCTAATGGATCAAAGAAGGATAAGAGCGTCCTGATCATCTGGAGCTAATTAACAAAACAAAACCCAGACAGAAAGAAGAGAGAGAAAAAGAGAGTTAAAAGTGAGAATCGTAGCAAAATTTTGATTGAATCGCTGAGAATCTTCAAATTTTCACCATGGGGTGGGCGTGCCGGATGAGCTGAGAAGCTCCTCCAAATAATCCACACCCAAATCTTCCAACTCCACCACATTCTCTAACCTGACGTCCCTCCTCTTGCTCTTCTTACTCGAGGACTTGCGTCTGATGGAGTGGCGCCGCTTGAGCGCCACCACGGGTGAGCAACCTTCCTCCGGGCATATGAGGTCTTCCAGCGAGTCCCGCACTCTGTCCACCGGGAAGTTGAGCACGGCCATGGACCCCCGCATGGAAAAGGCTGCTTGGTCGTACGCCAGCGCCGCCGCCTCCGCGCTGTCGAACGTCCCCAACCACACCCGGATCCCATGACGAGTCGAGTCGCGGATCTCGGCCGCGAATTTCCCCCACGGCCGGCGCCGGACGCCTCTGTAACTCTTCTCCTTCTTCTCCACCAGGGTTGGCGTAGGCTGTTCAACCTTGGAGTTCACCTCCTCTTCCTTCACCCGTGTCAACGTCGAGGGGCGGTCCAAGGTCGTTGTCTCGGAGGACTCCCCACCCGCTGCAGCGCCTGCCGCCTGGGAGAGAACGTCGAGCAGAATCATATCTTGGGAGTCGTTCTCGTTGAAGGGGAGCTGCAGCAGCTGCCCCTCATTGAAGTAGAGCCCTCCTTCGGAGAGAAAAGACTCTGTGGACCCGCACGGCGACGCCGGCGAGAAGTCGGAGCAGGATGATCGAAACAGAGAACCCATTAGAGAAGGACAGATTTTTAGAACAGGGTGCCGGACAATTCCTGGATGGCGTGCTTTAAAGTGGCTACTGCCGCCACAGATTTCTGTGAGACTCAAATTCCTTTAATGCCCGAATCAGGAGGGGGGAGGGAGATAACAGAGGGGTTACAAGTGGCACCAGGGGCATTGCAGAAGATGGGCAAAGGAGGATGTTCTCGGGGATGTGAAGAGCCCCATTTGCAGGGACCTTAATCGCACGTGGGTCAACGAGCATGGCGGCCGGGTCAGGTTGGGCATTTCTCTATGTCAGATCCGACGTCATTTCTTCTTTCCCTGTCTTCTTCCGCATCCAATTTTATTATTTTCTCATAATATTTCTATATCATGAAAAATTATGGACAAAAGCCATTTCGATTCAAAGAGAATTTACAAAGACTGAGCTCGAAACGAGGAAGCTTCAAATAAAGTATCCAGGAATATGGAAGAATTCTTGGAGCGATTTCTACGAGTTCATCGGGTTCCCCTGCATTTGGACCATTAACGTCGCAGGCTGATGCCTTCTTTCTCCTCTCTTTTGACAATTATCGCAGCTTGTCTCTACTAATCCAAATTTTCGAAGATAATGACCCTGTAGAGATTGGGGCTCTGTGTTTCCACTTTTGGGATCCATTTCTGTGTTTTGCAATGCATTTGGACCATTAACGTCGCAGGCTGATGCCTTCTTTCTTCTCTGTTTTGACAATTATCGCAGCTCTTCTCTACTAATTCAAATATTCGAAGATAATGACGCTGCTTCCGCTTCTGGGATCCATTTCTGTGTTTTGCAAAAGAGTTAGGCATCCGAATGTCCGGTCTTCGTTTCGGAGAATTCTTAGATGGTGAACTGAACTCGCTGGAGATTAGTAATTGCTTGTCCAAATTCATCACAACTCGTTGAAATTTGTCGCTAACATGGTCTAATTTTTTGTCTTTGTAAATCCTTTTTAAATTATATGGCGGATTCTTGATTTTGACACCAGTCTCTGAAATCTGATATGTGTCAATTCTGAAATTTACCATGATAATGCTAATAAAAGATGGATATTATTCATGACATGTCTGTTGCTATCTTAACAGGAGAGGAGGGAGAGGAAGGAGTCTGACAGGACTTTTGCTATATTAATGGGGGCACTGTGAATATAATGTAACAATCGGATTGCAACACGTCGCAATAATTGACCGGAGCAGGCGAGTCCGAGGTTGGGTGAGCAGATTCAGAGCATCCGCCGTCCCTATCGTTCTTGGACGGGTGACG
Organism: Aristolochia californica; assembly: GCF_029961685.1. Taxonomy (NCBI): domain Eukaryota; kingdom Viridiplantae; phylum Streptophyta; class Magnoliopsida; order Piperales; family Aristolochiaceae; genus Aristolochia; species Aristolochia californica. Next base: position 37,329,572 of record NW_027182279.1, on the reverse strand, counting down.
AGCGACGGACCACTCGAAGCTTCAAGTTGCGATCATCCACGGAAAATGTCGCATTCAGTTTGGCAGTTCCCCGGCCGTCGTCGGTGATCGAAATTCGCAGAGACAGCTATGTTTTTCCCATTTCCGATTTCCAATTTTCCAAACTCCATTTTTGGTAAGAGGATTCAGGTATGAAAAGGCTTCATTTACATACAAAAACTTCCCCTTCCATCTCTTCAATCGGTGGGAAACGACCCCCCTGTCCTCTTCTCCATGGTGAAGGGGAAAGAGTTAGATTCCTTCAACGAGTTTAATCTAATAAGACGACTGTAATTTCTGAATACAACAATCCCACTGTTAATTATCATTTTCTCATCTATCTATAAACTAAAGCAACGATCACTGAGATAGCAGCGCCTCCCTCTCCTCCCTCTCCTCCTTCCCCCTATATGAAAATTGAAATTTGAGAAGAAAACGGGATAGAAGCAAAAACTCGGAAAAGCCTCTATTTCATACAGAGATTTTAGAAAGAAAACTTCAAATGATGATCGGAAAGGAAATTTCAAAGATAGATGCTGATGATAATGGAGAGTCGCTATTCATTACGTTCTTCTTCCATTCATTCTATCTGTTCCATCTTTTTCAGCGAAACCTCTCGAATGGGTCGATTGTTTGATGAGGACGACCTCTTTAATCGTCTCACCAACCTCTCACTCAATCATGTAAAATCTAACAGAATCTTAAGAAAATATACTCCGGAGAAATTAACGGCAGAAAACCAGCGTGTCCCGTTCTTACGGGCTCTCGGAGGATTTACACTAATGACATGTTATATTGCTAGGGAGCTGAAGTCAGCTCAGAACTTAGCCTCGACCTTAGAATTATAATCGAGTTCGATCCCAATAATTTTAATAACCTTAGAATTATAATCGAGTTCGAGCCCAATAATTTTAATAGAGTTTGACCTCCAACCTTTATTTAAAACTTTGTAAAAAATACATGTCAAATAAAATATATATAAAATTATGTATATATTTTACATAAAATTGGGCATAACCTATGTATATATTACTTGCATAAAATTGTCTATACACTTTAAATAAAATTATTCAAAAACACTGCATAATATTATGCATAAACTTTATATAATAATCAAATACAAAAAATTAAATAAAATATCAATATCAATTTACAATCACCCAAAATAATTATAAATCCAGTATAAATTTATAAACTTTAGCTCTTTCTCTTCATGCTAGAAAACAATATACAATGTCCCCGCATGATCAAAATCTCCACCTATGACAAAAATGAAAGAATAAAATATAAGAATGAAAAATAATATTGTCGTAACAGTAGCGGGTAACACTCATATTCCATTCAAAATGGTGATGGTGTTTAAGAAAATATTTTTGGAATTTCTTAAAAAAATAGAATAACTCATGGATCACTTTCGTAAATGAGCTCAAAACACACTAGAGAGAGAAAGGCATTGCAAAGCGCAATTTTCTTTCTGTATTATTGATGACTTGCACTTCCATCTCCAAAGTCCCCTTCATCGCAACAAACCACAGTAGGATCCATAAAAATTGAACAACACAAAAAGCTAGAATCAACTCTATTAAAAAATGTGATCCCATAAAACGAACCAACCTTTCAATGTCCGCATAGCAAGAGCCTTTCTTCTCTTTGATTTCTTTGTCCTATCAATTTAAGCGAAAAAGTTTACCAGAAGACTGGCCGAGACAAGGCAAGAAGATTTAGATGAAGTGATAACTGCAAAGCACATTATGAGCAGGAAGCTAAACAATAAGAAAACAAGGAATCGTAGCTTTTCTCGCCATGAAAACAGTGGTGAGACCCAGATGCTCAACGCTTCACCTTAGTTAGAGCTCAGAATGCAACACAAAATTCACCTAGAGGTTGTTTCGTGTGACCGAAAAGCTACAGAGAGTAAACTCGTCTATCCTCCTCCGGGGCTGATCTGACCTGCGGGGTGCGCGTTTGCCCTCCTTTCATTACTACAACTTGGTTTCCTAAGGCTCTACTCACCGCTAGCTCTGGTCTGCAATCAACTATGGTCTCCGCTCTAATGGCCACAAGCACCTCTAGCAGAGAGAGAAAGGGGAGACAGGGGGCATATGAGCTTTCTTCTGCTTGGTAACTTTTCATCAGGCTTTGCTCATCTTTGTAATTTAAAAAAAAAATTGATTGACTACAAAGAGATTGAGGAAGAAATCATAGAAATGGAGGATAAAATCGAATAAGAACAAAAACTTACCTAAAGGGCCAGATTGCATACCTCTTCTTTCTCTGTTTAGGCTTGGGAAAGATTTGGCTGAGGGAATTTCTCATCACCATCAGTGATTTCCTTTCAATTTTCCTCTGATTTTTTCGAGCCTCTCGAATTTTTGCTTTGTTGACTCCTCGAAATTGAAGCATGAAGACAGAAAGTTGAAGAGAGGAAGGTTTGCTGAAAATTAGGGTTCAGGCCCGAAGTTGCTCGTTAAGTAACAAGCCGGCTCGCGAGCCACTAAATTGAATTGCGGTTCACTAGAGCTCGGCTCGTTTACTTAAAGGAGCTCAAATCTCTTCTCAAATTCGGTTCGAGTTCGAGATTTATCGAGCCAAATTGAGTCGGGACCAAGCCAAACTCAAGCTGTTCGTGAATTGGCTTGGTTCGAAGCCACCCCTAGTTACAAATTATGGGTTTTATTTTCCAAAGTATCTCAGAATTAAGAGTGGGAGAGTGGACAATAAGTTCTCTTTGGTAGGAGATTCGAGAAGAAAAAAATAGAAACAGAAAAAAACTGGAATTTGAGACAGAGAACTGACAATGAATTCGCTTAGGTTGGTGAACAGGTAAAGAAAATTGAATCCAATTGCAGAGAGATAATAGTGACAGAAAATCGGATTGGATAGAGAAATCGTCAAAATATTTTGCATTGTTTAAAATTCAAATTCAAACTCTCTCTCTCTCATTCTTTCCAATCCCATTGAAGAGAAAGAACTCTATCTTTTTATTTTGATGGTTTTCTCTATTAGTTGGTATGTTGTTTAATTTTCCACTTTTTCATCCCTACTCTCTATCTTCATTTTCATCTTATTCTTTTAATTTTTTACCGTTAGTATTTGATGATACTCTTAGTTTGCTTCCTTTTTCTTTATATTACGTTTCCTTTAACTTTTTTTTTTTTGTCTTCATTGCTCACTTGAGAAACACCCAAGTGGCAGAGCTTGATGTTATGGTAAAAAATGGCGGAGGAGGTGGAGCAACCGACGAGGATAAAGAAAGTCAACCTTGAAAATTTGCATAGTTAAGACTAATTTTTATTTTAAATAAAATTTGTATAGAATTTTTCATTTTAAGTATATTTTTACTCGTATAATACATATTATATAGTGTATAAATTAATTAATTTTCTATTATTCGGTAATTAACAACATAAATAACAACTTCATATTTGGAAATTATTGGTCGACATGTTTTCACCTTATAGTTGAAATGCCTTGGAATTTAGTATGAACTAAATCCCCAAGTTTTGCTTTGTTGAGATGGCTACTTTTCTAAGTAATTCTCAATATTGAATCATACTTGTAGATTTGTTAATTGATTTCCTTGCAGTTATAGCCATGGGGTTCCCTCATATACAAATTAGATATTTCAATTCTTTTATCAATTTTGTTATAGTAGCAAATTTAAAATTTTAATTATAAATAGAATAAACTATTTATTTAAATATATAATAATTTATTTTTTACCGGTGTTTGTTATAGAGGATTAATGTACGTTCTTGATAATGTAGTATCCGTTAACATATTTGTAGATTTTATCTTTTGTGAGATTTAGTTACTATGTTTATAACATAAAAGAGTAATTAATCAATTCATTAATATAACCTAAAAAGTAAATTGCATAATAATTATTTTTTTCACTTTTCTCTTTGTAATAGTGTATTGCATTGTTTAGATTGTGAATAGACTTTTCTAAAAGTAATTCAAGTTCAATTTTATAGTTCGAGTCACTTACTTCTTTGGAAGTGGTAAACTCTTGTCATCATTGTCTTCAATTGCCATGAGTCTAACATCATTTTCTTCTTCTTGTTCTGTGTGGCTAGACTCTTTATCCATTACATCCCTTCTTCTTGTTCTTGGAAATCTTTGCTTGTAGATGAGGTTCTTCCTTCAAGGTTTGGACATTTTTCCCTTCTATGTCCTAGTTTCTCACACACAAAATCACTAGAGTTGCTTTAAAAACTCATCTTGGCCATAAGAGCAATTGTTTTTCTTTTGGGTTGCTCTTCCTCAATTTATTGAGGTTCCATCTTATATGTGAGAAGGATTCCTAGTAGCTCTTCTGAGCTCATAGTTCTAAAATTTTTATTATCACGAATGGCGGTTTTCCTCGTGTCTCATGACTTTGGAAGTGAGAAGCCGATCATTTTTTCTTTACAAGAAAATATTTTATCCTAGGATATTTAACTACTCATATATAATATGAGTGAACCTGGAGTTCATATCAGCTATTGATTCACTTGGTTTCAATTTGAATTCATCATATTGAGCAATCAATAAGTTAATTCTATAGTCATTAACACTAGTAGTTCCCTCATATGTGACCTCTAATTTTTTCCAAATATCCATGGCAATCTTACATGTGGGGATCCTATTGAACTCATTGGGTCCACATAACAAGAGGTTTATTGCCTTAGAGTTTGTCTTGAACTCTAGTCAACTCATTAAATTCTTTTGTAACTGGAATGCCATTTTCAAGCTTTTGAGGCTCAAAAGTGTCATTCTTGGTTATATGTTATATGTCCCAATCCATGGATTGAAGGAAGGATTCCATTCTTATCTTCCAATATCCATAATTTGTTCCATTGAACAAAGAAGGGTGCTTGACACATTGTCCTTCGGGAACAAGCAATTTGTCTCGAGAAGACATTTAATCTTTTTCAAAAGCAAGAGGGGGGGGGTCATTTTAATATTTCAAATTAAAAGCTATACAAGGCGTGTAAATAAAGTGTCATGCAAAATTCATAATTTCAATGAAAAAGAAACATTCACATACCATAACACAAGGATAATTTTTTTTATTGATGCTCCTCTCATGGTATTTATTGCCCAAGAATCCTTGCTTGAGAAATTCTACAATTTCGAAGCTCTAACAAATGGAATTTACACAAAGAGATTTTGACTCTCTTTAAGCTACGTGTAGCTCAATTCATATTTTTACAATCACAATCTCCCAAAGAGATTTGACTAGATTCTAGCTCTACCTGGCCCTTTCTATCTAGAGACAATTTTTAGATAGTGATCTTTACAATGTTTGTTGGGAGCAACCAATTGGGTAAGGCAAGCGATGTTTTCTTTTTTTTTTAGTATTCTTGTATTTGCTTTGCCTTGAAATGACCAAGCAGAGAGATATAGTATTTCAGTTTCTAAGAGTGTAACCTGCTTTAATGCCATGCTTCTATTAAATTTTAAATTTTAAAAATAGAGTACTTTGCTCCATTCCCACAAACTATGCCTCCATGTGTAACCAACTCTAGTATCACCCATCTATTAAATATTTAAAAATAAAAAAAATAGTCTAACATTAATCAGCCAAACAATAAAAAGTTAAAACACATGGCAACTAAAATAAAAATAATAGATACAAAAGTGAGTGATTTCTTTTTTTTTATTTTTTATTTTTTGTTTTAGTTTGTAATTCAGACAAGTTTCCTATTATTTTTATGAATTTATTATTATAAAAGAGCTTTTATTTTATTATTTTTCCTTGGCAGATTTTATACTTATTTGTTGTTCACTTATGAAAACACTAAGGGGGGGGGGGGTTAGTCCACAATGAAGTGGAATGAATTCCCCCCGCATTACTTAGTGCATCCCACTTATGGCGTTCGTCCAGAATGACTTGAATTGAAGTGAGATAACACCATTTCATTCGCTCAGGCAAAAACGGGGGAAAGTTGTTTCTTACCTATTTTGTGAATCATCAGCTTTCCACGCACGACGCGCGTTGCTTTCTTCCCTCCCCCCTTCCCCCGCTATTCTACTCTCCCTCTCGTCAGCCTCTCCAGACGATTTCTGCTCCCTCCCCGACCGTTCAGCAAAGTATTTTTCTCCCTCTGCCCCCGCCCCCGTTGGCCGTCCTCCCTCTGCCCCCACCTCTGTCGCAGAGCACGGGAGGCTCTGTCGGAGAGCCCCTCGGCCTTCCTCTCTGCACCCCCCCCCCCCCCTCCGCGATCGTTCAGCAAAATATTTTTTCCTCCCTCTGCCCCCACCCCCGTCGGTCGTCCTCCCTCTGCCCCCACCTCTGTCGCAGAGCCCCTCGGCCTCCCTCTCTTTCCGCCCCACCCCCCCGTCGGCCTTCCTTCCTCCCTCTCTCGACCTTCGTCGCAGAGCACGGGAGGCCAGAGCCCCTCAGCCTCCCCTCCCCCCCACCCCGTCGGCCTTCCTTCCTCCCTCTCTCGACCTCCGTCGCAGAGCACGGGAGGCCAAAGCCCCTCGGCCTCCTGACTTCTCTTCTCTCTCGGCCTCCCTATTTTCTCCCTCTCGGCGCACCGTCGGAGCGTCGCCTCCGTCGCCGTTGCCCGCTACCGTCGTCATTGCCAAGCCCGCCGCAGAGGAAGACGAAGACGATGTTTAATTTTTCCTAAGTTAGGAAAAATTAAACATTGTCATAATTGGTTTAATTATCCAATTAATTAAACCATTAGTTTTTATTTTTTGCTAATATATTATTAATTAATAATATTTAAAATGTATATTATGTTATTGATAAATTAATATATATATTTTTTTATTAAAATAGTGAGTTTTAATGTTAAACTATATCTTATGTTATTACAGAATAATTTATTTATTTATTATATTTACTTATGTTATTTTTAACTTTTTTATTTATTTTAAATAATTTATTCTAGTCACACGTAATTAGTATATTAATTTATAATAAACTATAATCATTAATTGGTTTAATTATCCAATTGTTATAATTAATTAAACCATAATTATTGTTTTAATTTATAATAAATTATAATCATTAAGTAATATAATATAATTTTTTATTAATTAGGATATTAATATATTCTAATACTACACGTTAAATCACTTATAAGTGTAGTAACCACGCTTATTTTTGTTAATTATATGTTTAGGTATATGTTCTATTTAAGTATATTATAAAATGTTACTTATTTTCTTTTTTATATCATATTTTTCATTTGGGGGCACTAACACTGGAATCTGTTTTCCAGCCACTTGAACTCGTCTATACTAACACTCAAACATGAGTTGAAGTGGAAGCAATTCATCTCACTTCAATTCAATTTTCCACTTCATTTTCACTTCATTATGGACTAACCCCCCCCCCCCCCCCCCCCCCCCCCCCCCCCTAAAGTACTCCATTCATATGGAAATATTTGGCACTTTTGTATTATTTAACTTTATTTTTAACTTTTCTCACTATTATTTATCTTTTATTTACAAGGGATTTTTGGTTTTTTATTTGGTGTTTTGATCTTATTTTTTAAGTAAATGGCTGAAAGAGAATGCATCCCATCCATTTTTCCATTTTACACAGTCCCATCTTTTTTGGGGGGAACCCATTTCACCTAATGAAGTAATGAAATACTTATCCTTGTTTTAAGTGGATTGAGACTATTAAACTTGCTCCCTTGTCATCCACATATAGGGATAACTCCCTCTTCCCTGGTTGAAACATGCAAACAAGAGGTGACAACTTATGTAAGTCACTTTGTAATTGATCTATATTTTCTTGACCAATTGACTTTTGAGTGTTACCAAGTTTAAAATATCGAGTTGAAGTCGATTGAAGGCTAGTCAATCTAAATATGTGGATTTACTGAGTTTTAGAAAAAAACGAAGAAGATAATTTTCACTATTTGAGTTATCTCAGATGAGTCTACTGAGGTGAGTGGCAATTTATTTATTTATTATCTAAGTAATTAATTTTTGAATAAACTTGGGAAAAAAAATTAATCTCGAAATGTTAAACAAAACTAAATGAAAAAATAAACTAGAAGATCCCTTGGGTTGGAAGGCTATAAAAGGACTTTGTTGTGTCGAGACTGCAAACTTATAATATTATTACGATTGATAGAAGTGGTAAACATGTTTTAATAAGGTAAATTTATGCTTGGGTTAAAAAAGGTTAAGCTTATTATTGTGCCTATTTATTTGCCTATTTATAAAAACTTTGACTTCTTTTTTCCATAATCTATTTCTAATAATAATCCCTTTACTTCTCCCTTTTTTGGGTTCTTATTTAGACAAAAAACCGGATTTACCTTAAAATCAGATGATTCTGCTGTCGGTCTGACCATAATCGGGTCCAATTCGATCGTAGAAGTAAAAGACTTGCATGAAAAATACCAAGCCAACTTACTAAACTATTGAATTGTATTAAGAACTAATGAAATTAAAAATATAATAAATCTAATGATAGCTTTCTACCTTGGTCCAACGTTGGTTGAATCCGGTCTAAATCCAATTAAATCGAAATTGGCCATCTTATTGATTTGATAGTGGGTTCGGTTTTAATTACATTGATTTAAACTAAGTACCATTCTTATTTTAGTTATTTCTATAATTTAAAAAAAAATTGGAAAGAAATTTACAATGTAAAATTTATAAATAAATAAATATATATTTCGGGTAAGATAAAAGGGAGAAAATAATATAGGACTATAAGGGTCCATTTGGAACCCCTAGAAAAGATAAGGAAATGAGAATTTAACCATTATTATTCTTAAAAATAGTTAGTGAAAATGAGATAATGATCAATTTCTCCTTTTATTTTCTTTTCCATCGGGTTCCAAACAGACCCCACCCTAAGTTTCTAACCAATATTTTATTCGTACGGGGATATGCTCAGATTTGTTAAAAAAGTGTGAAAATTTAATCCAAGTACTTTCTCTCTCATTTAGTTATGTATCAAACAATACTTAACACCCAATTGCTTAAAAAAAAAAAAACCCAAATTGTCCATTACTAACAGCAGTGGTCCTCCAAAACTTTGAACCTGGAACCACCTCATGCCGTCAATTCAATCAAAAACTTCAGCAAGACAGAGAACCTCACACGAGGCTTATTCATCCTAAAGCTACAACTCGTAAAAAAGACATTCATCCTTTGTAAATCCTCTCCCAATTCCAGTCTAAGTTCCACGTTTGAGAACTAGATTTCAACATTTAATCAAGATCTTACTTTTGACTGCAAGTGCCTGACGAATCTATCCGAAACCGAAGTCTCACGGAAACGATAACACTGGGAACTGTGGTGAGATGGTATAAGATTGTAAAGGCATGCATGAATCTGAGGAAACAGGAGCTTATAGAATCAAAATTCCCATTCTTTAACAGCAGTGGAGTTCTTTATAGAATCTAAGGAGGTGGCAGCTTCTGTCTTTTCTTAATTTTTCTATCAGAAGGGGTGCATGAACTCAGTTGGGTTCTTGCCAGTTTCTCCATTTTAATCACTTTTAGAACCTTTTGGATCTCAATATAAAAACAACTGATAGTGTAATGCAACAGGCGGTTGATCTGATCGTGCGTGACGAGACCCATTTTTTCCCCTTTCATATTCATTATTATAAACGATTAAATAATACCTGTTTCACTCGGTTAGGTAACACGAAAAAGAAACAGGAAGACGAAGAAAGGAGAAAAGCTTTGGCCAATTGGAACGAAGGATGGTGATGAATAAGAACTGCAACTATAAGGAGATTCCATTCAACCTTCTGGAAGACACTGTTGAATTGAATCTGAAAAAGTAATATTTACTGTTCACTGACCGAAGCTTGAAAGTGGGCTTTAATGGCGATATCATTAGTCGACCTTGTTAGACTGACGAGAGACCGGTTCGACTGCAAAGAACTTCGTTGGATTTGAAACACGGGCTTCTCAATTCTGTTCCCCTTTCTGGATTCTTTGGATTTGAAACCGATGAATCTGCAGTGCTTTGTTTTGGACGGAACAGGCACTTCAAGGTCTTGCAGGTGGAAAAGACAAAGAGCCACGGAATTAGGGTTAGGTGTTATCCCTATGAAAACTAGTTACGTGGGTGAAAAAGGTCTAACCTTTTTCTCCGATTCTTCCTAACCCCATCTTGGTAACCTTAGTCCATCCCCCTTTTGGCCTACGACACATCCAATCTTTTACATTGAATTTTTTTAAAAACCTAACTTGACCCGAAACCTGTTAAGTTGTGGAGTTTAATTAACGCCTTATGCAAAGTCGATTTTAAAGGACGATATATTGATTGTTGTTTCATTAAGGATAATATGGAGATTTCACACTTGTATTTCGATAACCCTTATTTTCTCTTCATATTTGGGGGTGCTGCTATTGGGTTATCATTGAGGATCATGAGTTGTGGGAGAGAGGTTAGAAAAAAACAGTTGAGTGTGTACGATTTCTTTTGTAAACTACTTCATCATTATAGTGGCGAAAGACAAGACATAGTTAAACCTTGAGGCGAACGATCCTCAAAGTGTAAAAAAAAGAACATATAATATACCCTCAGAGTCGTCCTAATAAGTAAGAGAGCTAAGTTCAAGAGTCCTACAAATCGTATCCTCGGACCGATCCTCCAGCCAAAGCGAGCCAATTTTCATCCAATAATGTTCAAAAGCATTTGGTTAAGCAAACAAAATGGATACATGAGCTTCCCCTTATCTAATTAAGGTTTAGGGTCAATCTAATTTGAATTAGTTACCCTTGTAAGCTTGCTCACATAAAGAGGATAAATAAGTCCTTTTGAGGCTCTTATGTGCTTGCATGTATAAGAAAGAGCTATTTACCCACATGCTTGCAGGGAATGTTTGGCCGCCATCGAGGACCGTCAAGAGTGGAATCAATGGTCCAAAATGTCCCACTTTCTGATCCTTCTCGAAAGTTTTCTCTAGGTCAAAGCTGAGGTTCTCGATGTCGCAATTTCTGTATAGCCAATGGTGGAAATTGAGTCATCTCTGAAATCTTTCCAAATAAAAAAACTAGTTATCAAGGTTTGTTTCCCGTCAAAGTTGACAAAGCTGTTCTTTCTTGTCAATGGCGTCGTGTGCAAGACATCTCGGGGAATTTGCCATGAAAAACCCCTTGACTGTCTCTCTCAGCGGCAATGAAATGAATTCCAACCGTCAGACCTGACCGTTTTAATGGAGTAAAAATGTTTTTTAGTTTTTAGTCGCCAGAACCTGATGCATCTGCATGCGTTAAAAACCCTTAATCCTGCATGCTCAGGGAAACAATGGGGGATGCTGTTTCACAACGCGAAGCTTCGCTGAAGAACATAGGAAAGACTAAGGAGGAGAGACATTACAGAGGGGTGCGGAGGCGGCCGTGGGGGAAATTCGCCTCTGAGATTCGAGACCCCAGCCGGCAAGGTGGTCGGATTTGGCTAGGAACGTTCAGTACGCCGGAGGAGGCAGCGCGAGCCTACGATCGGGCTGCTTACAAGATGCGAGGTCCGCAGGCGATCCTCAACTTCCCTAACGAACATTTCTATCTAACCCCAAACTCCCCTCCACCTGTTTCTTCCTATTCGTCTCCATTTTCGGTTGGAACGTCTTCTTCCTCTTTCAGCACTTGTGGGTACCAACTGCAGTCGTCATCGTCGCCGTCTTCTTCTTCTTCATCTGCTCGAGGAGAGACGGTGCAGGAGAGTACATATCGAAGCTGGCACCCAAATCAGGTTTTCGAAATCGAGTATGAGGACAATAAGTTGCTGGATGAGCTTCTTTCCGTAGAGGAGGACGATAAACGCCATTAGCGTAGCATGCCACAGTAAGACTCGTTAAATTTAATTCGTTCGATTAGATCAAATTCCATTTGATTTGTTGAACTACTTTCGTACCACTTTCGTCCTGTTCAAGATTTTGATAGGATTGATGAATTTGTTTCGAACTGCCTCACAATCTGTAATACGCGATTCCTGTCCTCTGGATTATGCGACGTTGTCTATTATTTTCTGCCTCTATTTGTCTCATTTTTGCTTCATCGTCCTCGTTCAAATCAGTTTTAGCTTCAGAATCTTTTCATATTATCAAACACCTGGCGACACCTTGCTGAATATTATGTTTGAGATAGAAAATGAAGGGATGGGCTTGCTCTTATGATGGATTCTTCTTTTTAGTTTTTTACTGAAATTATTTTTTTCATTGTAATTTATAATAATGTAACATGGCTAGATATACCAGTATTTCAAGCCAAAAACAAGTTCCTTCTGGTGATGTTATTTGAGTGGAAATTTCTTTTCTTTGATGATAACATGAAGAATAATCAAGTTATGAAAGATGCTTTTATATGTTATGTCACTAATATCAGGAGTAGGTTGTTGATCAATGAGGTCAAGATTTGTACAATATAGAGAGCTGCCAACCAGCTACCAAAATCAAGGAAAAGAACTCAACCATTGCATCACTGGAAGAGCTACTAATCTTATGATCAGCACACAAAAAACACCGGAAACTAATCTACGAAAGGTAATGGATTGTAGAAAATATCGTGGAAATTTTAAAAAAACTTCAACTATGAAGCAAAGTCTAAATCTAGTTGGCTACTTGTATAAAAAGACTAGATTTTAATCTGGTACTAGACAAATGAAATGTAAAAAAAAAGTCCTATTTTCTCTCCTTTTCAATTGCTATTGCCAGAAAAATCCTTTCGACGCGAGGCACTCTCACTACTTAATAATCCTCCAATAACAAAGGCCTCAATTATGCATTTTAATTGATGTTGCGCAGATAGATAAGGGATAAACATAATCTTTTCGGATAAGATCCCATTGAATTTATCTTATCGTGTAAAACTTATCTTATATATTATAAATTGTTGAAATACCACCCATACTCAATTGCAAAGGTGTAGTTCATTTCATCTTCTAATGTGGTTCAGTTCAACATCTACATGGTATTAGAGCAGATCGATCTTCTGCATATGTTGTCCTCTGAAATTTCTTTTCCGCTTCCTCTACCTCTCCACACGTAACTCACTCTCTACCACACCTTCCCAAGCTGAACCACCTGGACGATTCACTCTCGATTTTGTCCGCCTCACCCTCTCCCTCTCCCCCTTCACTGTTACCTCGCTCTTTGCTGATATCGAGACAAAAAAAAAACTCTCCTCTAACCCCAAGCCAAACCTCCCCAACACCCTCATGCATTCTTCCTTTTGTCGTCCTTTAGACTTCCCATCAACGATGCATCCCTCACTATCGACCAGTCATTGTTGTCGCCTCCACCATCTCCCTCTCCCACCATCACACTAGACCTGACCTCCGCCTGCCACACCTCCAATAGTTCCACCGCATAGCTCACCAACACCACATGTGGGTCTCTCCAAGTAGAATCAGCTGACACCATCTCCTCCTCCACAATCCAGCCTTCACTCTTCTCCCGATGCCAATTTCCCTCCAAAATCCCTCCACCATGATGCTGCCACTAGCTTCACCTCTCCAATCTATCGCCATTTCCCACTATTGTTGTCACCTGCCACCGCTGTGCGCTCTGTCGGCAACCACCCCGCCGGCACCCCACCAGGCTCCCCCAACGTTGTCTTGGCAGAACCACACCACGAGAACCCCCCTTTGCAGCTACCAGTGCCGATGCTCTTCCACATATCTTCACCAGACGATGCGACTCCATCTGCCCCAGCCGCTACGAGTGCCACTGCTATTCTACATCTCTTCACTTGACGATGTAAATTTGTTTGCCCCACTCACTATTAGTTCCGTTGTTCTTCCACATCTCTTCACTGGACGATGCAATTTCGTCTGCCCCAACCGCTTGTTTTTCGCATCTTTTCATCGAACGATGTGCTTCCGTCTACCCAGCCGCTACCAGTGCCACTACTCTTCCTCCGGATGATGTGATTTCGTCCACCCCAACTGCTACCAGTGCCACTGTTCTTTCACATCTCTTCTCTGAACGACGCGATTTTGTTTGCCCCAGCCACTTCTAGTGCCGCTACCCTTCCTTCGGATGATGTGATTCTGTCCACCCCAACTGCTACTAGTGCCATTGTTCTTTCACATCTCTTCTCTGGACGATGTGATTTTGTTTGCCCCAGCCACTACTAGTGTCGCTACCCTTCTACATCTCTTCACCATACGTGCGATTATGTCTGCCCCTACCGCTTCTCCTCTACATCTCTTCCCTGGACGATGAGATTCCGTCTGCCCCAACCGCTACTAGTGCCACTGCTCTTCTACATCTTTTCATCGAATGAAGCGATTCTATCCACCCAAGATGTTACCAATGTTAATGCTCTTCCCGTCCTTTTACTTCCACGGACCCTCGAAACAAATCTCCTACATAGGCAGTGCCAAGTTCATACTTTCAGTTGTTACGAGACAAGATTATCCTCTCTAATAAGTGACTTATCATGAGGGGGCATCATAATGGATAAACATAATCCCTTCAATTATCAGATAAGATCTTATTGGATTTATCCCATGTTGTATTTATCTTATCATGTAAAGTTTATCTTCTCTATTCTAAATTGTATAAATACTACCCTTACTCAATTGTAAAGGTGTACCTTTAGTTCATCTTCTAATGTCGTTCAATTCAACATCTAGCACAAACACCACCCCTAAGTTTAGGAGGGGGGGGGGTGGTTAGTCTGCGATGAACTTGAAATGAAGTGAAGATTTCAATTCATCTTAAATGAATTTATTCAACTTCAACTCATTCTTGGGTGTTAGTATAGACGAGTTCAAGTGCATTGGAAAACATATTCTAGTGTTAGTGCCCCAAAATGAAAAATATGATATATACATGAGAATGAGTAATTTTTTGTAATATACTTAAATAGAACATATACCTAAATAGATAATTAACCAAAATAAGCATGGTTACTACACTTATAAGTGATTTAATGTGTAGTATTAAAATATATTAATAAATTAATTAATGAAATACTATATTATATTACTTAATGATTACAATTTATTATAAATTAATATAATAAGTATGTGTGACTAGAATAAATTATAAAAATAAAAAATAAAGTAAAAAATAACAAAAAAAAAATAATAAATAAATAAATAAAATTTTAATAACATAAGATATATTTTAACATTTAAAATCAATAATTTAATACAATAATAAAAAATAATAAATAAATAAATAAATAATTTTATCTATAACATAATATATATTTTCACGTATTATTAATTAATAAAATATTGCCACAAAATTTAAAAACATTGGCTTAATTAATTATAGCAATGGGATAATTAAACCAAAACAATTTATCAAATGTTTATTTTAACAATATTATAATTATGACTATTAAATTACTAATTTAATACAGTAATTACAACATGAATATACTGAATAGAGAAAAATAATTATTTTATAAATAAAAAATATGGATTATTATTTTTATGTCGCTGGTTTAATTTTTCCTAAGTTTGGAAAAATTAAACCAGCTTCGTCTTCCTCACAGCACTCCGATGCGTCGTCTTCCTCACAGCACCGATTAGGGCGGGAGACAACGGCGGGCCAGCAGGCATCGGCAACGGAAGCGGCGCTCCGACGGTACGCCGAGAGGGAGAAGAGAGGGAGGTCGAGAGGCTTTGCGACAGAGGATTGACCTCCTGTGCTTTGCGACGGAGGCCGAGAGGGAGAAGATACAGGAAAAACAATTTGGGGGAGGAAGGCCGATTGAGAGAAAAAAATTTCGGGAGAGGAAGCCGATAGAGGGAGAACTGAGCGAAATGAGGGAAAAAATTTCGTTTGGGGGAGGGAGAAACAAGTCCCGCGTGCGATTCATGTGGATAATTTGCAAAATAGATATGAAACACGATTCCCACATTTTTGCCTAAGAAGATTACTTGACGTGATTCAAATGAAGAGGAGATCATTTTGGACTAACGGCCTAATCGAATGAAAGGAGTAATGTGGGAGTAATTTTTGTCTGATTCATTTCGGACTAACCCCCCCTTAGTCAAGATGTTAAGAATCCATTGATCTATAAATTAAATCTGGATCAATATGCGGCATGGAATTAAAGAAATCAACTTCCAGTCTCTCAATTAATTGGGAATGGAGGAAGAGACCATTTCTCTTGTGATTGATATCTAAATACAAAACAATCTACCAAACTAATGTGCATCCATGTTCCCTCAAAGGTTAAAATTTGGCAACGACCATTTCTCTTGTGATTTATATCAAATTTGGCAACTTCATGTAAGACAGTAATTCAAAACAAAAGAATTGAGTTCCGTAGAAGAAAATTTTCATAGACGAAAGTTAGAAGTCATTGGCGAAACCTTTCTAGTAAAAATTCATTGGAAGAGTTCGCTTGAGCATTTCCACTTCTATAGGTTTCTTCAACAAATTCTCTCACTGCAACAATTCCGAATCTCTACTAGTTTGCTAGTAGAAAATTCAAAAACTTTGCTAGTACTAAAACATTAATTCACGACTGATGTTTGATAGTTTTCCAGCAAAATAATAAATCTTGCCAGTAGAAATCTAAATTTTACTAGTGAACTTCTCCATTTAATTAGAATAAAGATTGAAACAAAAAAAATTAAAAAAATTGTGAATTAATATTATAATTCATTTGTGTCAAAAATCTAAAAGTGAAAATTATAATTCTCTGAGAAATATTAAAATTTTTTTTGGTGAATTTCTCATGTTTTTGGCAGAAGGAATTATTAAATAAAATTTTTCTATTTTGTATTTTACCCTATTGAATAATATAATAGAAAATAACGGTAAAATGAAAATTTTTTATCATAAAAAATAATTAAATTATAAAATTTGTACAAGTAAATTAATAATCCAAAAAAATATGATAAAATAAAAAATTATCGTAAAAAAATAATTAAATTATAGAAAAATGTAAAAATAAAAAAATTTAAAAGTAAAAAAATCTTTAAAAATCTTTAAAAATCTATAAAAAATTTATCACATCATAATAAAAATATACATCACTCCAATTTTTTTTTTACAGATTCAAGTAAAGTGTGAAAGTCATCATATGTTCTCATCATGCAACACCTATCCTCATAGTCCTCTTATAAAGACTTCAATCTCTCATAAGCCTTACGATGAATATCCATCAACTGCTCTTGAATCAAGTGGTAAAAAACCCTCAACTTCTCATTAGTCTAGCTTGAAACTTCTTAAGTCATGCAAAACTCATCCTCCAATTATGACATACAAGAAGATAATCCTCAAGCCATCTTGGGAGTAGGAAATGGAGCTAAACTCAATCGCTTGATACACCCAAAATTGGGACCACATACACTCTACATTATTTTCACGCTCATCAACTGATGCACCACCCCCATCTACCTCTCACACCGACCCCTACTTGTCATCTTTTTAAAGATAACATAACATAAATAATATTACTCTCCCTTAAAGTAGAACATATAAATAAAATTAATCTTAAAGTTATAACTATACTTACATATTGTTCTTCAGATTCTTTAGTCCAACTGTGTGTCAATTAATGAGTAATCCTAAATTGCTCAATCTCAGAAATATTTTTACAATAAAAAACTTAAAATACAAGAGCAAGTGTGTTACATTAATAATAAACTAAAAAAAAAACTTTAATTTGTTAACTATAAGTTGACTCCCATATTGCTATTGATGATAACAAAACTTAATTGATCTGACAATTTACAAAACCAAATATTTTAGATAATTCATCTTCAAGTGTCAATGCCTCTCAAGTGGAAACAAAAAAAATTACTTCATTGTTATGTAGAGATTTACTGGTTCGTCACTTTTTACAAGAGAAGTTTAAAAAAAGAAATTGAAACCCAGAAAAGAGCAAGCAACTAGAGTTCTCGCCAACCAGCCTTTTAGAGGAAGACTCTTTCTTTTATTAAACTAGAAAGTCAAAAACCTTTTAACACCTTGAAGAATTGGGGAAACCAGTTTAGGAAAAAGGCTGAAGAATGGAGAAGGAAAACACTAGAGTTTTTAAACAAAAAAAGAGCGACATTCATGAGGTCTAAAGTTTCAAAATGATCAAACCTACTCAAGACCTCAAATGACCAACTAGAGTTAGAATATAACAATAATCTCTTGGGGAGATTGGTATTATAAAAAGCATGTATTGAACTATACATGGCTTAAAGGTAGCCAAAATCTCTTTGTGTAATTCATGCTATTAGAGCTTTAAATAGTGGAATTTTCCAAGGAAGAGTTCTTGGGCGATAAATACCAATAAGGGAACATCGGTCACAATTTTTTTTTGTCTCCTATGGTGTGTGTATTTTTTTTTTTTTTACATTGAAATTGCTTTGATGCATGGTTTTTTAATACACACAATACTTAGCTTTAATTTGAAATTCTCAATTCACCCTCTTGATAAGCCACTTAAGGCCAACAATTGGTATTAGAGTAGGTCAAACACTTATTTGAAATCAAAATCCTCCAGGTGTTGAAAAAGATTAAATGACATCTTAAGATAAATTGCTCATTCTCGCGGACAATCTACCAACCATCCACCTTTGTTCAATGGAACAAATTATAAATATTGGAAGGTAAGAATGGAGTTTTACTTTGAATCTATAGATTGGGACATGTGTTAAGTGTTGGAAGATAGGCCCAAACTCACACAACCAAGGAAGACCCACATATTTTTAAGAGTATTATAAGATGAGTCACACAACCAAGGAAGACCCACAAGATGGGCCCAAACACATAAGAAGTAGGACCCACCATGATTACCACGAGCTGATATCCTTATCACATAAGTTGGAAGATCAAGATGGACTGACAAAGATATCTTTATCTTATGGCCATGTCCTAGAAGAGTTTTAGTTTGAGTTATGTTTGTCTTTTATCAATATTGAGCTATTTAATTATGCTGGGACTTATCTTTAAGTGTTAGAGTTTGGGTGTAAATAGGACAAATATAGTTTTATTGTAATTGGACTTTACTACCTTCCTCTATTATAAATAAATATTTTTGTACTCTGATTACATCAAGTCAATGAAATATTTATCTTTTTCTTAAATTCAACAACAAGTAATCAAGAATGACTATTTTGAGCCTCAAAAGCTTAAAAATGGTATTCCGGTTACAAAGGAATTCAACGAACTAACTAGGGAAGATAAAGAATAGCCCCAGACAAACTCTTAGGCCATAAACCTCTTGTTATGTGTCTTAAGACCCAATGAGTTCAATAGGGTCTCCACATGTAAGATCACCAAAGATATTTGGGAAAAAAACTAGAGGTCACACATGAAGGAACCACTAGAGTTAAAAAAACTCTAGAATTAGCTTGTTGATAGCCCAATATAAGTAATTCAAAACGAAACTGGGTGAGTCAATAACTAAGATGAACTCTAGGTTTACTCATATAATAAATCAGTTGAATATTCTAGATGAAGAGGTTTCCTTGTATAGACAAAGCGACAAACTTCTTGAGGCACTTTAAAGTCACATGAGAATGCTAATTTTAGAACTATAAACTAGGAAGAGCTACCGGAATCCATTCTCACATATGAGAATCCTTTATTTGGGATTCAAAACCATTTGTTTTGGCAACTGGCGTGTGGCTTTTTGTTAGCTTGTCTTGTTCTGATGCCCAGTTCTTTTTATCACATTGGTGTCACATACGTTACCGATTTGGAACGTATCGGATTTAGGTTCCTTAACGTCATCCCGGGTCGGGCGAAGAATTGGTCCGGGTTGTAGTTCCGGCTTCCAATTGGATGACCCTCCAGACAAAGCGACATGTGACGACATTCCAGAGCTTTGTCTTCTTTGTCTTCTAGAAAGCTCGGCAGTTCTACGGTAACACAACGAATTAGCTAAACTCCTTTATAAAGAGGCTTGTAATTGGCAATATCGTGTGGAAACCCTATCCCGTAGCTCCAGTGGAACGCTATACCTCTCAGTCCCTCCCTTTGACTTCCTCTACCGGATCTTGTGCGTTATCTCTTCTTATCTCTTCGAGGTATGTCTGCTCTTTGAAATATGCTTCTTCTAGATTCTGCTTTATCCATTTTTTGTTCTCATTTGATGATTAGAAGATTCCTGTGTTTGTACAGTAGATTCTCTTGTGTTAAGTTCTAATTACACTTTTATCCGAGTGTTATGATACCAGAACTAACAAAATTTCTTTAGGGTTTAACAACGTCCAGTATACTGGATTCCTTGATCTTGTTTACTTGCTTCTAACTTGTTATGCTACGCACTTTATTAGTCGTTTTAGCTGAAGTCCTTGGTTTAATTTAAATTTCATAATAATCTCCTTTGCCACACATTTGGATTTCTTTTGGAAATGGTCTTGTTTAAGATTTTTGTTTTGGTTATCACAGTTTTGGGAACAAACATATTGCACATATGAGCGTCCCCATAGAAAGAATTTGAGGTCCATCGGTTTCTTTATATGTTCGATTCAATCTGTAGTGTTGTTACTGGAAAATTTGGGAAGGGAAACATCCTGATATCCAACTTTATTTTTTCCCGCTTACAGCATGTAGGTTTACTGCATAAAATTCATTGCAACTTTGGTATTTTTTTTTTTAACGTTTGACATAGTGATAATGATAACAGGGGTAATAAGTCTAGTGTAGTTACCCTATTTTATGTTTTACTAGAAGGATTCTTGGTAATTGTACAATGGTAGGCATTTATTTGAAAAGGAAGACATCAGCTTCTTTTGGTAGATTTCATAGATAGTATGATTTTATGATTTCCTCTCCTTTCTCTTTAGCTGAGAGCTGATTTGCCTATGGTTCATTTTTCCATGTAATTCCCTCACGGTCATATTTCTTCAGCAAAATGTTCTCTCTTGGTGTGAGGGAAAGTTTAGGAACTCTATAGTCTGGTTTTATAATTTGAATGTTGAAATTATTGAGGTTTTGCATTTTTTAACTTTAGGGTTAATAGCCTTCTCTTCACTGGAGATTTACAATATACATGCACCCTTTAGAAATACTGGTAATATCACTTATCCTCCAGATTTGAAATATCATTATACTTGAAAAAGGACAACATACCTTTTAAGTTCTAATTTTAGAATACCTTTGTTTTTTGCTCTAAATGTTGGTAACACTTGCACACGCAACCCTAACCCTGGGTGAGACTTCGACCCAAGATCTTACACTAGAAGCCCCCATCTGTGACCATTGAGCTAAAGGCCCCAAGTCATTTTATAATATTGTTTTGTAAATAAAGATATTCTTCTTTGTCACTCGTGAGACAACCTTGATTTCTGTCATTCTTTCAGTTTTCCAGTGAGGAAGGAGGCCCTCTCCTTCTCTCTCTTTTGCTGGGAGACAAGGGAGATGAACAAAAATAGGAAGATTCCTGCCTCTTCTCTCTTCTGAAATTAGGATGGGTTGCCTTCTCTCTCTCTCTCTCTCTCTCTCTCTCTCTCTCTCTCTCTCTCGCTCTTTTCAAGGATTTAGTGGGCTTGTATCTCATTTTCATAGAAAAAGGAGACATTGGGGTTGAATGTAATGAAACTTCAGCATCATGTGGGTGATTGTAGTTTAGTGTAATTAACCATAATTTTATTTTTCTATGTGATTTCTTGAGAGTGTCTAACATACGAGTTCTCTATCTTTTTCAAGGATAATGGCTACAGTGCAATTCTCTGCTTCTTCCTTTACTACCAGGAGCTTGCCTTCTTTTGAAGGTCTTCGTCCTTTTACTGTTAAGGTTTCTTCAATCACACCTTCCCGTGAAGCACTTAGTCAGAGGTCATACCGTGGTCTTGTTGTAAAAGCTGCCACTGTTGTTGCACCCAAGGTATAGTTTTTTTTTTAATTATAATTTCCTTTTTTTATTGGTGTATCATATTTTTTAAATACTGTCAGCTCAACTAGCTATGAAATTCAAGTGCTTGTCAGTTCTCTTTGAAGCTGACAGAAGCCTTTCATTCAATGAATAATTTTGGAAGAGATTCTTATTTTTCCACACGGCGGTGTTGGTTTTTATTCCCTTTTGGAGATATATCTCTCTTAATATTGTTCATGACAAGCTTGGCATCATTGTTTCAGATGTTCATGGTATTGGTTTCATGATAGGCCAAGACATCTGATACCATATATTACTTTTTGTAGCCTATCTTGTGCTAAATTCCTACTATCTTGGTTCTGAGTAGCTGTCTGATCTATTGAGAATCTATAGGTGGGTTGTTCTGTTGGATCTGCAGCTTGTTGAACTCATCCCCTTTCTACTATAATTGAAGACGAGCACATTAGTGAACTTAAAACTTCCTATTTATTAGTATATTCAGAAATTTGAACATCAACTTTCCGCAAGCATCCTTTCATCATTGCACTCTCTTTGAATATTTACTTGTGATACTCAGATCATATTTAATTTGATGATGTATGTATCTTCATAGGTTTCTGAGTGTAATTTAGTACTCTGATTCTCCATTAGTTTTGTTTGCCTTTCTGAGGCATGGCATGAGCTTCAAAAAATTTTAACTAGACCTTTTTTTCCCATATCGACAATGTTATCATATATCTTTTTCCTGATATTTTGCAGTATACCTCCATCAAGCCATTGGGAGACAGAGTGCTGGTTAAAATCAAGATAGCTGAGGAGACAAGTGTTGGTGGTATATTGCTCCCTACATCTGCTCAAACAAAACCACAAGGAGGTGAGGTGGTGGCTGTTGGAGAGGGAAGAACAATTGGAAAGAATAAGGTGGATATTAGTGTTCAGGTAGGAAATTGGCTCAAACTGATACCATATGCAATTAATGTGTCATCAGTTTCACTTGGATTTTATGTGGCAGTCTGCAAAATTGCTGTTCTTGGATCTTAATTGTTATATGGAATTAGCATATATTTAGTCACTGGCTTTGCTTTTATTGGAAGGCTACTTCATGGATATTGAACAATTAAGTTGTAGGTGGTTTCTGCATTTGATACTCAGCTAGAGGGATTTACCAAATTAACATTTTCAGCCTGTTTGGATAAATAGTATTCAGCACTACAATGAATCTTAAGGAAGTGACTGCTAGTGAAAATGAAAAGCTGAATAGAACTTTTTAACTGACAAGCACAAAGAAACAACAACAAGAAACTGAAACAAACTCTCAACAAAGAAACAACATATAGTAGGTTAATTTGCTTTTTTGTTTTCATACAGTAGTCATTCAATAGTGGCTAAAAAGGAGCTAACTAGTATTTGACCCTGTTTCTCTAGTCTTATCTGTTGCTTCTTAGTATATATCGAATTCTATGGCGTGTCCTGTGGTAGCATCTTAAGTGATGAGAAAGTAATGTTTGGAGGTTTAACAGGGTAGTTAATGGGTGAACTGTGGGTTGTACTTACATTGCTTTGTGGTGGCAGACTGGAACGCAGGTAGTCTACTCCAAATATGCTGGGACGGAGATAGAGCATGATGGAGCTAAGCATCTTTTACTGAAAGAGGATGACATTGTGGGTATTCTTGACACTGATGATGTCAAGGACATGAAACCACTTAATGACCGTGTCCTTATTAAGGTACGTTGCTTTAGCTTTGAAGTTATCAATGATTTTAAAGCTTATATGATTAGTTTTGCATTGTGCTTTGAAGTCAAATCTATTGCATTTAGGTTGCTGAAGTGGAAGAAAAAACTGCTGGAGGTTTGTTGCTGACTGAAGCGACCAAAGAGAAACCTTCCATTGGAACGGTAATGGCGATGCCTGGAATAGTTAATCGTTGAGAGTGTCGTGTGTAAAGAATTTCTTACCGTGTTTGACTTGCTAATTCAGGTGATAGCTGTTGGGCCGGGGCCATTGGACGAGGAGGGGAAGAGAAAGTCGCTGTCTGTTAGTCCTGGGAGCACAGTGCTGTACTCCAAGTATGCTGGAAATGAGTTTAAGAGTGGCGAAGGATCAGATTACATAGCTTTGAGAGCATCGGATGTGATGGCTGTGCTGTCGTAAAGCCATGTATATTTGGATATGAATTTGAAACCCCCCAAAAAAAAAGGTCTTGTAGAGGATAGAAACGCAGAGTTTAAGTTGGTGGAGACTGGTGTTGTTGTGCTGGTAAAGTATGATTGCACTCTCCTGAAACTGTGAAATCGGCTTCAAGTTAGAAGGTAAGGAATTTCAATCACCTGAAACTGTGAAAACGTTGTAACTCGTTCAAATGAGCTGACTTCTTTGATTTTTCAAAAAATATAGATGGATTATTTTAAAGGTCAGGCTAAACCTATCCCATCCCCCTTCCACGTCCTTGCCTAAATTTTGGCACCTTCGGATCTCGTGTGTAACCTAACTTGTTAAGAGGAAGTGGTGGAGAAATTAGGGTTTACAAACCTCTCCTTCTTAATAAGTTAAACAATATATATGATTATATACATGTCCTTACTCTCCCTTAAACTCTAGAAACCTACTCTTTATAGAAAATAATCTTCCTAAAAAATTACACAAAACTTTGTAAACTCTAAATGGTCCCTCCCCTCTCAATCAGTTGGGTTTGCTAGAATTTTCTTTTCTCTACCTATGATTCATTTGGATAAGAGTCAATTAGTTGCAAGATTCTTATTGAGATAATTTTTGTGATGAAAAAAATAGTTTTAAGTTACCAATGAGATGCATATCAACTATTCTTTGCAACTCAAAAATATCTAAAGGAAATTTCTAGCACTATATTCAAGTGGCCACTATCTGTCCACTTGGCCTTTATAAAAAGGGAAATAGACAATTCTATGCCTTTATATTGAGTTTTTTATATTGTATATTATATTTTGACAGAAATATATTCGAGTTTATTTTCCAACTCAAATTTTTTTTTGGTAATTGGAGTTTTCTACAAAGAGAAATCTATATATGAAGTAGCAAAGGTCAGACTGTAAGAGATGTTTGAACAGTAACAGAAAACTTAAACTTTCGAGCCATTTTATGCTATCAAGAACACGACTTTATACGGAGAATTATATATCAAAAGAAGTATCTGTAAGTATATTTTTTTACTTATTCAACCAATTCTTGATATGAGTTTTTCATGTGGAGATATTGATCTTAGAAGAGTCAATGGTCATGCTGGAAAAAGGAGAAATAGTACTTATGGTGAGAATCTTGTAAGTGACCGGCTTGGTGAGAATATCTGCAACTTAACTTTATGATGATATATGTTTTAGAGATAAGAAACCTCTTTGGAACTTTTCTCATATAAAATGACACTCCACTTCAATATGCTTTATTCTTTTATGGAAGACTGGATTCGATGTAATTGTGTATTGCTGCTTGATTATCACAATATAGATCTATCGGAGTTTCTTTGTAGAATCCCAATTCAGTGAGAAGATATCTTATCCTTAGGAGTTCACTAATAGTGTGTGCCATGACTCTATATTCTGCTTTTGCACTAGATCGTGCTACTACATTTTGTTTCTTGCTTTACCATGTAACCAAATTCCCTCCAACCATTGTACAAAATCCCGAAGTAGATTTTCTGTCATCCGGGGATCCGGCCCAGTCTGCATTTGAGAATCCTTTGATGTTGAAGTGACCATGGTTTTAATAGAGAAACCCTTTTCTTGGAGCTCCTTTCAGATATTGTAGTATCCTTTCAAGTGCTTGCCAATAACTAAGTTGTGGCTTATGCATGTATTGACTTACCACACTTATTGCATAAGAAATATACGGCCTTGTGACACACAGGTAAATAAGTCTTCCTACTAGTCTTTGATATTTCCCAATATCTACATCTTCTCCAGTGCCTCCACATAATTTTGTATTTGAGCCCATAGGAGTCTGCTGCTTTGTTTCCCATAATTTCCGTCTCCTCTAGTAGTTCAAGGGCATACTTCTTTTGGAATAGCATAATCCCATGTCTGAATTGTAATACTTCAATACCCAAAAAATATTTGAGTAGTCCAAGATCCTTCATCTTGAATTCAACACATATTTTTTCCTTTGTTTTCTGGATCCCCTCAGAATCACTACCAGTTAAAATGATATCATCAACATTTAAAACCATAATCACCTTACCTCTCGGTGTGTTTTCAATAAATACTGAGTGATCTCTAGAGCATCTGTAAAAGCCGGTCCATATGAAGGCTTGACTAAATATCTCAAACCATGCCCGAGGGGACTGCTTTAGACTATATAAATATTTTTTTAGGCGGCATACTGACTCCCCCTCAACCACATACCCATGTGGTTGTTGCATATAAATTTCTTCTTTAACATCACCTTTAAGAAATGCATTTTTTACAACAAGGGGGGGTTAGTGCACAATGTAAGTGCAGAGGGAAAGTGGAATACAATGAAAAGTACTTTCCCCAGGGAAAGTGAGAGGGAATGTAAAATACTTGTTTGTGTTAGTGTGTGCAATGAAAAGTGCAGTGTAAAGTACTTGTTTGTGTTAGTGTGCGCATTGGAAAGTGTGGTGTAAAGTGCATGTAGATTATTTATTAAATAAAATATTTTGATATATCTGACTATCAGAAAATTAAATTAATATTAGTAAATAAATAAAATATATTAAATATAATAATTAAACAAATACTTACTTTTATATTATTAAAATTTTAATTAAATTTTAATTTTGTAATATCTAAATATGAAATAATTATACAAA
Organism: Aristolochia californica; assembly: GCF_029961685.1. NCBI lineage: Eukaryota > Viridiplantae > Streptophyta > Magnoliopsida > Piperales > Aristolochiaceae > Aristolochia > Aristolochia californica. The sequence continues at coordinate 37,303,040 of NW_027182279.1, read as the reverse complement.
TATCGTACTACACAAATATCGTAATAATAAAAATAAAAATAATACAAATATAACTCAATCACGTTTTTAATATAAAAAATTATATTTGTTCATACAAAAGTACAACACAAAAAATATTTAGTGGCGTTAAAACATAATAGTCAATAATTTTGTCACATCTGAATTGCTAAAACATCTCGATAATATGATGCGTTTATAGATTGTACTATCGACTCCCTCTGAGTACGTGCAACTAGAATAAATTATTAAAAATAAATAAATAAAAATAAAAAATAACATAAATGAATATAATAAATAAATAAATTATTTTTTAATAACATAAGATATGATTTAACATTAAAAACCACTAATTTAATACAATAATAAATAAATAATAAAATAAATAAATATATATTTATCAATAACATAATATATTTTTATGTATTATTAATTAATAATATATTGTTTCAAAATTTAAAACCATTGGTTTAATTAATTATAGTAATGGGATAATTAAACCAAATTTTTTTTATCAAATATTAATTGAACAATATTTTAATTTTGACTATTAAATCACTAATTTAATATAGTAATTATAAAATAAGTATATTAAAAAAATAAAAATAATTATTTTTTAAATAAAAAATAAATTATTATGACGGTGTAATTTTTCCTAACTTAGGAAAAATTAAACTATTGTCTTCCTCACGACGCGCGTCATCTTCCTCAACGGTTGGAGACTATGGCGACGGGCCAACGGGCAACGATGACGGAGGTAGCGCTTTGATAGTACGCCGAGAAAGAGAAGAGAGGGAGGCCGAGAGGCTCTGCGAAAAAGGCTCGACCTCCCGTGCTTTGTGACGGAGGTTGAGAGGGAGGCCGAGAGGCTCTGCGAAAAAGGCTCGACCTCCCGTGCTTTGTGACGGAGGTTGAGAGGGAGAGGAGAGGGAGGCCGAGAGAGAAGAGAGGCCGAAGTAGGGCGATTGAAGTCACCGAAGGTCGCAAGTGAGCTAGAGAGAATTTTTTTTTCTCCGAAACTTCATTCAACAAAGGTTCCTTCCCGATAGCCCGAGCCCGAGATGTATTTGAGCGATGGTAAGTGAAATTAGAGCTCGACCCCTCTGATTTCACTTACCATCGTTTTATGCCTGAATTAGGGGGAAAACGGAATAATACTGTATTTTACTTTCCCTCGTCACTTATGGTGCACACTAATGCGTTTTGGCCCACTTTCCCCAGCGTAAGTGAAATACATTTCACTTACGCTGTGCACTAACAGGCCCCAAGTTGATATATCGGCCATGATGAATTGTCCGCTAGAGATACTAATATACGTATCGAGCTCATTTTTGCCACTGGAGATAAGGTTTCTTCATAATCAATTCCATAACACTGAGTATAACCTTTGGCAACCAGTCGAGCCTTCAATCGAGCAATTGACCCATCCAGATTATGTTTGACAGTATAAACCCACTTGCAACCAAAGGGTTCTTTATCTGTTGGAAGAGGAACCAGTGACCATGTATGATTGTCATTAAGTGCCTTCATTTCTTCATCCATTGCTGCCTTCCACCCTGGATGTTGTAGAGCCTCCTGATAGGACTGTGGAACATATATGGAGGAAATAGAAGAAAGAAACTGACAACATAAAGGTGAGAGGCGATGATGAGACACAAAATTTGAAATGGGATGAGAAGTAGAAGGTCTAGTGCATGATCTAGGTTCTTTCCTTATAGCTATAAGACGAGTATCATATTGAGGGCCAAAAATAACTGGTGATGAAGGATTTACCTTTGTTGGATATGTTAACTCGGCAGGTGTGGTGTCAGCCATTTGCTCTGGGGGTTGAATAATCTCTGTGTCACGAGGCACAACCGGTCGAGGGGAACCTGGTACTGAGGACAGACCAAGAGGAACACTATTAGAATAAAATGAGGAGTCATAAAAAAATGTTACATCCATGGACACAAATAAATGTTGAAGAGTGAGACTTTAACAAATATAACCCTTTTATGTGCGAGAGTATCCCAAGAAGATACACTTTATAGATTTAGGATCAAGTTTGTTATGTCTAGGAAATGAATTATGAACCAAACATTAACATCCGAAAACTTTCAAAGGTAGTGAAAATGGATCATCATTTGGTAATAATCTAGAGTAAGGAGATTATTACCAAGAATGGAATATGGTAGACGATTTATAAGAAAGCAAGCCGTAAGGACTGCATGAGGCCAATAAAAGTATGGAACTTTCATGGCATATAATAAACCTCGAGCTACCTCAAGAGTATGACGATTTTTCCGTTTTGGCTACACTATTTTGTTGAGGAGTGTAGATGCATGATGTTTGATGGATAATGCCATTTTCTTGACAAAAGGAGTTAAGGTCTTTGAAAACATATTCTTTGGCATTAAGAGACCGGAGAATTTTTATTTTCTGACCAAATTGTGTGAGTACCATAACATGAAATGACTTAAAAATAGATGGTATCTCAGAACGCTCCTGAAAAATAAACAACCAAGTTGTGCGAGTGAAATCATCAATAAATATAATAAAATATTATGCTTGAGAAATATTGGAGACACTCAAGGGCCTCCAAACATCAGTATGAATTAAAGAAAATGGAGTAACACTTTAGACTTTTGGACGAGGAGAGTATGTACTCCTTTGATGTTTACTCAATTGACAAACCTCATAATGAAATTCTGACCTTACTTTACGAGAAGAAAACATATAATGAAGAGACTGTGCAGATTGATGTCCCAACCGATTGTGCCATAACCGTGTCTCATTTTTAGTAGTGGAAACTATATTCATTTTTGGCACATCCAAGTAGTAAAACCCCCCTTGTTCATGGCCTCCACCAATCACCTGCTTCGTTATAAGATCCTGAAAGACACATGAAGTGGGTGAAAAGGTAACAAAGCAATTAAAATATTTTGTCAGCTGACTAACAGATAATAGATTCAAAGGGAAAGTAAGAATGAAAAGAATATTAGTGAGCGGAAGTGATGGTGTGACAGAAGTGGAACATTTCCCTTGGACTTTGGTTTGAGAACCGTGTCAGCTATGGTAACAAACTTGTGTGAAAGAATCGGAGATAGGGAATCTAATAAATTTTTGTTATCTGTAAGATGCTCAGAGGCTCCTGAGTCAATTATCCAGGATGAAGATGAGGCAGATAACATACCTGAATCAGTAGTGGCAGTAGTAGTTGCGGTGGAACTAGGAGAATAACCTATCATTGTCTTCATTTTCTGAAATAACTCATACTCTTCATCAGTAAAAATTTTTTGTGCTGTTGATTTTGTGGGTTGTTCTTCTTTTGTATCACTTACAAAGACTTGATTAGCCCTTGTCAATTCTAATTGTCCATTGGCTTTATAGCATATTTCTTTATAATGGCCATATTGTCCACAATAATTGCATGCCTTGGAATTCTTATAATAGCATTGATCTATAGTGTGGCCAAATTTCTTATAATGAGTACATTCTTTCCCATATGCTATGCCAGCACCAGTTCTTCCACCCCTTCCTTTGCCTCCTCTATAACCTATGCCTCAGCCTCGGCCGCGGTTAGATGATGATCCTCTATGATTGGAATACATAGCGGATGAAACTTTATTAGTGGAGGAAGAAGTATCTGGAATACGAAGTAGTGGGTTGTTCTTCTTTTGTATCACTTACAAAGACTTGATTAGCCCTTGTCAATTCTAATTGTCCATTGGCTTTATAGCATATTTCTTTATAATGGCCATATTGTCCACAATAATTGCATGCCTTGGAATTCTTATAATAGCATTGATCTATAGTGTGGCCAAATTTCTTATAATGAGTACATTCTTTCCCATATGCTATGCCAGCACCAGTTCTTCCACCCCTTCCTTTGCCTCCTCTATAACCTATGCCTTAGCCTCGGCCGCGGTTAGATGATGATCCTCTATGATTGGAATACATAGCGGATGAAACTTTATTAGTGGAGGAAGAAGTATCTGGAATACGAAGTAGTGTTGCACATAAATCATCAAACTTGGGGACAACAGAAGCACTCAGAAGTTGACTCTTGGCAATCTCAAGATGGGGTTTAATATTTGCAAGACATATAACAGTAATTAAGGCTTCCTTCTGCTTGTCTTGGATAGAAACATTTGTAGTTGAAGGTTGAGCTAACTTCCACTCTTGAAGAAAGCCTCTAAAGCGGGTCAAGTACTCATGGATATTTTCTCCTTGTTTAGTATTCAATATTCTTTGGAAAATATCATATGGTCTATGTAGAGTATCCGGGCAAGAATACAATTTAACACATGTCTCCAAAATTTGTTTAGCAGTGTCAAAATGAATGACATTGTTGGATACATGTTCTTCCATTCTATTGATTAACCAACTAATCACCAAAGTATCATTTTTCAACCATTTGTTATAAAAAAATATCATCTTCACCAATAGGTGGTCTTCAGGTGGTGAGGTGACCAAGTATGTCTTTTGTTATAAGGAACCTCCGAACCGATATGGACCAACTCATAAAATTTGATACCCCATATAAGGGTATGGTGGTAATTCTTAGTATATCACTTTTGATATTCATATTCTTTTCAGCCATGATAGGCCCTTCTTCAAAAATTCTAGTAATAACACCAAGTAGTACTCTTCAAGTAACTCGATGTATGGGGAATTTTAGCATTGATGCTACACTGTTATTCTGATTTTTGCCCCTCTAATACCACTCATAAGAGACTCAATAACAATCTTCTATATCAATGGACTCTTTTTCCCACGAAATTTTTTTCCAATAATCTGATCATTGACTGGTCTCGGTTAACAAAAGCTTCTTCTAGATAGAGAGGCATGCATATCCATAATATAATAAGATGAAAGTATTCATATACTCATCTTTAAATCATCTTCTAAATTCAGAAACTAGTAACATGAAGAAAAAAAATTTAAGCACTTATCTCACAGTTTGTGATCTTCCTTCACAAAAGAGCCTTCTTTGAGTGGTGTTGATCGTCACTTCTTTAGAGCATTCTTTTGACGAGGGATCCTAAATTTAATGCTTTCATACCATGTTGAATTAGGATCCCTTTTCCAATATTCTAAGCAAGAGAAAGAAGAAAGAAAATGAAGAAAAGGGAAGAAGAGCTCTTGGGTAGAGAGAAGAAAAAAGAAAAGAGAAAAAAAGGTATGATCCAAGCAAAGAGAGAGAGAGAGACGTGTAACTTGATTAATTCCGAATTACAACACCTCTATTTATAGTAGAGGAAGAGATAGAGTCCTTATACATTTAACATTGCAATCTCCTAATTACATTCCAACTCTAACTCTCTAAGATAAGTCTATTCAAAACAATCTACTAGAACATTAATATGAGTTGAACTAGAACTCTTTCTTCAATCATGTGAATATAAGGGAGGAGGCCAACTCGTGGCCTTATCTTTGTGGGTTCCTCATGATGTTCCAGCTTATCTTGATAAGGTTGCCAACTCGTGAGATATTTGTGGGTCCTTTTTGATCTTCATGTCTTCTAACTCATTTCAGCTTGTGCTTCTTAACTCCTTAACTCGTGCTAGCATGGGTGAGGACTCTTCTTGGTGTCCCACGTCCTCATGGTGGGTCCCACCAACTCGAGCACCATGATGGGTCCCACATTGTAACATCCTTTAAGGGTATTTTCAATAAACATGAGTGATCTACAGAACATCAGTGAAATCCAGCCCGTATCAGTATTTCACTAAATTTATCAAACCATCCACGATGATACTGTTTCAAACCATAGAAGGATTTCTTTAATTGACATACCGACTCCCTCTCAACCACAAATTCAGGTAGTTGTTGCATATAAATATCTTCTTTTATGTTCCCATTGAGAAAAATATTCTTCACATCAAGTTGATAAACTGGCCAAGAAGAATTAGTAGCAAGGGATAATAAGATACATATTGAATTCAATTTGGCCAGTGAGAGAAAAAGTTTCCTCATAATCGATCCCAAATCATTGAGTATAACCTTTGGCAACAAGGCAGGCTTTAAGGCGAGCAACTGACCCATCCGGATTATGTTTAACTGTATAGACCCACTTACAACCGACATGTTTCTTGCCTGAAGGAAGAAGAACTAAAACCCATGTCTGATTTTCTTAGAGTGCATGCATTTCGTCTTGAATTAAAGTACTTTGTACTATAGCACACTAACACAAAAAAAAACATGATTCAATTTCTATTTTACTTTTACTAGTTCATTCACTTTTACTTTTACTAGTTCATTTACTTTTACTTTTACTATATAACTTCCCAAAACTAATTTGGAAATGTTTGATCGATCTGCTTTGTATGCGAAAGGTTAAAAAATAAGAGTATAAATCATAACTAGAATGCCGTTTCGCTTGATAGAGCCATGGTTTGCTTGGTTTGCTCAGTTTTCTCTTAGGTCTTACAGGTGTCTCACAGCAAATCCGTGCGCTGCAAATGATAGTGTCTGCTGGGTTTCATCGGTCTCATTGGACTGATGATTATTTGTATCATCTTTGAAGTATTTGTCTACAAGCAAAATGGATTCCTCTACTGCGTCAACCTCCCATGCTTCCTCCCCATCTCCATTATCGTTGTTTAATATAAGAAGCCAAGTCACAGTCAAACTCAGATCCTCAAACTACCTGCAATGGAAAACCCAGTTCGTCCCTTTCCTGAGAAGCCAAAACTTGCTCGGGTTCATAGATGGATCTGTCAAGGCTCTGCCTGGGACGATCCAGGATGAAATTGGAGCAGAACAAAGTAATCTAGAGTATCTGAACTGGTTGCAGACAGATCAATTGATACTGAGCTGGATCACTGCAACTCTTTCAGAAGAGAGTCTTTGCCACGTTCTTGGTCTTGATGCGGCCTAGGAAGCATGGAAGAAGCTGAATGATGTATACACCCTGCAACAAATGGAGGGAGAATCTCAGTCAATGCAGCAACTTCAATGCCACAAAATAGGTACCCTACTGCTGAGTTTCGTCTTTTATTTGTCTCAATTTTGCTCATGTTTCAGATGCTTTGGCAACTGGAAAGAGGGAAAGATTGAAACTCCAGGTTTTGCCTTTTTCTTTTTTTTTCGCGAAATGGATTTGACCTAGCAGAAGTTAATTTGGGGGTAGTCCTCGAGACAGATAGTTCCGGGTAGGGTTGAGCTTGCTTTAATCAGTTCTTTTATTTATAGTTTTGGTTACTCTTTTTCGATCTATGTACCAGTGGGGAAGGAGAAGGACAAGACCAACATAATGAAGAACGAAGAAACAGACATAGTAGCATGGAAGGATTCCATAGGGCATAAACTAAATTCCTTAAATGACATCAATCGACAGACGTAGCCACCGAGAATCGTCTGGGTTCCTTCTCGAATTCGTAGATTTGACAATGTCGCATATGAACCCCAAATTGTGTCAATCGGAGCTTACCATAGAGGAAATAAGAAACTGCAGACCATGAAAGAACACAAGTGGCTGTATTTCCATGATTTTCGCTCCCGAAAAGGGAAGTGAGCTTAGATGATTTCCTCAATGATTTGCAGACACCGGAGAAAAAAAACACAAAATTGCTACTTCAAAGACGTTTCGCTTAGCAGTTGTGATTTTGTGGAAATGATGGTGCTCGATGGTTGCTTCGTTCTTGAGATCTTCCTTAAGTTTAATGAGTCAAGGTTTGATCCTGGGATACAATCGGCCAAGATTTACTTCTTGTGGCACATATTCGACACCTATGGTCCATCAAATCCTCCTCTCCCATTAGACAAACTCGCAATGATATTCTTTAGCCGGCTGACTGATGTTGTTATCACCAGTTCAGATACTGTGCCCATGGAGTCTACCCATCACTTGCTCTAATTAGTTTACAGAAACCTCATCCCACCCCTTCCTCCTCAGTTTTCAACTTAGAATCACTACTCTTTGCATGCCCAGATGAAGAGTCTTCTCTCCTCTTGCTCTCACATCCTTCTAATCTGCAGGCTGAACTCTGATGATAATGACCCATCTCTTGCCTCCCGACCCCGCTAGAACATCCCATCCATTCAAGGCCTCCAAGAGGCTGGGATCAAGATCAGCAAAAGGAAGGGACATAATTTCTTGGACATCAAATTCAACAGAGGATTCATGGAGATCCCTTATGTGGACATTGATGATTTCACCAATGTCAAACGCCTAGCCAATAGAACCCAAAAGACCGGTCTGTTGGGTAGTATTGGCTAGGCATTTACAGCCAATACATTCCTTCGAAACATGTTAGCTTTTGAACAGATCCATCATCCCTACAGATTGTGTTTCATTTTGTATGCCATCTTTATGGATGATTTGATCAACACAACCAAGGATGTGAAAGAACTAACAAACAAGGGGATTTTTGAGAACTCACTGGGTAGTCTTGAAGATGTGACTGTTCTTTTCGATCAGATTGGGAATGGGACTATTATTTTTTGGGATGATCACAACATGAAATTTACAGCAAAGATAAATCGATACTGTAGTTCTAAATGGCATGTGTGGCGGGCAAAGCTGGTTCATGATTATTTAAGCAATCCATGGGCTGTCGTTTCATTGATTGGACCACTTCTTCTAATCCCACCTCTTCCTCAGTTTTCAACTCAGAATCACAATTCTTTGCTTGCCAAGATGAAGAGTCTTCTCTCCTCTTGCTCTCACATCCTTCCAATCTGCAGGCTGAACTCTGATGATAATGACCCATCTCATGCCTCCAGACCCCACTAGAATATCCCATCTATTCAAGGCCTCCAAGAGGCTAGGATCAAGATCAGCCAAGGGAAGGGACATAATTTCTTGGACATCAAATTCAACTGAGGAGTCATGGAGATCCCTTATGTGGACATTGAGGATTTCACCAATGTCAAACGCCTAGCCAATACAACCCAAAAAACCGGTCTATTGGGTAGTATTGGCTTGGCGTTTGACATGGTATCAGAGCCAAGTCTGGCACGTCCCGCCTTCGAATCCCGTGGGGAGCGGTAAGAGGCGGGGTGGGTGTCAGAGGTGGTTCTGATCCACCTCTCTTGATTAAGTTGGCTTTCTTCACTTAAACGATTAGTCTTTTAGGTTGTATTGGCTAACTCTGATACCAAGTCAAGAGGTTGGCCAATACAAAAGACTAGTCGTTTAAGTGCGGAAAGCCAACCTAATCAAAAGAGGTGGATCAGAGCCACCTTTGACATCCACCACGCCCCTTACTACTCCCCGTGGGATTCGATGGCGGGGCGTTCCGATCCTGGCTCTGAAACTATGTTAAACGCTTAGCCAATACACCGAAAAGGCCAACTTGTTAGGTGCGAAAAGCACAACCCTAATAAGAGTGGACGTAACCACTCTGACAACCACCGTTCCCATTCCCTACCGCTTCTCCCTGGATTCGAACGCGGAACGTGGTGCCCAGCTCTGATACCATGTCAAACACCTTGCCAATACTACCCAACAGACTGGTCTTTTGGGTTGTATTGGCTAGGCGTTTGATAACCAATACATTCATTCGAAACATGATAGCTTTTGAACAAATCCATCATCCCTATAGACTGTGTTTCACTCTGTTTGTCATCTTTATGGATGATTCGATCAACACAACCAAGGATGTGAAAGAGCTAACAAACTAGGGGATTATTAAGAACTCACTGGGTAGTCTTGAAGATGTGATTGTGCTTTTCGACCAGATTGGGAAGGGGAGTATTGTTTTTTGGGATGATCACAACATAAAATTTACAGCAGAGATAAATCGATACTGTAGTTCAAAACGGCATGTGTGATGGGCAAAGCTGGTTCATTATTATTTCAGCAATCCATGGGCTGCTGTTTCATTGATTGGAGCATTTCTTCTCATCCTACCCCTTCCTCAGTTTTCAACTCAAAATCACAACTCTTTGCTTGCCAAGATGAAGAGTCTTCTCTCCTCTTGCTCTCACATCCTTCCATCTCATGACTCCCGACCACGCTGGAATATCTCATCCATTCAAGGCCTCCAAGAGGCTGTGATCAAGATCAGCAAAGGGAAGAGACATAATTTTTTGGACACCAAATTCATTGGAGGAGTCATGGAGATCCCTTATGTGGACATTGATGATTTCACCAATGTCAAATGCCTAGCCAATACAACCCAAAAGACCGGTCTGTTGGGTAGTATTGGCTGGGCATTTGACATAGTATCAGAGCCAAGTCCGACACGTCCCGCCTTCGAATCCCATGGGGAGCGGTATGGGGCGGGGTGGGTGTCAGAGGTGGTTTCGGTCCACCTCTCTTAATTAGGTTGGCTTTCCGCAATTAAATGACTAGTCTTTTAGGTTGTATTGGCCAGCTCTGATACTATGTCAAGAGGCTGGCCAATACAACCTAAAAGACTAGTCGTTTAATTTTGAAAAGCCAACCTAATCAAGAGAGGTGGACCGGAACCACCTTTGACACCCACCTTGCCCCTTACCCCTCCCCGCGGGATTCGAAGGCGGGATGTGCCGGACTTGGCTCTAATACCATGTCAAGCGCCTAACCAATACACCGAAAAGGCTGACCTGTTAGGTGCGAAAAGCACAACCCTAACATGAGTAGACGGAACCACTCTGACAACAACCATTCCCATTCCCTACTGCTTATCTTGTGATTCAAAAGTGAAACATGGTGCCCAGCTCTGATACCATGTCAAACGCCTAGCCAATACAACCCAAAAGACCGGTCTGTTGGGTAGTATTGGCTAGGCGTTTGACAACCAATACATTCCTTTGAAACATGATAATTTTTTAACAGATCCATCGTCCCTACAGACTGTGTTTCACTCTGTATGCCATCTTTATGGATGATTTGATTAATACAACCAATGATGTGGAAGAACTAACAAACAAGGGGATTATTGAGAACTCACTAGGTAGTCTTTAAGATGTGACTGTACTTTTCGAGCAGATTGGGAAGGGGACTATTGTTTCTCGGGATGTTCACAACATGAAATTTACAATAGAGATAAATCGATACTGTTGTTCTAAACGATATGTGTGGAGGGCAAAGCTGGTTCATGATTATTTCAGCAATCCATGGGCTGTCGTTTCATCGATTGGAGCACTTCTTCTGCTACTCTTAACTTTCCTACAGACACTTTTTTCCACTCTTTCTTATGTGCATCATCCCTCTCCCTCGTAAATTCCTCTTATATTTTCTCCACTGTTGGTTTTATATCTAGAATGCAACATTCCACTTTCTTAGATTGTACTTTTACGACTCCTTCCACAATGACCTTAATGTTTACCTTATGTGACTGTTCTGTTTCAAACATTTGTAATGTAAAATGAATTATGCAGCTTATACTTTTAAAAGTTGTTCTGACTTTTCTGGAATATACCTTTTTGCATCTCTTCATCATATGAATTGAAATGCATTACTTTAAATTTGAATTTTTTTAACTTACTTGGGTCAAAACTTCTGTCAATTTTCTGCATTAGATTGTATTTTTATGACTCCTTCCATGATGACCTTAATGTTTGCCTTATGTGACAGTTCTGTTTCAAACATTTGTAATGTAAAATGAATTGTGCAGCTTATACTTTTAAAAGTTGTTCTTAATTTTCTAGAATATACCTTTTTGCTTCTCTTCATCATATGAATTGAAATGCATTACTTTAAATTTTAAAATTGTTAACCTACTTGTGCCAAAACTTTTGTCAATTTTCTGCATTAGATTGTATTTTTACGACTCCTTCCACAATGACCGTAATGTTTGCCTTATGTGACAGTTCTGTTTCAAACATTTGTAATGTAAAATGAATTGTGTAGCTTATACTTTTAAAAGTTGTTCTGACTTTTCTGGAATTTACCTTTTTGCATCTCTTCATCATATGAATTGAAATGCATTACTTTAAATTTTAAAATTGTTAACCTTCTTGTGCCAAAACTTCTGTCAATTTTCTGCACATCCAGGGCTGGCTCCAAATAATTGAGCAGGGGTTCCAATTTTCACTTATAATTTTGTAACTTGGCATTAGATTTCATTTCTAGGAAAAATAAAATTATAAAGAATAGATAGATGAACTTTGAGATCCGAATCCCATGTCTAAGTGGCTTTTCATTGTGTGAAGAATAAGGGTGGGCACGGGAGGGTCAATCCGAACCTGACCCCGAAAAAGACCTGAAACCTCAAATTTGAGGGGTTTTCTATTCAGGTCGAGTTGGGTTCTCTATAAAACCCAACTCGTTGCCCACCCCTAGTGAAGAAATATTATTGTAAGACCTAAGGAAAAAAATGGGTTGTGTATTTGTAACAATTTGATTGTAGAAAAAAGAATTAAAAGAGAACAAGGAACAAAAAGCATTGTACACAAAGAGAAAAGAGAGAGAGAGAGAGAGAGAAGGAAGTTTTTTGGAAAAAAAAAGTTTTTGAACGTATTTCCTTAAATCGATAAAAGCTGTTTGTAGTCACACTTTGACACTACTCTTGAGCATGTTCCTCTCATGACTTATATCACGCACAATCAGTCTCCCTTGAGCTAAGCTTCATGCACTAAGTTTACCATGCCTATCATATAATCTTAAACTTGAAGGAAAAGTCATTCTTCAATGACTTCAGGAAAATGTCAACAACTTGCACTTATGTCTTGCAAAATTCAAACACAATTTCTTCATCATTCACTAGATCTTTGATATAATGATGTTTACTATCAACATGTTTACTTCTCCCATGAAAATGGCTGATTCTTTTGTCTCACCTCATTGGACTCGATCTGATTTGCTTGTGTTTAATTGCTATGAGCATTTGGTGCAACCACACAGCCTCTGTGGCACACTATAGGGCAACAATCTACTCGGTCTTTGAAGAAGGCAAAACAACTACCTGTTCCTACTTAGATGACCAAGGAAAAAAACCCTAAGTCACCAGCCCAATCACTATTAGTGTACCCCAACAATTGAGACACATCTCAGGAAGACTAGAAAATATCACCCCCTACTGTGCTTGTGACATACTGAAGTATATCCTCTTGGTTGCCTACAAGTTGGATTGACGTGGCTTCTCCATAAAATTACTCACCATCCCAATCCTATAGACAAACTCCCAACTATCTACTTATAGTACATGGGCTTTACCTCTGCACCACTCCCTTCTTGAGGCAACTTCAGCCTCTCCTCCATGGGTGTGCAAATAGGGTTTACATGTGGACATCTTAAAGCGAGCAAACATGCATAATATGTTGTGAAACAAAAATCCCTTCATCTGGAAGCTTCACCTCAAGTCCCCAAAAAATATGACATGAGACCCATATATGTCATAGCAAACTCATGCACCATCGCCTCCTTGAATCTATTGATCAACACTTACCTTGTAAAACCCACTTATTTCTATCTTCACATAAAGTTGTGCTCATGAGAACACCTCATAAAGCCACTCTACAAAAAAATGTGTCAATCCTGGTGTACCTCACCTTGGATGCATGATTCAACCCCTAGAGAGCCTTATTCGATTTGTAAACAAGGTACTTTTGACCAGCTTTGACATAACTATCAGATTGATCTTCCTATACTTCATCTCTAAGCGCACTTTGACCTTGTCAACATAGACATCTGGCTTATACTTTTAACTTGTACACCCACTTGACACTAATGAGTTCTTCCCGACAAGAAGAGTAGTTAGCTCACAAGTAGCACTTTTCTCTATTATAGCAATCTCTTTTTCTTCATTGCTGATATAATCCCCCATGTTACCCTGCTCTGATACCAAGTTGTTATGGTCCCGGGTCATGGATCGAGTAACACGGTGTGGGATTTGTGAATCCAGCACTGGTACTGAGTTGCTGGACTCGATAAGGAAGGTTAACGATCCCTTCTTTGGCTAATCTTCCACCAGTGATCAGTCTCCCTTTTTATGAACTCACTCTAGTGCTAAAGTTATAGCTAGAATGGAATTAATTCAGGTGGAGAGATAAAGGAAGAAATAACTGTTCTTGCTCATGTAAATTAGGGTTTCAACTCTGATTTGGTGCAGCTCGTGCTAGGATTGAAGGCCTAGCTTAGGGGGCAGCCTTGGCTCATGTTGATGGCTGTTCTTGCTATGTTTTCGTGATGATTCTCCAACAAGAGGAGTTGTTCTAGTTGTTCACGTGGAAGAACCAACAACTCTTCCGTTTTTGCTGCTCATCAAGAGGGGTTGCGCCCCTACTTGTTGTTGACGCTGAGGAGGAGGGAAGACCCTCTCTTTGGGCTCGGAAAAGGGGTAGGAAGCTCCTCTTCCAACTAAGGATGATGGTGGATGAAGTTGGGTGAAGATGGATGGCAATGGAGGGTGAAGGATAAGTTGGATTTTTGGAGTAAACCCTAAACTCGGGATCAAGAGGTGATCTCAGCCTGTTTACACTAGGTTATTCTAAAATCTCAAATCTTACCTATTTCATTCATTCCTTTCCCTTAAATAGATCACGTCATGGAGTTTTAGGGCTAGGGTTACAATAATTCTCCATAATGCCCCAACATATAAAAGTAATTAGAAATAACTCCTACTTAAAACAATATAAGAAATAAATCCTACTCAAAGTAATATAAGAAATAAATCCTATTGAGTGAGTTGTTGTTGCCTCCTTCGTTGTGTGACTCGGTGTGCTATTGAGTCCAACATCTGCCTCCCCATGGAGAAAGAACTTGTCCTCAAGCTCAAAAGCTGGGTAGACCTGTTGGAAGATGTCGACACGTTCCCATGTGGCAACGTCGGGGGTCAGTGTCCGTCCACTGAACGAGAATCTCCCAATGGTCATTGGTCAGCCGCGCGCGTAAGACCACAGCTGGGTTAAGAATAACCTCGCCATTATCAACCGGTGGTAGGAATGGAGCGGATGTAGGCTGTGCCCTGGAATGTGGCTTCAAAAGAGAGACATGAAAGACATCATGAATTTTGGCCGTGTTCGGTAATTTGAGTTGATAGGCTACTGGTCCCACGCATTGAAGAATGGGAAACGGCTCAAAAAATCAGGGAGAGAGCTTATGACATGGAGGTCCAGCAAGAGACTGCTAACGGTAGGGCTGAAGCCATAGCCACACATACTCCTCAACCTCAAAAGAGACCTCACGATGGCATTTGTCGTAGAGATCCTTCATCCGAGCTTGGGCGCGTCGTATCTGTTATGTGATATTCTTTAGCAACAGACCCCGGTCCATGAGTGCCTGATCAATCGTGTCCACGCGGGTGGACCCTGCGTTGTACGAGAGAAGGCGAGGTGGATCCCGACCATATATAACCCGGAAAGGAGTGGATTGCAACGCAGAGTGGAACGAAGTGCTGTAACAGTATTCGGCGCACAGAAGCCATTGAACCCATTGCCGCGGACGATCAACCAACAAGCACCTTAGATACATCTCGATGGTGTGGTTCACCACCTCTGTCTGTGAATGATAGGCGGAGGAGAACTTCAATTTAGTCCCGCTCAAGCAAAAAAGTTCCCGCCAAAAAGTGCTCGTGAAAACTGCATCTCTATCACTCACAATGGATTATGGAATGCCATGTAAGCGGACTATCTGCTCCAGGAAAGTCTGAGCAACCCATGTTGCTGTATAAGGATGAGCCAGCGGTATAAAATGTCCGTACTTGGAGAATCTATCAACCACCATGAAAAGTACGGATTTGCCAGAGGACAGGGGTAGACCTTCCACAAAATCCATCGAAATATCGGCCCAAACCTGCGTAGGAAGGGCCAGAGGCTGGAGAAGACCAGCTGGACTCAAGTGCTCAGCTTTGTTAGGTTGGCAGACCTGACAGTCGCCCACATAAGTCGCAATAGAGGGTTTCATGGCTTGCAAGTAAAAATCAGCTCGAATTCTATGCAACGTGTTCTGTATCCCCTCGTGTGTGCTGTCTTGGTAGGCCGAGAGAATAACTGGAATCAACTCAGACTCAGGTGGAAGGAAAAGCCGCTGCTTGTAATAAATAAGTGAATCCTAGATGGACCACTTCGAATTCATTGTCCCTTCCGAAATCTTCTGATGCAGTTCCTGCAGTGCAGGGTCAGTGGCATGTGCGTCTCTCACCAAGTCCAGAATGAGAAATCTCGGCTGGCTGATCAAATAGACCGACTGCTGATCCTCAAAACACCGTGACCAGGCATTTGCTACCTTATTTAATCTCCCTGCGCGATATTCCATCGAGAAGTCAAACCCCAACAATTTACTGATCTAGTGCTGCTGTGGCGACGTCGTCAAACACTGTTCTAGTAGGAATTTAGGGCTGTAGTAATCCGTCGTCAAATCCCAGCCCTAGAGATAAGGCCTTCAATGTTGGACCGCCTTGCCCAACCCAATCAATTCGCGCTCATAGGCTGTTAGCTTGTGATGACGGATTGCCAACTGTCTGCTAAAATACGCAATAGGATGGCCCAACTGCTGTAAAACGGCCCCAATGCCCACGCCCGAATCGTCACACTCTACCATGAACAATTCATCAAAGTTGGGAAGTTGTAATACTGGCGTGGATGCGAGGGCAGCTTTGAGTGCCACAAACAATTTGGTTATCTCCTCATTCCAAATAAAGGAATTTTCTTGAGTAGACTGGTCAATGGTGCTGCCACTGGCCCATAGTTCTGAATAAATTTGAGGTAGTAGCCCGCAAGACCCAAAAAACCCGTAATGCAGAACATGACTGTGACTACGGCCACTCGTGAATAGTTTGGATCTTCTCGGGATCCACCGTAACCCCCTCATGTGAGATAATGTGTCCCAGATACCCCACATGTGAAGCCGCAAAAGAACACTTAGAATGTTTCAAATAGAGCGATGTGCTCTTAACAAGTCGAAAACAATCCTCAAGTGTGCCAAGTGCTCCTCAACGACTTGCTATATATAAAAATATCATCGAAAAATACAAGAACAAATTTTCGAAGATAGGGGCTAAATACCTCGTTCATCAAAGCTTGAAAAGTGGATGGTGCATTGGATAACCCGAACGGCATGACGACGAACTCAAAGTGGCCATGGTGCGTGCGGAACGCCGTCTTTCGATATTAGAGGGGTGCATCCGGACCTGATGGTATCCCGAACGGAGGTCGAGTTTAGTGAATAACCACGACCCATGCAACTCATCCAGGAGCTCATCCACTACCGGAATCAGAAACTTGTCTTTTACTGTCTGCACGTTGAACTCCTGATAATCCACGCAGAACCTCCATGTCCCATCACGTTTCTTCACAAGTAAGACGGGTGAAGAGAACGGGGAGCGACTGGGATGAATAAGACCCTATTTCAAAATCTCCTGGCACTAACGCTCTATCTCATCCTTTTGAAGGTGTGGGTAATAGTACGGTCGCACGACCACTAGATCCTGGTTACAGACAGATCCTGTGGTCACAATGTCTCAAGGGAGGCAAACCCGAAGGCTCCTAGAAGAGGTCAGAGAACTCCTCAACCAGACCCTCACTAGTACTGTCAAGCTATTCCTATGTCTGCAAAGTGTGCATGCGGTGGGCCCTGTCCACCTGACAACCCTGTAAGAGCACCCGACTCCTGGCCAAATCAAAGCTCATGGTTAAAGCCGAAAAGTCCCACAGAATGGGCCCCAATGTTTGTAACCATTTAATGCCTAATACCATATCAAATCCCGCCAATGGAATAACAAAAAATTCAGCATTAAATGAAGTAGAGCCAATGGAAAAAGTTACCGCCTTACTAATCCCATAGCTAGGGACCTTCTCGCCATTGGCCACTGAGACGATGGCTGTCGGATGAGTGTGTATCTGGAGCCGGAGATGCTGTACGATTGTCAAACTCAAAAAATTGTGTGTACTCCCCGAGTGGACTAGTCCCACCAGTTCTCAGTCGATGACATGAGCTCGGACTTGCATTGTATTAGGCGATTTCTGCCCAGTAATAGCATACAAGGATATCTCCAGTGGTTCCTCCTCGATAATATCATCTGGCTCCTCTGGATCCTCTGAATCCTCCACCTCGAGCCAAAACAATCGTTTACATTGGTGTCCTACCCGATACTGCTCATCGTATTTATAACATAAATTTTTGGACCGCCTTTCTGCCATCTCCGCACTCGTTAATTTTTTTATAAAGCTCGGTAGGGGATTACTAGGGCGGGGATCAGCTACCCGAGTCGGAGTCGGAGTGTGTCTGGATAGGGCTACTGGAGATGCTCCCTGAGATGAAGTATAGTGGCACCTTGCCACGTGGAGGAAGTGTTCCTCTCACCCGACCAAACCGGCTTATGTTGCTGCAACTGTTGTAGTTGTTCCATTGCTTAGGCCATATTCATTGCATGAGCTAAATCTGTAGGCATAAGGAGGTCTACCTCTAGTCGTAAATACTCATTGAGACCCGCTTTGAATAGGGAGACTTGCTGGTCAACCAATACCCTCTCACCAGCACGAGCCCACTTTTCCTGGAACAGTTTTTGATATTGTTCCACCAAACCAGTTTGTCGCAATAGGACTAACTCTCCCAGGGGGTTGCTGTTGGCGGGAGGGCCAAATCTAACTGTGCATAGATTTTTAAATTCTCCCCAAGTCATCCCTGGTCTCTCTTTCTCTACTTGAGTAACCCATAACATGGCTTCATCTGTCATATGGAAAGAGCCTAGTTGCACCTTATCCCATTCAGTAGTCCCTTGGTTAAAAAAAAAAATCTCACATCTTTGCCACCAAATTAAGGGATCAACTGAACCATTGAAAGAGAGAAACTCTAACTTGGTGTACCTTGGAACTGTGCCTCCATGCTGGGGTCCTTGGACAGCAGTGCGCCCAGGCCACTGCTCCCCTCTTCTGTGATATGGTTGAACAACCTCTCTCACCTCTGGACTCTGATGTCTCTCTGCCCTCAACTTCGTTAGCATGCTGATGACTCGGCTCATCTCTTCTTCCAAACCACAAACCTTCCCCAACACTGGTTGTGCTATTTCAAGGCTATCTTCTATCTTTTGTATCCTGATTTGGATTTCTTCATTGCTGATATAATCCCCCATGTTACCCTGCTCTGATACCAAGTTGTTATGGTCCCGGGTCATGGATCGAGTAACACGGTGTGGGATTTGTGAATCCAGCACTGGTACTGAGTTGCTGGACTCGGTAATGAGGGTTAAAGATCCCTTCTTTGGCTAATCTTCCACCAGTGATCAGTCTCCCTTTTTATGAACTCACTTTAGTGCTAAAATTATAGCTAGAATGGAATTAATTCAGGTGGAAAGATAATGGAAGAAATAGCTGTTCTTGCTCACGTCAATCAGGGTTTCAACTCTGATTTGGTGCAGCTCGTGCTAGGATTGAAGGCCTAGCTTAGGGGGCAGCCTTGGCTCACGTTGATGGCTGTTCTTGCTCTGTTTCCATGATGATTCTCCAACAAGAGGAGTTGCTCTAGTCCTTCACGTGGAAGAACCAACAACTCTTCCTTTTTGCTGCTCGTCAAGAGGGATTGAACCCCTACTTGTTGTTGACGCTGAGGAGGAGGGAAGACCCTCTCTTTGGGCTTGGAAAAGGGACAGGAAACTCCTCTTCCAACTAGGGATGATGATGGATGAAGTTGGGTGAAGATGGATGGCAATGGAGGTGAAGGATAGGTTGGATTTTTGGAGTAAACCCAAAACTCGGGATCAAGAGGTGATCTCAGCCTGTTTACACTAGGTTATTCTAAAATCTCAAAGCTTACCTATTTCATTCATTCCTTTCCCTTAAATAGATTACATCATGGAGTTTTAGGGTTAGGGTTACAATAATTCCCCATAATGCCCCTACATATAAAAGTAATTAGAAATAACTCCTACTTAAAACAATATAAGAAATAAATCCTACTCAAAGTAATATAAGAAATAAATCCTATTGAGTGAGTTGTTGTTGCCTCCTTCATTGTGTGACTCGGTGTGCTATTGAGTCCACAACAAACCACCCATCATCTTTAATAGCATCTAGGAAGGTACATTGATCACACAAAATGCAAATCTGTAAATTGATGATTTACTTATCTAACTGGAAGACTTGTCTTCAAAATTGGACATCCAAATGCAAAAAATGGAAATGAACTTATGTAGGCAACTTATAGGTAAAAATTTGATTGAATGTGCGAAGTAGATGACTAATCAAGTTATATGACTGAAGATATAAGAGAAGAAGGTGCTTGAATAGATGAGCTAGGTGACTGGTCAAAGAGAAGTACTCATCCCAGACTTATACACTTTCTTTATTGGAAGTCACATCTCTGCCAGTAATCACCTTCTTTAACACATAGTTATACAACCTATAACCCTTAGTCACGACATTGTATCCCACAAAAATACACTTCTCACTTTTGTCATTTAATTTATTTCGATGCACTTTAGGAACATGTGCATATGCTATACTCCCATAAAGCCTAGGAGAGCAAATGGTAGGTAAACCATACACCATACATGTCCTAGGTAATTGTTCTAGGTTATCAAAATTTACATGTCCAAATCGCTAATGCCACAATCGTGTATCATCTCTAGTAAAACTACACAAGCATGCAAAATAGATAACATGCGAGTCTATTAGATCACATAGCTTACCTATGCGATAAGTCACTTCTAACCTTCTTTAATTGTGCAAAATCCTGTTATAGTCGCAATATATCCCTTTTTTGACAATTGTCCCATGTGGAGTAATTTTTTATGTACCCTAGGCACATAGTAAATGTCTGTGATGTCTTAGAGAGACCCATCATTGGCTGCCCATGACATGAATTCGGCTGTTGTTGCCAAATTTCACCTTAGTTTGAATTCTACTATCCAGTGATGCAAAGGATTCTTTCTGGCCACACTTGTGATTGCTGCATCTTGTATCTAAGAACCAAATGGTTTTTTGGTCCTCCATTGCGACATTGCAGATAAGTAGCAATGCCTTCTCTAAGTAAGAGTCGTCTATCACCGCCCTTGCCATCTTGGCCTATTGGTTTGAACCCTCACTCTTTTTGCTTGAACACTGAGAGTTTTATAGTGTTTGTATAATGCACTCAATGCGTGACTTGTGATTTACTTTCCCTTCTCTTTGTATGTGCATCTCATTCCCTTATTCTGGGCACCCTTTTTCTAGAGTTATTGGGTGACTTGACTTTGTTACCCTTTATAGTCAACTAACTCTACAAGGCCTATGAAAACTCATCTTCCTCGGCATCTTTCAATCGAATCTCATATGCTTGTAAGGACCAAGTAAAGAGTTTAGGGTCATCTCACTCATCTTCTTGAATTCTTCGATAACACTAATTTTAAGCTAAAACTTCTTGTTGACTAATCTGAGAGCTCTCTCCACTAACTTTTCATAGTAAATGGCCTCTCCATTGTCCTCCATTTGATTGACTAGAACGTTGAGCCACTCAAAATACTTTGACACACTCTCTATATTAGTCATCTCCATAATCTCAACTGAAGATGTAAAGGTTGCTATTATACTTTTTAATGGTTGTCTCTCCTCTATAAGTTGTATCAAGCATGTCCTAGGCCTCATTTTATGTTTTTACCCTGTGCACCTTGTACAAGATGGATTTCTTTACTGCCTTCGTGATGCAATAGAGAGCCTTCATATTTATTTTTTGTCACTTTCAAATTCTTTTGATCCTCTAAAGTGTGAGGTTTATCTCCACCACATCTAACCAACTCTTAGACATAAATAGAACTATTATCTATGTTGAAGAGCAGGTATGGAAGAGTCTTACATGACTCTCACAACAAGAAGTCTCATAGAACCATAATTAATCTGGTGGAGTCTTACAGAAGTCTCATAGGAAGAGGTCTCATAGAAGATTTTTAGTTAAAGGTGTTCTATTTATGTTAATCTTCTACTTATGTTTAGTTGTTCAATTATTTTAGGAATTATCTTTTAGTGTTTGAGTGTAATTGGGACAAAGGTAGTTTAATTGTAATTGGAGTCTACTTGGATCATTTATTATAAATAGAGGTTTTTTGTTCTCAAATTACAATAAGTCAATAACGTATTTAATTTTTCAAAAAATCCAACATGGTATCAAAGTGGGTTATGTAAGTTGCTTTATCAACCCACTAAGATATTGTGATCCTTTTCTGGTTTATTATCTCCAGTAGTTTTAAGTTTGTATTCTACTTTTTTTCTTTCTTTCGAGATAGTACTTGTTGTTTCCTGGTGTCATCACCTCCATGTTGAACTTTTTATATTAAAATTTATATATTTATGGAAATATATTTGAGTCTACTTTCCAATGCAAAAGTAATTTTGGCAACCAAAGTTTTTTAAAAATATAAATTGATATTTAAAGTAGAAAAGGTCAGACAACAAGATAGGTTCGAGCATTTGGAGAAAACTTCAATTTTTGTGCCATTTTATGGCATCAAGAACGATATTTTATATGGACAATTATATGTTCAAATAAATAACTCCCAATCTGATTTTTCTAGAGGGAGATATAGATATCAAAAGAGTCAATGGTCATGTTGGCCAAAGAAAAAAGAGTACTCATTTGGCAAGAGTATAGAGTCTGAAATCTATCAGATTCTTTATCTTAAAACAAATATATTTTGTGAAAAATATTATACTTGAATGAAATATATTGAAGCCTAGTTTCATATTCATGTCAATTTAATCTATATGGAAGGAGATATTCTCATTGAAGTCGGCAAGGGTCATACAATATAACGAAGAAAATCAAGTGGTCATAAAAATTCAAGAATGAAGTTTTTTTTATGTCAAATTAGATATCAAATTAAATCTCTTTGAGTCTAGTTTCTTGAATAGTAAACTATTTATGCTTTTGAGCTACATTTTGAGTGATATCAATATAAGCTCTCCTTTTTATTTTTTCTCTCCTATTATATCTCTCAATGCATTGACGAGAATTGAGTTTCCTTTTCTCTTATAATCCTAGTTTTTTTAATCTAAATTTCTTTTCTTATCAGAGATTTTTGTTAGACTTAAGCACTCCATGATGTGATCGTCCAAGGTATGCAATATCCTATGTCGATATTGTTTTCAAGTTTTGCATTTTGTTACTTGGTTGTGTATCTTCTACATTGTCAACTCCAAAAAACATGTGGTCACCCATAAAGAGTTATACTTGGTCAAATTTATTAAGTTCTGCCATTATCGTCTCCTCTAATTTTTCAAAAAAGGATGCACTTTAGATTCTTTTGGAAGTAAGAGTGTTGCATAGTCGTCTCTTTCTAGTTAAAGTTGTTTTTCTCTAGCTAGTATTTCTTCAGTTTATCTTCTTGTGTTTTCATCACTTTAGAGCAATCACTAGACCTACTACCTAAAAAGTATAAAAGCGTGCCCAACATCTAGCTCGATTCAAGTCTTTTGTTCTTCACCTAAGAGATGATTTATGTTTGAGCAACCCTTAAAAAATAAGCAAACTCTTTATTATGCCCTAAAGTTGGGCTATTATCTTTGAATATTTTGTCAGGCGTATGGGTTTTGTCATACGGCTAGGAGTGATTTTCTTCTCCCATATTGTGTTTTTTCCAAGTTGGGTCTCTATGTCCTTTTGTTGAGGGAGAGAAGTAGAAGAAGAAGTACAAGAAAAAGGTATTTTATTCCACAAGTTGTTGTAATTTTTATGTGACCAAAATATTCAAAAAAGAGGGAGAACATAAGATGAAGAATTAACATCTATGAAAAAAAATTAGCTAATGAAGATTGAAGATCAATTTTTTTTTATTATAAGCTGAAGTTAAAAACTCCAGCTTGAGGGGGGAGTGTTGAAGAACAGGTATGGAAGAGTCTTACAAGACTCCGACAACAAGAAGTCTCACAGAGCCATAATTAATATGGTGGAGTCTTATTGGAGTCTCACATGAGGAAGTCTCATGGAAGAGTCTCAGTTAAAGTTTTTCTACTTATGTTAGTCTTCTATTTATGTTCATTTGTTTAATTTTTCTAGAACTTATCTTTTAGTGTTTAACTTTGGGTGTAACTAGGACAAGGTATGATTGGACTCTACTTGTTTTCTCTATTATAAATAGGGACACACTGCACTCAAATTACAATAAGTCAGTAAAGTATTTTTCTATTGAGGAGCAAGTATGAGAGAGTCTCACATGACTCTCACAACAAGAAGTCTCATAGAGCCAAAATTAATATGGTGGAGTCTTATAGGAGTCCCACAGGAGGAGGTCTCACAGCAGAGTCTCAGTTAAAAGAGTTTTAATTATGTTAGTTTTCTATTTATGTTCAGTTGTTCAATTGTTCTAGGACTTATCTTTTAATGTTTAATTTTGGGTATAACTGAGACAAGGGTAGTTTAATTGTATTTTGGAATCTACTTATTGACTCTGTTATAAATAGACGTTTATGTGCTCAAATTAGAACAAGTTAGTGAAGTTTTTCCTTTTTTAAAAATTCAACATGGTATTAGAGCGGGTTTTGTGAATTGACTCAATCAACCCACTGAGATAATGTGATTTTTTTCTATCATCTCTAGTAGTTTAGGTTTGTATTCTATTTTATTCTTTCTTTCCTATCCTTGTACCTGTTGGTTTCTTAGCGTTCACACCTCCATACTAAACTCTTTATATTAAAAGTTATATTTTGACAAAAATATCTTTGAGTCTACTTTCTAATACAAAAATAAGTTTGGCTATTAGAGTATTCTACAAAGAGAAATCAATATTTAAAGTAGCAAAGGGACTACAAGAGAGGTTCGAGCAACAAGAAAAAGCTTCACTTTTGGAGCCACTTTAAACTATCAAGAACGAGACTTTATATAGAGATTTATATGTCAAAAAAATATTTGTAAGTCTATTTTTCTACCTTGTTAAACCAACTCTCAACCTGAGTTTTCTAGAGGGTGATATCAATTTCACAAGGGTCAAATAAGAAAGAGTACTTAGTTCGGCCAAATTACAAAGTCCCAAATCTATCAGATTTTTTTTCCTCAAAAATAAGTATATTTTATGAAGTAATATTATACTTGAATGAAATATATCGAAGTCTAGTTTTATAAGGAGAAATTTTCATGTCAATCTAATATATATTTAAGAAGGTATTCGCTTTGGATTCGACAAGGGTCAAGCAAAAGAATAAAAAAAATCAAGAGATCATAAAAGATTCAAGAACGAATATTTTTATATCAAATTAGGTATCAATTTAAATCACTTTGAGTCTAGTTTCTTGAAAAATAATTTTTTTTGTGATTTTGAGCACTATTTTTTGAAATATCAATATTAGAAGTACCCAAGGCCAGTTCTGTAAAAATTTCTCCTTTTTCCTATTTTCTCTCTTTTATCTCTCTATGCATTGACATGAATTGAGTTTCATTTTCTCCTAAAATCCGAGTTTTAAGGCCAAAATTTTATTTCAATTACAATGTTTTATTCATACTTAATCATTCCATGATGTGCTTATTCAAGGTATACAATATCTTGCTTCGATGTTGTTTTTAAGTTTTGTATTTTTGTTACTTAGTTGTATATCTTTCGCATAGTTATCTCCGAAAATTTTTGGTCACCCCCAAAAAAGTTATACTTGGTCAAATTTATTAAGTGCTATAGTTATATTCCCCCCTATTTTTTTTAAAGGTCTCTTTGTAATTATGAGTGTTGCATAGTCGCCTCCTTCCGGTTAAAGTTGTTTTACTCTAGTATTTCTTCCGTTTATTATCTTGTCTTTTTATGACTTCAAAGCAACACCTAGACGAACTACCTAAAAACTATAGGAGTGAGTCCAACATCCAGCTTGAGTCAAGTTTTTTGTTTTTCACCCAAGAAGTGATTTGTGTTTGAGGCATCCATAAAAACTGAGTAGTATCTTTGTAAATCCCTAAAGTTGGGCCATTTTTTTGCCTTTAAAATTGAGTGGTGTGTATCAGACTATGACCATTATGATTGGTGTATGGAGCTTTGTCGTATGGTTGGGAGTGATTTTCTTCTCCCACATTATTTTTTGTCCAACCTGGGTTTCTATGTCATCTGTCCCCAGCTTGAGGGGGAGAAATAGAAGAAAATGTACAAGAAAGATGTATTTTGTTCCACATGTTGTGGTAATTTTTATGTGACCAAAATATTCAAGAAAGGGGGGGGGGGGGGGGGGGGGGGCTGTTTAAAAATCATTAGTTTAATTAAAAAATAATAATTAAACAAAAATAATTGATCAAATGCTTACTTTAAACAATATTTTAATTACCACTCTTAAATCACTAATTTAATATAGTAATA
Source organism: Aristolochia californica (assembly GCF_029961685.1). NCBI lineage: Eukaryota > Viridiplantae > Streptophyta > Magnoliopsida > Piperales > Aristolochiaceae > Aristolochia > Aristolochia californica. Next base: position 37,276,956 of record NW_027182279.1, on the reverse strand, counting down.
AAAATAAAGAATATAATAACTGAATATAATAAATAAATAAATAAAAATAATATTTTATTAATAATATAAATTAATAATATATTTTCACAAAATTAAAAAGTATTAGTTTAGTTAATTATAAAAATAGTATAATTAAACAAAAATGCTTGATAATGAACCGAATTAATAATGAGCGAGGGGGAGAGGGAGATGGGAGGGCGAGAGCACCGAGAGGAGAGCGAGATCCACTTTCACGAGGCGAGACATAAGTTCAAGTAGATGAACCAAGATTTCAGTGGGAATCCTAATTCACCCACTTTACTCATTGGTGAGTTCAAGTCGATGAACCCATTCATCCACTTAAACTGGCGCCCAATGCTTGCACTAACGCATCCGGGCCAAGAGACATTGTAATCTAATTGACTTTCACTTGACCCAGAGGCGCACTAACATGCCCTTACATGAGAATCATTGTTGACCTACCATGAACAATGAAGGAATTTGTTTTAGTTTCCACGGGAGGAGAACTTACCTTAGAGAATTTCTCTTAACTCAAATAGATATAAATAGAACTCTCATATATAAATTAAAACTCACGATGTGGATAACTTCAGTCCATTCAGGAGAAAATAAATGAAGTTTTCCATTGGCAACAATATGTGATGTCGTTTTTCTGGGAAGTGCTTTACTTGGAAAGTGTGGAAGAAAAGGAGATCGATAAATAGTTTGAATGCATAAAGAAAATGTTTTCAATTTTGTTTTATAGATTAGATAGTAAAAGAGTACCCGACACTTGCTCTTCTTTGAGGGTTTCTTCATCTAATTGAAGATGAAATTTACACATTCTAGAACCCCAACCCACTTGCCTTTTAGTAGAGTTTTTGGAGGCTACATTGAAGGAGAGTGATAAACATGCTTGAACAAGAAATTGCAAGGACCAAAAATGAAAATTTAACAACAAACTATAGAAAAAGAGAAGATGCTTATACTCCTCCATGGTTTTGTAGCTAATATGAGGGGCTAAACATGATCAAACTCGTAAGAAAAGGAAATACAACTTGTACATAAGGAAGTTTTAGCTTGAATGAATGACAATTTATAGAAGGCAAAAAGAAACTGATTGCCGGCACAATTAGCATAAGATCTTAAAGATTTGTAAGAAAAAAATTAAAAATTATACAATACATTGACAAACTTTTCCAATATTATGATTCTTCATTTTCTATTTCTAGAACTATTGTATGATGATATTCCGACAAATGCCTTTATCCACTCTTACTTGAATCCATTTTAGTTTAAAAAAAGTTCTCGTACATTACAGTATACCCAACCATGTGACTCTCCTATGTCTTCTCTCATTTATAATCCCTATTTTCTTGGTTGTTGTTCTTTAACTCAAACTAACCCGAGTGAAACCCTATCTCCCGCCCATCGACTCTCTTCTCTCTCAAGATCCATCACAGTGCTTCTCCATTCTCATTCCCTACTCCCTATTTTCTTGTAAGCTTGCCATCTCTATCAACTCTCTTCTCTCTTGATCTCTATTTCATTTAGATCTTTAAGAAAGTTGTGTGAGATCTGACCAAGTGCTTTGCAAGATACATCTAATTTCTCCTTTCCATTCCTTTAACTTAAATTACCTTATGAAATATTTCTCTATCCTTCTGCCAAAGGTTTATCTTTCTACACTATTTTTGGCTAAGGGGAGAAAATTCTAGCCCATCATTCACAACTTTTTATATCAAATATGGCTCCATGGTTTTTTAATAGGTACAAAATGCTATAGTTTAATATAATGGGAGAGTTTTGACTGGTTTGTAAAGGTTAAATTTGGACCATGTTTCTCATGAATAACTTTATGTTATTTTTCAAAAACAACGTTTGGTGCCCCATACAATTAACCTTGCAAATGGGTTTTACCAATACATATTGAAAATATTTTAGTGGTTTGTGATGATTTTCAGGACTTCATGAATTTAGCTCATGGAGTAAATGAGAGAGACACCCATTGGGAGAAAATCGAAGGAAGAAGAGGTTATGGACTATTGTCAATTTATAGATTAATGATATTATAATATTACAATTATGCCCCTAAAACTTACACTAATCACATCAAAACCCTTCCCCTAGAATTTATAGATTCTTTATTTACCATCCTACCATCACTATATGGGCTTGTGGGCCTTGAACCCATCTTCCACATCTCTTGGATGTGTGGGCCTTCCTTGGTCGTGTGGGCTTGGGCCCCATCTTCTAATACTCGCCCTCAAGTTGGGGGTGAGAGAATATCATGAAGTCCCAACTTGCTTCAAATGGTGTATAGGATCTTCCCATATAAAATGACAATCCTCCATATCTTCCAACAATTTGTAAATTATTTATGAAACAAGAGCAAATTTTCCCCTAACACAAAAAATAAAAATATCAATTCCTTTTTAGCAATATCATTATTTTTTTTACTTACTACTAGTATTTTTTGTTAGGCCACTGCAATTTTAAGGGAGACTTAAGTAGTCTCATAATGCAATGAAACATTTCTAGTATGTTCTTTTGTATATCAATTAGTAATAATGAAGTGCTTAGTTTGTTGATAACATAGTATCTTTTGATAGTTGGACATAGTTTTCATTGAGAAGGTCATGTATGTCAATGAACATTAACGGAGTTATATGGAAAATAGTTTTAAGATATGTATTATTGGCTATATATTTTTATTACTTTACTTGGAATTGCACTTTGTAGTTGTTGGCGGACTCCAGTTAGGTGTATAATGCATCAAATGTAGGTGATGATTCAAATGTAAAGTACAAAAGACTCTCCATATTGTTTTATCAGTTAATAGTAACATGGTACCAATTCAATTGATAAAGTACCTAACGATAACTTAGTATGTTGTATATAACTAATGTGATAATGTATTTTACAGAGAAGGTCATTCACTCAGTAGTATATTTATGGAGGAGGTCATCAGCATAGTGCCATATTTTACGTCAATGAATTTTGAAAGTATTATCCAAAAATAGTTTATAGGAATATGTATCTTGGTATGTTTTCCATTAGTTTAGAAGACTATATTGTTTTGTGGAGGTATTATGATAGGTTTGATGGTATTAGTCAAATAGCTGAATTGCAATTGAAATAAAAATCGAATATCACAATTATGTAGAAAAATAACTTTTAGAATTAAGATTTCCTCACTTTGAAGTCAAATTTTGTATTAATGAGTAATATTAGTCAAAATCTAATAGACCTAACAGTAATATAAGTCGAAGTTAAATCATAACATAATAAATAATATTCGTGTAACCTAATTGTAACATTGATCTAGGGTATATTAAAAGAAAGTTCATTGTCACTCTTTAACATAGTATCCTATAAGTATAATAGTAGTATATCTATGTGATAAAAAAATGTTTTACATGAATTTACTATCTGCTACAATTTCCCTCAATTTACACAATAAAAATGAATGAAAATAATCAACTTGGCCCAAGAAAGGGAGACACAATAGATCTTATACCTAATATCATAGAGAGTGATCCTAAAACTCCAAAGTCTAAGAGTTGTCCAAAAAATAGTGTAAGAATTATATATAGCCTTGAAGAAGCTGAAATCAAGAAGAGATCAAGTGGTCAAAAGGGTCATTACATGACCACATGTTCAAAAGCAAATGTAGTTTCTATTTGTTATGTTACTTTGTGTTATTAGTGTAATACTTTAGTTGTTCCTAGATCCTTGTATTATAATTTATTTCTACCACTTGTAAGTCTTGGTGGTGAAAGATCTTACAAGGATAAGTGTGTATCTTTGAACAAATTGTTGTTCGAAAAGAAAATAAGAAAATGATGTGTTTTGTTGTCTAAATGAAGGGTACACCTCCATGAGTTTCACAACAAGTATATACATAAAAGTATTTTTTTGTATAGCCAAAGCTCTACCAAGATTTTTTTGTCAATAGATACACATCTACATCATACATTGTTATTTACAAAGATATTACTAGACATGATGAATAAAGTGTACGTAAAAGATGCAATTGCAATTGTAATAACAGTTGATGAAATATTTTGCATTTTTAGATTCCTATGTAATGAGTTGTTGAGTTTGTTGAATAATGTGTCCAACTAAAGAAAATAATTTCTTGAGTAGTATGTGTTTAACCATAATGAGATTTGGTGTTCTTATGTTGCTCCATCTTTTACCATTTTATTCCGTTCACTACTAGGTTGACAAAAAACAACAGAGAATAGTAAAAAATCAAACTCAAACTCAAAAGTTGAACTATAGAAAGAAAGGATGACTAAAATTCAATGTGAAACATGATTTTGTGCTCCTGCACAACTCAAAGGAAATTGAATGTAATCGGGAAAAAAAGAAATAAAAATACAACATCTTTATTAACTCTACTATGAGTTGAGCCCAAAGTCCCCAACTAATTTGTGACTTATCCATTAGGCTATAGACAGTTCAGTACGACTTTGGTATTAATTTAATATGAAAGAAACATAAAATTCAAGTAAAATTACAATAATAATTTTTAGGTCTGGGAACATCTAGATGAGGAAGCAATTTGATTCTTTAACCTCATTGGACACAACCAATCCTGAAACTTTTGCATTATAATAAGAATCTAGGTGTATCTAAGAAATAAATAAGCTCTTGCATACCTTTTTGCATCTAAAGGAGGAACCTCAACATAGGTTCTATTGACCATCACCAAGACCGTCACCAAAGCAAAAATATTCTATCAGTAAATAGAGTGGAAGCATTCTTACCTCAAATTTTCAATCAGACACGAATGAAACATCAATCCTTTTGACAACTCAATACAATGTCCATGAAATAAACCAATAGAACCAACACAATGTGCATTACATTAAAAGAGAGTCATGTATTGTCTATGATAGAATGTTAACCATGTCATAAAATCCAATAAAGGTGACCTCTATTTCAACAAGACAAATGCCTTTTTTTCTTGGTGCAACCAAAAGAAGAAAACAACTAATGTAAGAAGAAGTATTTAATAATGATCTACAAGTAGCAACAATAAAAATAGTATATAAAATACTTTATCATGGCATATTCCACAAAACCGACGCTTTCACCAAGTACTTCGGTAATCCTTGAAAGAGAGACCCTTCTATTTAACACCACCCACAAATCGAAGTTTGTATTTGGAATTGACATTTTCCCTCTCTTTCTACATGACCAAGGTGGAAAGAACAAATGTCAAAAGAGTTCCCTAAACTTAGTTGTATGTCAATTTTGTTTGATCTATTCACCTGAAGGGTTGCCAGGTGGCGTTCAATAAGAAACACTTGCAGGTTGAACATGGATAGTGATGTAAAAAATTATCAATCAGACCAACATCATTGTTGTAATGAAGATTTGTATGAATTCATCAATGAATAGTCCCATTCACCCACAACAATAGGGGTGTAAATGGATCAAATTTGGTTCAGATATTGGAATCCCAGGTGCTACCCATTTTTAGATATCCAGATATCGAAAATCCAAATATTCGGGAAACTATTCAAACTTGGATTTTGAATATGATCCGTCAGGATAGTATCTGAATATGGATAATATAAGGATTTGAAATCCTGTAATGAAAAAAAAAATTCAAAAATATCTAAAAATTAAAAATAGTAAAAATTTACTAAAACAAAAAAATTTGAAAGAAACATGAAAGCCAACCATTAATATGTCCCATAAAATTTCAAGATATAGTCTTCAAACATTCAAAATTTTCATCACAAAAAGCAAATAAACACCATTAATTTATAAAAAAAAGTTCCTAATATAATGTTAATCTTCAAAATTGCATTATTGTCTGTCTCATCTATCACTTCATTTTCCACTTCATCATCATCATATTAAATTTGAAAAATCAATAATCAACTTAGTATGAATATTATATAAAAAAATATTAAATTACAATACCTATTGCATCTAATTTACCTTTCCTCATAAAAAATAACATAACCAAACATCCTACACATGAACATGATTATGCAAAAAAAATCCTCTACAAATAACAAACATAAAAAATTAATAAATAATTATAAAATTAATTTAGTTAATATTAAAATAACTAAAGATCTTACTTTTTAATTTCAAAGATTGTACTTCAAATAGCTATACTCATTTTAATATTCCAAACTTTTAGCTATCAGCGCATTTGCCAATTGTCTAATATAATGATACTCATTGTTTACCCACTCTGTTACATGCATACTACAAACATCATAAAAATACAAATTTGTTGTCACATAATTTGTTCAAGAAACTTAAGAGTAGCATTCTAAAATAGTTTAAAACATTCAATTATGTGACTAGCAACCTCACATTCATCATCACGAGAGCAACCAATATATTAAAAATCAATATCAACAGATGAGAAAAAGCTTTTTTAAACTCCAATGCAGTTTGAAACATAAAAAAAGTTATAGAGTTCCATAGTAAACACCTTTATTGGAAGGTAAATATTCATAAAGTATAGTTTTCTTTACAATTTTCTTCCTCTTAAGTGTTTTCTTAAAAAATGCAACACTCTTTCTAACATTATTTGTAAACTTAGATATGACGCACAAACCATCCTACACAATTAAATTCAATATATATATATATATGATAGTGAATATGAAAAAAATGACCACCACATATCAACAAATTCTTATCACACAACTAAATTTTCAATTCTCTAACCATTGTATTATTTGTAGAGGCATTAACTAGAATGACAACATAAAAATTTTTTTATGAATATTTCAATTCAATTTTTTTTTTCAAAATTTGATAAAGAACTATAGTTGTATTTGGAGTTTTCATACGTTAAAAGCTCATTGTCAATGAGATAAATTGTCAAGCTTGCATAATCTGTAATGTGACTAGACATCCACATATCAATTATGAGGCTAACAGGAGTATCTAGCTTTTCCAAAATATTATACAACTTCTCTTTTTCCTCTTCATAAATATTCACAACCTCTTTTTTCAAGGTATTTCTAGAACAAAGTTTAAATTAAAGTTGCGTATTTTCAAAAAAAATACCAAAATATTCATACTCCACAAAATTAAAAAGGGTCATGTTTACAAACACACATAGTTAGATATTGACAAATGTTTTTGTTTAATATCACTAAAATTTTTCTGTGACCATGTCGATGCATGCTTTCTAAGGTGAGAGGTGCCCTTACTACTCGATCTATTAGTTTTGTGTTACAATGGAAACATGTAGCAGTCTCCTTTCCACTTATCCCTTTTTCTTTTCAAAATCCAACCACACATCTAACTTCAATTTCCTTTTATTAGGTAAATAAGGTTTTATCTTTATATTTGAATACTCTAGTCCTTCACCTATAATAGGATTAGGAGTAGGGTTACTAGTAGAAGTTAGACAATTGCCACTAGAAAGAGTGGTGACATTTAAAGGAATTGAAGCATCACTAGGAGCATAACGACTTATACCCTTTATCTATCATATTAACTGTGACTATTCAATAGGACCTATAACAACACAATTAAATAACTATAACACAATAATCACACAAATAAATTATTTAACACAAATTTTTATTACAAATAGGAAAAACATGTGGCAAATTATCAATGACCGCAAATTGGTAACAATCCCATGACACTCCGACAATAAGATGATAGCTAGAATATAAAAATTAAAATTTCCAATAACATCTCAATACATTAGTAAATAACAAGTGGCATATTGTAATGGAACCAAAACTCCTAGTCGTATGTAAACCACATCCAATGACCCATCGCACTCCACTAGGAAAGAATAAATAAATTAAAGTTTCTAATAACAAAAAAATGAAAGGCACCATACATGTGGGATCATAGCAAAGTAAAAAATCTTTGGATGCTAAGCAAACACTTTAGCTTTATTGGAGGAACTAAACAAGAAGAGCAATAAGAAATATCATAAAAATAAAATCAAACAAAGAATGCATTCCGACTCTAATGTGTTCAATGTATTTCTTCATGTAAAATGGCCAATATAACAATCATAAGTTTGCTTTGTTGTGTTATCTAATCTTTCTCTTCTCTAAAAGAAAACCATATCAAATGATTAAGTTTCATACATTTCAATGTTTGACATGTTCGTGCATAAAACCTTGGATTCAGTGGGTGTATGCTATTCCCCTCCAAACATAATCTTTAAATTATATGATTCCAAACAAGTCTACTAGCGAACTTAGCCAAACAATACAAGCAACAAGAAATCCTTCCAGCATAATGTAGATAAAATCAAAACTTTTGTTGCAAAAATTATTTAAAAGCCACCATGTCTATAACAAATCTCCGAGTTAATTGTTTTTCATTTATTATAAAAGGGGAATGAAACACAAGTCAATTCAAGAATGGTTATTTTACTTGGTGATCAACATGAGAGCTATCACAAAGGACTTTCAGTCTTTGCTACAAGTACTTCAATCTGTCTTCCTAAAAGATACCAAAAAGTACAAAACATAAATCACTACTTTGTCACTTCATATTAATTTCAACAAATCTCAGTAACGAAAAAAAGATTGATAGCAAAATTTTGACCATAAAATAAAGAGACAACCAAAGATACCTTCTACATAGGACTGAAGTTCTAACTTTTACATATAAAGGACTCAAAGAAATCTAAAAGTTCTTATCACGTACATTTTAATAGGTTGGAATGATGATGAGATTACAACAATGGCGAAATTGGAATGACAACAAGATGGATCAGTTTCGATTTTCCAGGAGGAAGAGAGAAGAGAGATTGGAGAGGCATTAGGGCTTTTTAAGGACATTTTTAGACGTTCGGGTTTCCCAAACTATAAACCTGAAATCTGAGCCTGAAAAAAACTGGAACGGATCGGGTTTCTCTCCAAAATTTGAAATTTTTAAATTTTCATTGCTCCAAGTTTTTTTGCCACAAAAACAACAACCTTAATTTGAGAGCAATGTGGTCTCAAACCCATCTGCCTGTTCTTGGGCCATCTACCCGCAGCCCAGATTCCAGCCCGTATCTCCTTTCACTCGCTGCGGCCTTATATATTTATTGGCGCATCCATGGTAAGCCGTTGAGCTCCGCGGCTGTCAAGCTCACATAACCAACACACATGAGGAAGCACAATGCCTTCTCCTCTCTGATTCTTTTCCTCCTCGTTTTCACAATCATGGTCCAAATTCTCGAGATCTTTCAATCTGTGGAAGCAAAGAGACGGGTCCACATCTCCGACGACCTCGACGATGTTGTCGACGAGGAGGAGGACGAAGGGTGGAAGGAATGGGGGAAGAAAAAAACTGGTTCTACGGAGTTCGATCCCCCGCCGGACTTTAAAGGTATGGATCCTTCTGAATTCCAGGATGAGATGTTGAAAAGGCAATTCGGCCCTGTCTTCGGTTTTGTCAAGCTTCGCTTGGGCGTCCCGCGCACAGAGGTGATATGATTGTCGGTTACCCAGTTTTTTATTTTTAAAATTTTTTGGTCTTTTGATGTGAATATGATAGATTGCGAAGCTTTATGTTTAAAGGGTTTGTAGGCAATGGTGCAATACTCGATCTTTTCAGTCCCCTGTTTCTCAATTCTTTATTGTTTAACCGAATCTTAAGCTTTTCTTTTGCCTTGCATTTTTTAGTTCAAATTTCAGAGGTTTAAGTTGCCTCTACTTTCTAATTTTACTTTTTCGTTCCGTTTACAGTTTGTAGAACTTAGTAATGGATTTCTAGAATTTTCTTCATGTGTATTGCTGAGCAGTGCATTGCTCTGTCACTGATTGCAACGGTCCTTCAATATGAATTTCGAGAACCCCTTCCATTGATCCTGATCTGGAAAACAGTAGTCGGCCGACTTTGAATATGCAAGTTCTCTCAGGACGTTTTAGCACCTGATTGGGGACTAAAATGTGTTTCTATTTTTCAATTCATTGTATGCTTTGTGGCTTCTCTTCATGTTCATGTTCATGTTCATGTGATGCGTTCTGGACTTCTATCTTAATTGAGTTTTCAGACAATGGTGCATTATTTTTTGCTTTTGATCGATCTTTTGAATCCCCTGGTTTGCATTTCTATTTATAGTTCAACTGAATTTTAAGCTTTTCTTTTTCCCTTGTGTTGGATTTAGTAGATAATGTAGTAGATAACCAGTGCAAGAGAGAGAGAGAGAGAGAAACTAAAGATGAAGTGGAGAGGGAGAAGAAGAACGGGAGAAGAAGAGTGAGGGAGAAAAGAAGAGAGAAACTGAGATTGAGAGATAAGGAAGGAAGGAGGATTAGGTTAAGTGACGTCCTAATCCTCCCCCTCAATGTATTTATATTAATTAGAGAAACATAATAACATCATTACCCTTTACCCTAAGAAGGGAGAAAAAGGAACAAAAAATCAAAAGGTTAATTGCATCATGCCACTATACTTCGATCTTAACTTCCAACACCTTGCATTGTTAAGTTCAAATTTCAGGGGTCAGGTGGCCTCTATTCTGTAATTTTTTTGTTTTTCTTTCCTGTTTATGATTTCTAGCTTTGTAATGAATTTGTAGAATTTTGTTCATGTGTATTGCGAAGCATTGCATTGCTCTTTATCTAGTCACAAAAGTCCTTAAATATGAATTTGTAGGTCCCTTTTTGTCGATGCCGATCCAGAATACAAGGCCGAACAAATATGCCAGGGCTTAATTGTGTCTTTTAGGATGTTTGAGCTCCTGAATTGGAGATAAATGTTTTTTTTTTAAAATCATTTTATGCTTTGTGCTTCTAGATATTTTTATTATCTAGCGATGTTGCACATAATGTATCGCATTTATTCAGAATATTTTTTTTTTATGCCTTAACATAGTGGAATAGTTTTATCTATTATCAGTGGCGTGCAATCTTTTTATTTAATTTTAGTATTTGTGTATTTATTTAATATGCCTTCAACATGAGCAGAAGGACATACCTGAGATAGCTTCAAGATGGGCAAAGGTTCTTAGGACTGCATCAATGGAGGCTCATTTTTCTGGTATTGATCTCTATACAATCATGTTCAACATGGAAAACGGACAGGACATAGAAGAGGTTTGACTCCATTCCATTTGTAGTATCATACAATTTTATAAAGATTGTCACTTTATTTAACTGGCTTTTAAATGACATATAGAAGCTGGAATTTGATTCATAAATTTACAAAGTGATTTTACATATTTTTTTCTCATTTTCTTCTCTGGAATGGGTTTCTTGTTCTCTTTTTACTTGTATCTGTAACTGATTTTGAATTATAAACAGTCAAAAATGAAAGAAAAGGAACCAAAATATATCTTTGGGTATGGTTGACCAGTGAAATCATGCAGTCTTTAGTTTATGTTCATAGAAAGCATAAAAGTGCAATTGAAGCCATCAAAGTTCTCATTCATTTTCTTGTTTTAGTTATCAATTCAAAACCTAGTTGTACTCATTTGTTGTGTTCTCCTTTCATTAGTTCAAAAACTTCATCTTGAGCCAACCTGAAGCTTATGAAATCAAGATAGGTGACCATATATTCCGTAGACCTGGAGATCCTCCACTGGAGGAGGTTATTGAAATGCTACAGAAACAGAAAAGTGAAGCTGATGATGAGGTAGAAACTGTGGAAGAGCCAAAGCGTCAAAATGATGAGCTCTGAAGTTCTGGTAATGCTGGTAATGCTCTCCCTTATCCTTCAGCATTAACAGTTTGGTACTCTGGATACTGTGGAAGTGGTTGAATGTAATGTGTAGGTTTCCATTTTCACATGTATTTGGTAATTTCGATGTGGTCTTGGATACGGCTAAGAGTGCTTCCTGCACTTTTAATTCTATGTCGTGATTCTATGTACACACATATTTGCAATTGTTTATTTATGGTTCCCGAATAGGTCATTATTGGATTATCTGGGAGTGATTAGTTGAGTAAATCTCTTTTGAAAATTGAAGCAGATTAAGCATAGAAATTATTAACGTTTTCTAATCTGTCTGGTCGGTATGCAGCTGGAAGATTGGGGGAAAAGAAATATGAGTATGTGAGTTACCAGCTGAAGTCACCTTGTCTTACTCTGTAGTTGACATTAGGTAGACAATCTCTAATTTCCTGTTGTATGTTTAGCATTTTTCTGTTCCCTGGAGACTGTAGAACTGCAGCATGTAATAGTGCAGTACTTTCTGGAAGGTTTACTCTTTGCATGAAGAAGGTGTGGTGTAAATCTCATGGATATGCTCCTTAAATTTATGCTCATTCAAATGTCTTTCATAGAATTATAGTTTGCATTCAATATTACCAATTTATGCTTCTAATTTTGCAACTGACAGGCATTCATTATGTAAGATGGAAAATTTTATGCTTGAATACTCTTTTATTTAATCTTGGAGCGAGTGGGAAGTTTTTTGATTGAGCTGCATGCTCAGAATGATAATTCTTTCTGTACCTTGGTTCAGTACTTGAACTAAATATTCTCAAAAGAGTTTAAGCTCATTGTTTTCACTACCCCTGAATATTCTCCAGCTTTCTCAGACATCCTTTGTGTTTCTCTATGTAGAAACACAAATAATTGGACAAATCACATTGCAATGTATGGTACTTTTTTAAAATTATTTGTAATGGATACATAGGATCACTGAATGGAATGAGTATCTTCCTTGTGCTAGTGGCAGTGGCATTTCTTTTCTATCTAGTCAAACAGCTGAACTCCTAGATATTTCTGTTTCAGGAGAGTGAAAGATTTTGAGAGTAAGGTAGCTCCAAATGAAAGTACAAGTGACCACAATCCATAAAAAAATGGAGAGCTCTTGGACAAGAATCACCTTGTAAATGTAAATCCATCCAAATTGGAAGAATTGTGACTTAAAATTAACTCCAGTACTTGATGAACTTTACAGAACTAAAAAGCGATTGTGGAAGACTACTTCAGTTTACTGCTGAAATCAGAAAGCTCTAGCAGGTGAATCCTGTGAGTGTGGTATCCCCACTTTCCTGCCCAAACGATATGGCTCACAGTTTTAAAGAAGAAGAGCATTGGGATTGAAAAAGGAACTGTCACAAATTCTTTAGCCATACAAAAGGGAAAGAGATTAAGAAAGAAAAGTTTACCAAGATACAAATTCGATCCATTTAATTCAGACTCTTTGAAGACATTCTTTAATGTTGCTAGTCGATCTTCAACAAAGATGCTCATAAAACAAGTCCAAATAGGGTTTTCTGACAATCTCGTACATCATCTTCATGGGTGCATCTCTAAAATCAGTGAGAAAATCAAACATCTCTTAAGGAAGTTAATACCCTAACCTAATTAATCCCAACCAAGACTTGGTGAAGCACTTGAAGGAATACACTGTAAGGCATGAACGGAAACCTGGAAGAAACTACAGAAGACTGTCGAATAGATGGTATCTGAATCTTCAGCAGCAGTCTCACGAGAAATATATTTTCGTAACCAGTTCCTACCACAGGCAGGACCTGTCATAGAAAAAGACTGACACTACCTCTTAACCATTTGGCTTTTTTTTTTTTTTTTTTTTTATCATAATGAACCAAATCAGAATATCCAGTATTACTGGCTAATTCATATTCTCTATGACTACTTCCGGAGAGAGCATCTTACTAAGCCAAAGTCATTTGCATGGGGTATTAAGTCTCGGCATCACCAGAGATTAGAGAAAGAGTTAGGATTTGAAAATGATATGGATGAAGATGAAGCTGAAAGACTTAAAAAAGCATAACAATGGAGTCGGCAAAAGATAGAGAGAGATAAAGAGGATAAATTATAAAAGAGAGCCTTAGTCAACGTACAGCCTAAAAAAGTTTTATCTTTTTACTTTAATTTGATAAATATCTTTAAATTGTGTTGATTACTTGAAATTTGAATGGAAAAAAAAAAAAAAAAAAACTCCAGGGATCGGTCTACCCCCTTAATACTTGCTTGACAAATAGAAAGACAATTGAGCCGTCATTTCATTCTTGAGTTTTTTATCTTTCGCTTTGCTTTTTGGAATATATGATATAATTAGAGTGTCATTGATGTAATTAGTTTATATTTTTTGTATATTCTTCACTCTTAATAGGGTGAAGGGTATAAATATAATATTGATATTTTTATCATTTATAAATAGAATTTAAGGGGAAAAGTTTGGACTAAGTTCATTATCCTATTCTTCCTCTTCTATTCTCCAAATTTATCGCTCTTCCTCTTGTTCACCTAAAACTTTCTCCCCACAACTCTTCTTCTTCTTCTCACCCCTTAATCCTCTTTTATAAATAATAAAAGTACCAACATGACAAATATACCCTTCACCCTAGTAAGAGAGAAAAGAGACAAAAAACATGAAATAATCACATCAATGACACTAATTACATCATATATTCCAACAAATGCTCACTAACTTCTCTATGTGAAGTTTGGTGGGGTATTTATAACTTTCCCAAGCCAAACTAGTAATTTTTTACCAATTTGAAAAAAAGTTATTGTTGGTCCAAAAAAGTTAAGTTGATAGATACCAAGGGATAATCGAAAAATCTGAATTCTCTTTGGCTATGCTATACAAGTATGATCGATTAGTGAACTTCCTATGATTGATCATGCTTTTATATCCTTCACTGGCAAAATTTTGTTTGATCGATCAATCTAGTAAGAAGATTGATCATTGCATTTAAATTCTGCTTGTTGGAGAGTATTGACCGATCAATCCAAATAGGATGATCGATCATGCTTTATAGTCTTGGCATGTACATTTTTGGATGATCGATCATTGGAAGAGATTGATCAATCATTCTAATGCCAATTCAACTAAATTGACTTTTAATGACTAAATCTAAGTGCTCTAACATGTTTGAAAAGATATTTATGATGTTTCAAAACATGTGTAGATGCAATGTATATCCTAAACTTCCATGTACACAATTGTACTTTAAAGAAAGGAGTTAGGATATCTCTCTTATATTTTGACTGAGTTTTGACATACGTCAATGACACTTAAAATCTAGTCTTCTCATCATATTTTTTTCATGGGTACTTCTTCAAGAGATGTCCTTCTATGTTTCTTGAGGTCTTGTATAAGTTTGATCATTTTGAAGTTTTAGACCTTGAGATGCATTGTCTCTTAAAGGTAGAATATCTAAAATACTTTAGTTTGTAAATTGTCATCTCTAATAACGTTTGTTATCTTCAAAATCAATAAGGGAGTCAACCTAAGGTCAACAAAGTATACACGATTTTTAGGTGGTTCACAATCTTTTTATGAATTGCTTGTCCAACTCCAAGATGTTTTAGTACCTTCAGGCTTCACTAAGTTTCGATTGACTTACGACATCTACAACAAGTTACCTCTAAGACCAATAATAATGTTGCTCTCATAGAGACTTATACCACTCAATTGACCAAATAACCAATTAAGAATAACACACCCTCACTTAGATTATAACAACTAACTAGGCACACTAACTTAGACCCACAAAGTAATTTTCTAGCAAATCACTAGGCTACACAAATCAAGACCCACACAAGGATTTTCAACAAATCACTAGGCACAGTAGTCCAGACCTACAAAGGTATTTTTAGCTTCACTTGCCTACACAAGGTCTTACAGTTCACACAATAGAAAATTCAATTTACCAACCCCCTATACCTCAACCATTACAACTTTTGTCAAATTCTTTGGCGAGTAAACAATCTTGCCTACTCAAGGCTTGACCCAAATTATAAGGAATTACTTGCTTAAAATATAATCCAATGTAAATTGCCTCTTAATAGGCTGATTTTACTATAAAAAAACAAACAAATAGGTATACCGATTCTAAGTACCTACTAATGTAATCAACAACTTAAAATAAAATTTGCGTTAAAGTTTTAACTTAAAATATTAATTCACCTCCCGTCTTGAGATGCTATCTGGGCCAACAATTGGTATCAAAACATGCCAAACTTTAAAATCAAATTTTCAATTGATCTTCTTAATTGAGTTTAGTCGCATCGCAAGTAGCCATTATGTTCTAACAAGGGGCATACTCTACCAAATATAATTAGTCTATCTCAAAGTATGAGCATATAAATACTTGGATTTTTAATCTTATCCCCAAAAGTCAATGTTTTGTAAGAACCCCTTCAAATGCCCCAATAAAACATCATATGAATATGTGAGATATGATATGAAAAATGAAGAAGGCAACAACACGGATTTGAGTGGTAGTTAATCACATAAATACTCACAATGCTGAATCAAGTTTGATCATAAAAACTCTTGATCCATGCTCAAAAAATAAAGATCTAATTATTAAATCAATATTTTAAAGGATAAACACCGAAATACCTAAGTTAATGAAGAAAACCTTCAAACTTGGCTGCCTTTAAAAACTTGAAGGGGGCTAATACTTCTCAAAATGAGTGTGAGGCCAGGGAGTCTTGTTTTTCATTGTGGCAAGGAGAGAGTTTCGTTTGGGTGAATGTTGGTTAAATAGCATGATTTCCAATGTTCAATAAGCTAGCCATTATGAATAGATAAGACAATTTTTGCACTTTTATAAAAGAAGAAAAAATCAGGTCCAAAAATTATGAAAAATAATTAATTAATCATATTTTTAGCATTGAACATTTGGTAGGTTACTTACAATATTTTGAGACATACAACTTCTAGATCTAGGTGTGACATTTTGAAAATTTGAATTTTTGTAGAGAATGCTCAACTTATTTCCATGTGGTTGACTCCTTTTGGTTTACATAGCATGTTTCTATGAGCAAATGTAGTCAGCTTCACTCATGTGGCCGACTGGTTTTCTTTTTTTTGCCAACTTTAGCTAGTAATTGTGGTCAATTGCTTTTCTTTTTCTGCCAGATTCAGCTAGTAATTGTGGTCGATTGCTTTAGAGTGGTCGACTACTTCTCATCTACTATTTCTTCATGTAGTTGAATATCTTTCTTTATTTTTTCTTTATGCCATCGACTACTTTTCTTCCTTGTATCTCATATAGTAGACTATTTTTCAAAATGTAGTCAACTACTTTCCTTGTGGTCGACTGTTTTTCTTCTTTGTATCTCATGTAGTAGACTACTTTTCAAAATATAGTGGAATACTTTCCTAGTGTTCAACTACTTGTCTTCTACGTATTTTAAGTAGTTGATTCCTCTTTTCTTTATCCTATAACATGGGATCGACTCCATCCTTGGGGTTTGATTCCTTTTACTGTTCTTACTTCTTTGGGCTGGCTATTTGTTTCTTTTTCTTGTTGGGTCAAACGGTGTTATTAGACTGCTTACATGGTGTGCTTTTTGACGTGAGCTACTTGTTTCCTTCTTGTGTCGAGTACAATAAATTTCATTTTGGGGCTTTTTGAGCTGCACAATATACTTTAATACATATTCTTAATAACTTAAGTATTTGTTATCATCAAAACTATCTCAATGGGAGTCTTAAGACCGACATCTCAACAGAATGAGGACCCAACAATGTGAATTTTTGTTTCTTCAACTAGAGTAAGGAATCTTTAAACCAGAATTGGTATCAGGTGTGGTATTACTGTTCAATCTGCTCAATAATATTTAAAAAATTCATTTATGCATTCAAAATATTTTTCTGCCTAGTACTTATAGGCACTTCCTTATACTTGTATCATGTTTTACTGCAATGGAAAAACCTTTTACTTATTTTTTCTTAAAATTTTTAAAGGTTATATTGTGGTCTTATTTATATTGGGCAATTTCTCCTTTAGTCAAAACTAATATAAATCCTCTTATTAGTCACGAGAGGTTTCAATCTGCCCACAATTTTTAAGGAAGTGAGTTGAAGCGAAGAGCATGTAAAAGCAACCAATATAGTGATTATACCAACTAGATTTTTATCCCTGAATTTGGAAGGTCCATGCTTGGGTCAACATTTCCAAACCCATAAAATAAATTGATCAAGTTTGAATCAATCTGTTCAAGAACTAGTTTAAATCGACCTTACTAGAATCCGACCCATTGCATCATACGTCATGTAAACTATAGAGTATAGATCAAAATTAGACATCATTATATTAGTTACAAAAAATTATTGTGGGTAATTATATTTATTTTCTTTCAAAAAATTATAATATTCTTTTATAATGCTATTATTTGTATTTTTATTATTGCCATTTTTGAATTATTTTTTCACAATTGATAAGCACTCTTGAAAAATGCAAATCATTTCTTACATTCCTTGGCTTATATTGCCTAATTGGAAAGAGAAAATTTTTGTGCTTAAGGAACAAGAAAAAAAATTATAGATTACATTACAAATAATTCTCTCAAGAAAATGGAAAATGATAGACAACAAAAAAATTTCATTTATGGGTAACCATGGAATGTTCGTAGAAAATAAAAATATACAAATCTCCTATTAAAAAGATGTGATTTATTTTTAATTAATCACTCTTGAGTCTAAATTAAAATCAAATTAAAAAATAAGAAAATATTTCGATTGATGTTTGTTAATTTGGCTGTTGAGTAGTTCACGAAGCTCAAAGACGGTTTAGCCCTTGCTTGCGCATTCAACCACGTGATTGTAGACGGAAAGGGCATGTGGCACTTCTTGACCGCATGGGCGGTGATCTGCCATGGGGCCGACAAAATCTCTCTTCTGCCCTTCCATGATTGTACGCTAGCACGTGACACGCGCGTGATGCTGGATGTCCCGGACGCCCTCATTATAGGCGATGACTCGGTTTCACTGGAGCCGCCGCTGCCAGAACGTATATTTTGATTCTCCGACGTGGCGGTTGACTCCATCAAGTCAGCGGTGAACATTAATCGGCCGGAGGGAACCCCACAGTTCTCCTCCTTCTAGTGTCTCAGTGCCCACATATGGCGGGCCATTACCCGCGCTTGTGGCCTCAAGCCTGATGAATTCACTGTCTTTACCGTCATCATCGACTATCGAAAACGGGTCTCCCCGCCCATGCCCGAAACCTACTTCGGCAACCTCATCCAGAGTATAGTCACCGTGTGGTGGTTTTTATCAAATCCTCTAATGGTATCAGAGCATGCGTTTTACCCTGTCTCTGCTGCCCTTGAGCAATTTTAGATTCTTTTTGCTCTCGGAAATCTTGCCGAAGTTATCTCTTGCCGTTCACCGAGCTTTGTTGCTCAATTTTTTTCTTTGCTGTAGTGCTGCTGATCGTTACATCGTTCGCTGCTTGATGACATCGTTGTTTGCTGTCGATCGCTGTTCACCATTTACTATCGCCGTTTGCCGTCGTTAGTCCTTCGTTTGCCGTCGCCTTCAAGAATCAGCACCATTTGCCATTGCAGTCTGCTGTCGATCGTTGTTCATTACATCGTTCACCGTTTGTGGGTTTCTTCTCCACTGGCTTCTTCTCGGCCTTCGGCGCTATCCTACCGTCTTCTCGCTTTAGTCTTTACAAAAGACTTCCATTGCACCTCCTGGTGAGTCATCTGCTCCATCGAGCAAACAGAGAAAAGTCAAAAGTAAAAAAAAAATTGCTCTGCGTTTCCTGTGGCTTCTGAATCTTCTTCTCATCTTCTTGTTTTAACACTTTAATCCACATGATCACCATCAAGCTTTCTTCCTCTAATTATCTTCTCTGGAAAAGCCAATTTCTTCCTCTCCTTAAGAGTCAAGAACTGTTAGCCTACGTCGATGGTACTCTTGTCCCGCCACCTCATTTTGAACCAGCCACCTCTACCACACTCAACCCCAAATTTCTGGCATGGAAATCAGCCGATCAACGACTTCTTAGTTTACTTGTCTTCTCTCTCACCGAGGAAGCCATGGCTGCTGTTGTTGGCCTCTTCACTGCCCGCGATGTCAGGGTTGTGTTGGAGAATACCTTCAGCCATCATTTGAAAGCCCGTAAATTGCGACTCAAGGATGATTTGCAACTAATGAAACGCGGCACCAAACCAGTTGCTGAGTACGCTCGTACCTTTAAAGCCCTTTGTGACCAGCTTCATGCCATTGGTAGACCTATCGAGGACATTGACAAAGTGCATTGGTTCCTTCGTGGTCTTGGCGCCGATTTTTCCAGTTTTTCTACCGCTCAGATGGTTCTCACCACTCTCCCTTGTTTTGTAGATTTAGTTTCTAAAGCAGAAAGTTTTGAGTTGTTCCAGCACTCCCTTGAGCCTTGTGCCACCACTGCGGCGTTCACAACCACTAATCGCAGACATACCAATACCCATGGAACTTCCTCTACTTCCCGTGGTAATCAGCGAGTCGTTCTCATTCCCACGGCCACAACTCTTCCAACCGAGGGCGCACCCACTCTGGTCAGGGTCGTCGTCCACCCTACCGCCAAATTTGTCGCATGGAGGGCCATTATGTTGACCGCTGCAATCAGCGGTATGCTCGGACTGATTCCTCGGCTAATCTTGTCGAAGCCTTCAGAACATCTTGTTCTCTCTCTGGATTCGAGGTTGTTGACTGGTTTTTGGACACAAGGGCTTCGACCCATATGACCACTGATCCATCTACTTTGGATCAGTCCAAAAATTACATGGGTAGGGACTCTGTGATCGTAGGAAATGGTGCATATCTACTTATTACCCACACTGGTACTTTTTCTCCTGTTCCAAATATTCACTTATTAGATGTCTTGGTTGTCCCTCATCTCACTAAAAAATTTCTTTCAATTAGTAAATTAACGTATGATTTCCCTCTCTCCATTTCATTTACTAATACTTTTTTCACTATCTAAAATCATCAAACAAGAAGAGTGGTGGCAACCGGTAAAAGATATGGAGGGTTTTATGTGTTGGAGCGCGACAACTCTGCTTTTCTTTCTGTCCTTATAAATAAATCTCTATGTGCTTCATATGATTTATAGCATGCTCGTCCTGGTCATGTGAATCACTATGTTATTTCATTTTTAAATAAAAAAGGACATCTTTGTCTTACGTCTTTATTGTCTTCTCCCTCACTATGTAGGACTTGCCAACTTGCTAAAAATCATCATTTGCCTTATTCTCGAAATGAACACAGGTCGTCTCATGTGTTAGATCTTATTCATTGCGATCTTTGGGGTCCTTCCCTTGTCAAATCAAATTCGGGTTTTCTCTATTATGTAATTTTTATTGATGATTATTCCCGATTCACTTGGCTTGATCCTATGAAATTTAAATTTGATTTCTTTGATATTTTTCTTCAATTTCAAAAATTTAAATCCTCTGAGGGTGGATGCAACAACAAGTTCGATGGGATGGTTTATTTGTATATAGGGAGGGAAGGAGGGAAGAGCGTGGACGTGGATGTGAGCTTGGTGACGGAAGCGATGGAGAAGCTGGAGAAGGATACTGGGTTTCTGGTGATCTAGTTAAACGCACTTGGTGGAGACGTAATAAAATGCAAATAAGAGAAGTGTTTTGTATATGATTACCCAAATAAGAGAAATATAACTTTATAATTTTAAACTCCACCATATGTAAGTGCAAGAAACAAAATCTCTCTTTATATAAAGGATAATGGATGACTTAATTTAAGGAATGATTAGGCAAAAAATAATTATATAGTTTAATAATACTATTCACATTTTTATGATTTTTATATTATATTTTTAAATTTTTTTATTTTCCCATTTATTTACTACTTTACCAAGTTGTTTATGAATAATGAGGTAAATGAATTAAAACTGAAAACCACATCACCCATTTTGAAATATATTAAATGAGTGATATAATAGATTCTAAACAGCTGGAATAGGTAACAAAATGTCCCTTTCTTAGATCAAATCTGTAACCCAATCATCCTGATGCTACATCTTTTTTTTTTTACATGTGTAGTAAGAATCAAATAAATTCAACAAATATTAACTCCAATTGTTATTAGTAAACAAGGTAGCATTTAGAGGACTCCTACATGGAACTCAGTTTTCCAAACATTCAAACTATTTTTGGATAATAAATGGAAATAAAGTTTTTTTAATACTTTGGGCAATTTAGACTTAGGGTTATATTATTTTGACAATTTTCCCAAACTTTCCCCTTCCTTTCCTTCTACTTTATTGGTGGACATCACTAATTTAAAAAAGGATAGAAGGAAGGTCCCTTCACTTGCCTCACCTCTCATTGCCCTTATGAACAAGAGGTAGGTTTAGTGCATCCCCTTCCCGATTACTATGTACCCTTACCTCCTTCTTAACAAGAGAGAGAAAAAAAGAATTAGAGCATCCCCTTCCTCACCACCACCTTGTTTATACTAGGACACTCACATTAAGCTAACTTGACTTGAACTTGCAAGTTAAGTCCAAATGATGACCTGAAGTGGTAGTGCCAAATGCTCATATACATTGCATAAAAGAGTCTTTTTTTGGAAGAGAAGTCAAATTGAGTTTCTTTAGAAGAAGTGGAGAGGCAATGTCTTTCATCTAAGTTAATGACAAAGGGTTCTTTGTGAGAGAGCTCTATATAGGATGTGGAGTTACAATATTTATATTATAATGTCACTACAATGAATACAACTTTTGCCAACAATTTTTTTCGTAGGCGAAAGTTCAAATTTCATTGGCAAAACTTATGCCAGCGAAAAATTCATTGGGACAGTTCTATGTCTTGTTTATGCTATAGACTTTTTTCTAGCGAAATAAGAAAATTTTCTAGATAGTTTGAATACTAAGATGTCGAATTTGTAAAAGCACTAGCATAGAATTTGAACTATGCTAGAGTAGTTCTTGTTCGCCGGCATAGAGTTTGAGCTTTGCCAATGAAATGGGGATATTCATTGGCATAGATTGTGAATTATGTCTGTAAAATAGGAACTTCACTAGCATAGATTTTGAACTATGCCAACGAATTGCTAATCTTGCTTGTATAGGGTTCGAATTATGCCAACGAATTTCCCTATTTGTTGCCATGTTTAATTCTTCTTCCAACAATTTAGAATTTGGATGGTAGAAGGTATTAATTAATTCTTTTAATTTTAATAATTTTAATAATGTTTCCATGTTTTGCTGTATTTAGATGAAAAATAATAATAATATGAAAAAATACAAAAAATTATTATAATCAAATTTATTATAATACATTAAAATTGTAAAAATTACAAAAAATACAACTAAAAACTAATGCAAAAACTGTATAAAAAGTTTCAAAATTTGAGGGCGGGTCTGGGGAGTATCCAAAAAGAGTTCAATCACTCTTTAGTTACACGGTGAGACTCTTGATTCTCACGATGTACATCCTTCAACTTCTCTAGAGTTTGCTTCAACTCCTCTTCATTCTAACTCAAAGTTGCCCAAGTCTAACACCACTCGTCCTCGAGATGCATGCAAGAAGAAGATGGTTGAGGTATCTTGGGTATAGGTGGTTGACCAACCTCCTGTGCTTCTAGCACTATCCGTTGCATGTCTTCTTGTTGTCAATAACAAGACAAATTTATAATAATGCATTTTGAATTGAATAAAGTATGTAAAAGATACAAAATTTTTAAATTTTTGTAGTTATATACTGCACTTTGGACCCTTTAGTCCACCTATACTGTGCTTGATGGGTGATCCTAAATTGCTCGATCTCAAAGTAGTTTTCACTCTATAAATTTGAAAAGACAGGCATAAATTTATTAGATTAATTAGATTAATTATAAAATTTTTAAAAACGTCAATCTCCTTTAGGATGCGTTAAAAGACTTTGATCTCATGATATGTCAAACATTTTTTTTCTAACATTTTCCTCATTCACATGGGAATGTCTCTGCAATAGAATTAAACATTATAAAAATAAAAAAAACCATTAAAACTTCTAAGAAATTTTTTACAAATCCAATTACTTGGAACCTAGCTTCCTCAAATATATTGAGACACAACCACCGACAATCCTTTAGGGAAAGTGCTATCAAATGACCCCTCATTTTCTTATATCAAGTGTGTTAAAAAAATTAATTGAGGAATTTAGGATATTTACCTTGATAAATAGGTATCCAGCCAATAACTGATCATCAGTGTAGGCTTGAACTTCTCAACCCTCACATCCATGTGGTTGCTATGAATGTGATCTAACCAATAATGAAAGAAGGGAGGATGGAACTAATGTGGACGTGGATGGATATGATGTGAATGGATGTGTCATGGATGGAGAAGATGTGGAGGCATCTATATTGTACCGAAAGTTATATGCAAAATAAATAAACTACAAAAAATGTGATAAATATAAAACAACTTTCAAGTTGTCTTATGTATGTTGGGTCTCACAGACTTGATAGTCCTCAAGTGGATTAACTTCATGCATCTCCAAAGCTATCACACTATCCTTGGATGGTGCAAGATGGGGGAGTAGTAGCCTAAGTGGATGAGATGAGGAGGCATCATATGAGATGATATGCAAATTATTTTATATAATATCAACAATGCTAAATGACATGGAAGACTTTAATTTAAAGATTGCACTATTGTCATTTCCTTCGTTCATCTTCTCCTTTTTCTTGTTCTTCTTCCTCATACTCGTCTTCTTCCTTGTCTTCATTGTCTTCATTCTCTACCATGTGAATTGGCACACTTGAACAATCAGGTGGAACGTCTAACCTTGCCAAGTGCCCAACTTCGTTGTCTACCTCAACAACATGAAGATTATCACTTAATACCTCTTGTTGGAAAACTTTTGCTTCATTAGATGTGATTAACGGTTTCTTTAATACACCATACACTTTTCTTATACAGATTTCTAGGCTACACGACAAGAACCAATATGTTTTGGATCATCCACGAAACAAATCTGTTTGACTTAAAAAGCCAATGTGAAAGGCTCATTATTGCACTATGTTTGTGATGTGTTAATATTGGTAATTGAATTACATGTTTAATACCTTGTCTACTATTGCGTACAACAAACCACTTGCACTTGAGCACATAAACTAAATTATTTTCTAGGGACTATAGTTCGATTATATCAGTTACAACCCCACAATAGTCAAAATAATTGTCCTTGTAGGATTCTTTTATAATGATACTACTATTTTGGGTCCTACAATATGCCTCAAGTTGATCGGTGTGGATATGCATGTCATTAAGAATACAACTTGAGTAGCTGTTGTTTGATAAGGGACCAATACCAAGACAATAGATATCATTGTTTAATTCGAGCTGGTCACAAACCACTAAATTTGGACATATAATCAATTAGATGACATTAGTGAGGTTACATAATAAAATAGTTATGTTGGAAGATGGACCCAAACCCAAAAGACTAAGGAAGGACCACATGTCCAAGTATGTTAGAAGATAGGTGTTTGGAATTAGACGCCCTAATTCCAAATCAACAAGAGCAACAATAATAATAATAGAAGAAGAAAAGAGAAAACATGAAAATACAACAAGATTTATACAGGTTCACCTCAAGGTGAGACTATGTCCTATCTTTCGCCATTACTGTAATCTACTATGAAGATGAAATAGTTTACAAGAGAAACCGCATACACTTACAGGTGTTTTTCTATAACCTCTCTTGGGCTGCAACTCAATATCCTTCTCCTATAGTAAAACCCTAATAGCAGCGTCCCAAATATAAAGAGAAAACTAGGGCAACCACAATACAAGAGTGAAATCCCCAAACTGCCCTTAATGAAACAACAATCAATATATCATGGACCTTCTCAAGTTTTGGCTTCATCCCATGATTGAGACCTAATTCCGACTCCCTTGAATCTTCTCAAGTGCTAATATTCCATCCTCAAGAACCGATCTAGTGAAGTGATAATGCACCTGTATGTGCTTTATCCTGGCATGATACACAAGGTTCTTTGCTAAATGAATAGCACTCTGACTGTCACAATACAACACATTCTTCCCATGCTTGAGACCTAATGTTCCAAGAAAGACTACAACCATACCATCTCTTTGCAGGCTTCGATCATGTCAACATTTTCTACCTCAATAGTGGAAAGAACAACTATCTTTTGCAACTTAGAGACCCAGTTAACTGCTATGCCACCCAATGTGTATAAATATCCAGTGGTACTCTTCCTGCCATCAATGTCTCCAACCATGTCAGCATCTATATAACCCTGTAATCCTATGTCTAACTTTCTAAAACATAAGGTTGAGTTTGCAGTGCCTCTCAAATACCTAAGAATCCACTTCATTACTTCCCAATATTGTTTACCATGATTACTCATATATCTACTCATAACTCTCATTGCATGAGCTAGTCTGGTCTAGTGCCCACCATGGCATACATGAGACTGCCAATAGCAGAAGCATAAGGCACAATAGCCATGTTGGCACACTCCTACTCCGTAGAAGGTGATTGCTCCTTAGATAGCCTAAAGTGACTAGACAAAGGAGTACTCAGTGGCTTTGCATCATTCATGTTAAATCTGCTTAACACCTTCTTCACGTATTCTTCTTGTAATAGTTTCAAGACATCAGTATCCCAAGTAATCCTCATCCCAAGGATTTATTTTACAACACTCAAATCCTTCATTGCAAACTTCTTGGACAACTCCCTTTTCAACTTATCTATTTCCTCTTTGCAAGCACCTGCTACCAACATGTCATCAACATATATAGTAGAAGGATGTAAGAGTCATCAAATTTCTTCACATAAAAATAATGATCCACCTGACACCTCAAAAAACAATTACTACTCATAAAAGTGTCAAACTTCTTATACCATTGTCTTGGAGCCTGTTGAAGACCATACGAGCTTTTTTGAAGTTTGCACACCATTTTCTCCTTTCCCTGTGCTTTGAAACCCTGTGGCTGCATCATATAAATTTCTTCCTCCAAATCACCATGAAGAAAGCCTATCTTTACATCCAAATGCTCTAAGTGCAAGTCTTCATTTGCCACTAGTTCAAATATTATTCTAATAGTAGTCAGTTTCACTATTGGAGAAAAAATCTCAACGAGTCAATGCATTCTTTTTTATTGAAAGCCCTTTACAACCAGTCTTGCTTTGTACCACTTGCTGCCATTATGTTCGTCTTTGATTTGGTAAACCCATTTATTCTGCAAGGCCTTCTTCCTCTTTGGTAACTTGGTCAATGGCCATATCTGATTGGATAATAGTGAATCCATCTCATCCCTCTTGGCCAACTCCTATTTGATTGATTCATCAACTTGCACGACTTCCTCATAACTCTCTGGTTCACCTTTATCAGTCAACGAAATATAATTTAGTGCATGGGAGTACCTCTGTAGTGGTCTGCTAGTTCTGACAGATCTTCTGAGTTCAGTCACAGGAATGTTCTGATTTACTTTTGGGTGTGTGTGTTAAGCACCTAGCCAATACTACCCAAAAGACCGGCCTGTTAGGAGCGGAAGACATAGGTACTTAACCCAGGACCATAACATCACACCCCGCCCGCCCGAGCCGACGAGCACGGCGGCATTAACACAGCAACGCGACCGGGTCAGGGGTCACGCCAGGGGCTTGCGGTCCACCTACGCACGCGGCCGCTGGGACTCGAAGTCAGGACGTAGCGCCTGCTCTGATACCAAATGTTAAGCACCTAGCCAATACTACCCAACAGACCGGCCTGTTAGGAGCGGAAGACATAGGTACTTAACCCAGGACCATAACAGTGTGTTTTCCTGGTCTTCTTAAGCAATATTCTCCATCTTAATAAATGGAAGATCTCTCAAGTGAATCACTTCAAACTTCTTGGCTTCATCACTTATGCTCTCAGACTCTATTCTCAGCCTGCCTTTATATAAGGCACCTTCATTGAAGATCATGTCCTTGCTCCTGATAACCTTAGACTTTCGTCATTCCAGAAGCAACAACCAAACTCGGTGCCACGATAGCCAATAAAGAAACATATCTTAGATTTAGTATCAAGTTTACTTCTAACAAAAAAATTAGTGTGAATATAAGAAACACAACCAAAAAACTTTTAAGAAGGAAAGGTTTACCTCTTTGCCGCTTCAAACCTCTTCTGGCATTTTGCAATCCAGTGGTGTTGAAGGACCTCTGTGATCAAATACACAGCGGTGCTAATAGCCTCAGACCAGAACATCTTTGGCAATCTCGCATGTAATCTCATGCTCCTAGCATGCTCATTCAAAGTCCCGTTCATCCTTTCAGCCACACCATTCTATTGAGGTTTCCAGGAATGGTCTTCTTCATCTTGATTCCATTGTTAGCTCAATACCACTTGAAATTATCATCTATATATTCTCCCCAATTATTTGACTGCAAGAACTTCACCTTCAAACCTGTCTCATTTTCAACCATTGCTCTCCATCTCTTGAAGGTATCAAAGACATCAAATTGTGGTTTTAGGAAATAAACCCATACCTTTTTGCTTACATCATCAATAAATGTGAAATAGTAATTTGAACCACCAAGGGAGGTAACAGTTGAAGGCCTCCACACATTAGTGTGAACCAACTCCAATTTTGGTGTCTTTTGCTCCTTTCTAGCCATATAAAAGCTAACTCTTTTTTGCTTGCCAAAAATACAGCCTTCACACAAACTGTTGTTTACAGTTTTCAACCCTACTAGTTTCCCTTTGGATTGAAACACTTTCATTCCCTTCTCACTCATGTGACCAAGCCTATAATGCCACAAATCAGAATCAGTAATAGCATCAACAACTACAACCGTGTCTTTGTAACTGGAAATGATGTAAAGAGTTCTAGTTTTAACTTCTTGTGCAATAACCATGGCTTTCTTAGTGACTTTCTAGGCAACACAATTAAAAATCACATTATGACCTTCATCATCAAGCTGTCATACTGAGATTAGATTACGCATCAGTTTTGGCACATGTCTCACTTGGTGAATTTTTGACATTGGCATGTTTGATATCCTCAAACTAACATCACCAATACCGACAATATCCAAATGTTCTCCATCAATAAGATACACCTTCTCGTGATCTCCAACAACACAATTCTCCATGATCTCAAGGTGTGAAGTGGTGTGAAAAGAAGCTTCTGAATCTAACACCTAAGAGTCAATAGGGCTATCAACTGACAAGAGTAAAACATCTTGTACTTCTTCAATCTCAGCATTTGCAACATCATTTTTCTTTTCATCATTCTTTGGTGCTCTACAGTTCTTCTTTATGTGTCCAGACTTGCTACAATTCTAGCATTTCACATTCTTTCCAAATTTGGACTTGCTTCTTCCATTCCTTGACTTCCCTCTACCGTTGCCTTTATGGAATTGCTCTTGAAGTTCCTGCCCCTAGTATCGACATTTAGGACAGAATTAGATGTCGATGATTCTTTGGAGTCCTTTCTATGAACTTTCTCAATAAGAATAATACCCCGAACATCAATAAAGATTAAATTCTCATTGCATAAAGAATTGCTGACTGCAACCCTCATGGGCTCCCAACAATTTGGTAGAGATGCCAAAAGAATTAAAGCACGAACCTCAACATCAAATTTAATTTGAACGGAGGTCAATTGATTGACAATCGTGCTAAACTCATTCAAATGCGTTGCCATTGATATATTTTCTGTCATCTTTAAATTGAAGAGTTTTTTCATGAGATGTACCTTATTATTTACGGAAGGCGTCTCATACATATCAAACAGAATCTTCATCATTGCCGCTGTGGTTTTCTTCGATGTCACGTTATGAATGACGTTCTTCAACAGTGTCAATTGGACCACTCCCAATACCTATCTAATAAGGAAATTCCACTCCTCATCTTTCATATTTACTAGTTTCATATCTAGAAATGGTGAGTGTAGCTTTTAAAGTATATATAATTTTTTATCTGCATCCTCCAGAATACAAAATCCATGCCATCAAACTTGTTGATTCCAAGTGTCGATCCTTCTTCGCTAGCTATTGCTCTCAATCATAAACCAAAACTTTAATACCACTTGTTAGGAATTAGACACCCTAATTCCAAACTAGTGAGAGTAATAATAATCGCAGAAGAAGAAAAAAGCTAGCACGAAGAACACAAGATTTATAGAGGTTTGCCTCAAGGTGGGACTACGTCATGTCTTCCACAATTGCAATAATCCACTATGACGATGAAATAGTTTACAAGATAAATATCACACACATGTTTTTCTCTAAACTCCTAGCCACAACTGATAATTCTTCTCCGAATGATAAAATTCTAATAATGGCGCCCCCAAATATAAAGAGAAAATTAGATCAACTGAATTACCATTGTGAAATCTCTAAACTACCCTTAATTAAACAGCAGTCAATATATCGATCTGTGTAAGGTCGATCCGTATAAGACGTAAGGTGTTAATTAGGCTCCACAACTTAACAAGTAAAATGTCCACTAGTCAAGGAGTGTTGGCAAAAAGATACTTTAATCAGACCTCTTATCTTCCTTTTAGATTAAGAGGAAAAAATTAATCAAGAACAAATCATCAAGGACTCAATTTCCTCTTTCTTTTTGATAGACTATGATCTTCCAAGATCTTTCCAAAAATAATTGTAGATGCCAACTTATAAAAACTAGTCTAGATTCAATCCTTTTTTATTTAGGCAAGATATGATTGATTGAATAAATCAGGCCTAATCAAGGAGATCTTGAGGTGGTTTGCGATCTCTAAAAAAAGAGAAACTTTAATATGTTGGCGACACCTTGATTTTTTCAAAAAACATATTTTTAATTCTTTTTTCCTTGTTTCTTCTTTTGTAAAAGAATCTTTCAACCTTGATTTCAAGTGGAAATTCATGCAAGAAGAAGGACCCAACTTGTGGCTTTGAATCAAAACAAGAGTTTTGGTCTCTTATAAAAACCTCTTCTATAAGTTCTTAAAAAGACTTCTTCTTTCAACTTATTCTCTTATCAAAAGAACCGATGAATCTTGGCATGTTAAATCATTCATGAATGAGATTATTAATAGCTCTATAAACTCATAAGAAATCCGAGACCATGAAGGAAAATAATCTCCTTCAAAACTTAAGTCAATTTTCTTTTATAGGAAAATATGATTTCAAGGATTTGTTTTTAGTTGAAAACTAGACTCAAACATCTTTCTAATGGTATATAAGTTTTTTTATATGAAACATATGGTAAGAGAGTGAAAAATCTAATGAAAAACATGAATTGGGAAAGAAGACTTAAGGAAAAGTGAGAAACGTTTTTTTTTTTTTTTGTTCTTTTTCATCTTCTTCCTCCATTTCTTTGTAAAATATAGGAATGAAGAATAATATTGTCATGATTATTATTGATCAGGTGTACACTATTTATAGAGTTACAATAGAGACAGTAGATGATTACAACTCTATAATTTGACTTTGTCTCTAATTCAATCACTAGTTATCTTTATCTCTATCATTATTTTTATCATTATTTTTATCTTTATGTTTATCTCTATCCTGCCTCTGCAAGATGGAGCTGAGAGAGGGTGGTCCAATGTTGATATTCAAAAAGAGGAAGTGTGTTATCGGAAGTGGAGAGAACAGCGCCACTAGTAGCGGCTGAGAAGAGCAGCGGCACTGGTAGCGGCTGAGAAGAGCAGCGGCACTGGAGGTGGTTTGGACGAACGGAATCGCATCATCCGATGGAAGGGCAACGGTTGGAGCAGACGAAATCGCATCGTCTGGTGGAAGATCAGCTGCTGGGGCGGACAGAATCACATCTTCCGGTGGAAGGGCAGCAGTTGGGGCATATGAAATCTCATCGTCCGGTGGAAGATCAGCGGTTGGGGCGAACAAAATCGCATTGTTTGGAGGAAGAGCGGTGACACTGGAGGCGGCTAGGGCGGACGGTATCACATCATCCGGTGGAAGGGCAACGGCTGGAGTGGACGGAATCGCATCGTCCGATGGAAGATGAACGACTGGGGTAGACAGAATCCCATCGTCCGGTGAAGAGAGCTAGAAGAGCAACGACACTGGTAATGGCTGGGGTAGACATAATTGCATTGTCTAGTGGGAAGAAAAAGTTCTGCATATTTTTTTTTTTTGCACGTGCAAGTTCGCAAGTTGTGCGGGACGGGGTGTTGAGGGGGGAAAATAATTTTCTCCCTCAAGTTAGGTATTGGTGAGACAGGAGCGGGGGGGGGGGGGGGGGGGGGGGGGGGGGGGAGGCACTATGTGGCGGCACCGGCTGGTTGGGGGCTGTCGACGGTGTGGCGGAGGGGAGAATGACGGTGATGACAGCGGTGAGAGGAGAGCAAATGAAGCACGAGGGGTTCTGTATTGCGGCGCCGACGAGGGTGGTTTCTAGTAGAGTGGACGATGATGGCTGCGACGAGACAGAACGACGGTGGTGGCGCCGATGAGACTGAGTGGGAAGTTGCATGCGACAGGTGGTAGGGCAACATTGACGATGATGATGGAGGTGCAAGTCGATGGAAATGGACAGCAGAGCGAAGGAAGGGGGGGGGGGGGGGGGGGGGGGGGCTGGAGCTGCGTCGGTCGATAGGGCGTGCTCTACTTTGAAGGCTTGGGATTTTTTTTTTTTTTTTGAGAATATCTTCGGCGAGATTGCATGAAGAAGAGGAAGAGAAAAAGTACCATGATGCGGCAGTGACCTGTGGCGACATATGCTGCTTTCGATAAAGATTTCTAGCGATGACAGATTGGTTCTAATTAATAGATCGAAAGCTCTGATACAATGTAGAATATAGGAATGAAGAATAATATTGCTGTAATTATCTTTTATCAGGTGTACACTCTTTATAGAGTTACAACAAAGACATCTCTGTAGATGATTACAACTCTACAATTTGAGTTTGTCTCTAATTCAATCACTAGTTATCTTTATCTCTATCCTTCTTCTCCACCTTTTTCTCCTTTTCCATCTCAGATCTTCCTCGATCAAGAAAATAATCACAGCTTCTCTACATTTTCTCAATTTCAGCAAATTTCAACTCAATATATACACCTTGCAGTTTCCTTTTGTGAAGCGGTAACGTCTTCCCTGCTCATATTTCAGGCGCTTACCAGTATCACATTCTAGATAGGAGCTTCCTCTGCAACCACTTCCACCGCTCCGACGCATTCAAAGCAAGAAAGATCTTCGCTCTGTTCTCATTCTCCAGTATATCGCAGCCATGAAAGAACTCTTCCTCCATTTTTGACATTTTCCTGAGAGCTGCTATCCATTTCCCGATCAATTCAAGGCCTTCATCCCTGTGTTTCTTTTCCCCTGTAACTTCAGTCTGTAAGCTGTAGTTACCATCCTCTGCACTGTCGGCACCAGTGATCTGCCTCTTCGCCGGACGTGTTTGGCTTAGTGGATCATCTACTGGTTTACCCCTTCGATCAGATTGTGACGGGTGCTCTGTGTTATCAACAGTAACAATAGGCTTCTGCGGATCAACCAGGTGTTCCGGAGCGAGCATTAGGTTTAAAAAATGATGGGTCACAATGATCCCGGCTTCATCTAGACTAAGCCCACTTCGATCGAGAATAGCCTTGATGCGATCGTGAAGAGTTTTCAACGTATGGTACCGATCTTTCAAATCATTGATGCTACATGGGACCGAGAACTTTGTACTTACCGTATCCGCCAGAGCCTTCCATACGCCTTCCGTGAATGCAGCGTATCCAGACTGGGGCGAGAACTTCCTTCCTTGGGTCTGGTTCTTCAAGAGATTGATGAAGCACTCGTCCATGGAAGGCGTCCAAGTAACATCGTTGCCTGGTTTCCCATCAACAGAACTCGGACCGGTCAAAAGTGCCCACTGGTGTGAAGAGCAGTGGTGGAAGGCGAAGGGGTGCCAGGGGATGAGATGGAAGAGGACGTGTAACCAGTGGAGGAAGGCGATGGGGTGCCGGGGGAAGAGATGGAGGTGACGAGAGAGGTT
Source organism: Aristolochia californica (assembly GCF_029961685.1). Taxonomy (NCBI): domain Eukaryota; kingdom Viridiplantae; phylum Streptophyta; class Magnoliopsida; order Piperales; family Aristolochiaceae; genus Aristolochia; species Aristolochia californica. The sequence goes on along the minus strand of NW_027182279.1, from coordinate 37,243,351 downwards.
GAAGATGAAGGGAAGGTGAGGAATACGCTGAGGCATTGGGGGGTGTCTGAGGGGGTTTGGGTGCTTGTCTTGCCGAGACTACTGGGCCAACGCCGGTCATCTCCACTGACCTCCCTCTAAAGAGGTAAAAGTTATATTCTCCCCAGTAGTTACTGAGACGCAGAGGCAGACAGATATCTGGAGACGGTGAATAAGCATCAAACGTTACCATCAGATGAGGCCTACACAGGGAATCCACCTAGCTGGTCATCAAAACTGGGAAGGTTCTTTCCAATCTGATGAAGGTTCTACTCCACTGTCAACTAAGCAAATGGGTGTCAACCTCCTTCCCCCCTTTGTTTTCATTTGGACAAAGGAGATTCCCCAGTCGAGCAAGAAGATTAAGAAGAAGGGGCCATCTCGACAACCCCTTTTGTGCCTTCTTTCTACTCTCTCCCAGCCAGCTTGCTGGAGAGGGGAAGGAGGGGCCTCCTGCTTGCAATTTTTTTAGTATATATTATCATATTAAATTATACATATGATGAATATTGGTATATTTTAACATTTTATATCTATTAATATTTTTAGAGAGTAAAATTGGAATTTATGGTTTAGTATAAAATACTCATATAAATAATAAACTCACCGCCATATATCATATAATTTTTTTTCTTCTAAAAGGGGCTATCCAATGAGTGGGAGTCCCAAGCCAGACCATGTTCCCCTCTATCACAATTTTAATGATTTACTCATGATAATTACTTCATCAATATTATGTAATTTAAAATTTATCTTGTTTTGGACCCTCAACATCCAACTTGACTTTATATTATTATAATTTTTTTAAATTTTTTTATATTTCTTGAAATTATAGCTTTTATATATTTAAAATAAATATTATAAAATATATTATTTCTTAAAATTTATACTATTCCAAATACTTAAAATTATATAATTTAATAAATAATATTAAAGTATTTAAATATATGTGAAATATAATATTTATCATATAATAACTAAAATAAACATAAAAATATTATTGCTGTGAGTCCTAAAAATCAATCACTACTCTTATACTATGTTGATTTTTCAGGATTCCATAGATTACAATCTTCAATAAAATAGAGGAAGAAGAAGAAAGAGAAAAGAAGAGAAGAAGAGAGAAGAAAGGAGAGAGGGCGTGTAGGAGAGGAAGATGAGAGAATACACGTTGATCTTTATTTATTGATGAAAAAAATAAATATTATAAGTATACCCTTCATTCTAGAAAGAGTGAATAAGGGACAAAGTGTTAAGGTCCCTAACCATGGATCGAGTCACTCGACGATCTCCTATTGATTCCAGATTGGAATTCGTCCATGAGTGAGGTTTGGGATTTTTAGAACGCCTTATGGTTGAGAAGACTCAAGCTTTCGAAGGAAGCTTGCACCTTGGACCTCCTTGGAAGAGAGTATCCGATCTCTGATTTAAGACTAATGATCAAGCTTAATTCCATTCAAGTATTCATCCCCCTGATAAGAGAGGACTAGGGTTTGAGTAAAAAGCAAAGGCCACTAACAAGGCCCATGAAAAGAAAGGAAATTACATCTAAACTAACAAAGTGCTTAAACTAGAAAATTACATGATTTACCCATGGCGTCTACTAATCACTCAACCTGCTATGGAGTCCATAACATCACCCCCTCCTGGAGAAAGAGCTTGTCCTCAAGCTCAAAGTTGGGATAGACAGCATGGAAGGCTTCTAACAGTTCCCATGAGGCTTCAGCAGGGTTAGTCTCCACCCACTGGACTAAAATCTCCCACGAACCATATACACGTCGAGCCTGCAAAACAAAAGCTGGAGTTGGCAGCACACAACCATCCTCCAACGGTGGCAAGGGTGATGCAACAGAGGTGAGTCCTCCCTTGAATGGCTTCAAAAGGGAGATATGGAAAACATCATGAATCTTGGCATCCTGAGGAAGTTGCAGCCTATAAGCAATGCTGCCAACACGATCCACAATATGAAATAGACCATAGAATTTCGGGGAAAGTTTATGATGCTTGGAGGCTGAAAGAGAGAGCTGGCGGTAGGGTTGAAGACAAAGCCAAACATAGTCCCTAGGTGCATAATAGAGGTCCCGTTGGCCCTTGTCATATATCTGCTTCATTCGAGACTGGGCTTGCTACAAATTAGCTTTGACTAGGTCAAGCATACGATCACGTTCGCACAAAGCTTGATCGAAAGCTGCCACGCGAGAAGACCCAGCCACATAAGATAAGAGGCGGAGGGGGGGTCACGACCATAAACCACTCTGAAAGGTATAGTCTGGAGGGCTGTGTGGAAGGAGGTTTTGTAACAAAATTCTGCCCATGCTAGCCAATGGACCCAACTCTTTGGATGATCCCCCACGAAGCAGTGTAAATACATCTTAATGGGCTGATTGACCACTTCCGTTTGTCCATCTGTCTGAGGGTGGTAGGTAGAAGAGAAGGCCAATTTGGTGCCATGTAAATGGAAAAGCTCCTTCCAAAATGTACTAGTGAAAACAGCGTCGCGGTAACTCGTAATGGATTCAGGTAAGCCATGGAGGTGAACAATCTAGTCCATAAAAATCCGAGCCACGTGGGTCACCGTGTAAGGATATGATAGAGGAAGGAAGTGACCATATTTTGAGAATCGATCCACCACAACCAAGATAATAGATTTGTTGGACGACTTAGGTAGGCCATCATAAAATCCATGAAAACATCCGCCCATACCAGAGAAGGGAGTTGGAGAGGTTGAAGCAACCCAGCTGGGCTTAAGGTCTCGGCTTTGTTCATTTGGCAGACCTGACAAGCAGACACATAATCAGACACCATGTGTTTCATACCTGACCAGTAGAAGTCACGACTAAGCCTGAAGTATGTCTTTTGCTGGCCTCCATGAGTGCTATCGTGATAGGCGGATACGATGGTGTTGAGCAATGCTGAGGTAGGCCGTAAATAAATACGATTCTTGTAGAGAATGAGGCGGTCTTGGATTGTCCACTTGCTGTCCATGGCCTGCTGTTCAATTCGTCCATACTGGTTAGTGAGCTCAGGAGTTTGTTGAATTTCGTCCCAAAGGGAATCCAGTAAAAGGAACTTTGGTTGACTGATGGCATGGAGTTGTGGCTCGGAGACCTCCTGGCGAGATAAGGCATCGACCACCTTGTTGAGTTTCCCCGGTTTCTATTCAACCGTAAAATCGAAGCCCATCAATTTACTAAGCCAATGCTATTGGCGGGAAGTCGTGATGTGTTGCTCCAATAAATACTTCAAGCTGAAGTGGTCTGTGCGGATAATGAAGTGTCAACCCCAAAGATAGGGCCACCAATGCTGAATTGCTTTAGCTAGGCCGATAAGCTCTTGTTCATAGGCGGCAAACTTGTGGTGGCGTGTGGTAAAGTGCCTGCTGAAATATGCAATAGGATGGCCCTGCTGTTGTAAGACCGCGCCAATGCCGCCTCCGAAAGCATCACATTCTACAATAAATTGCTATTCAAAATTTGGAAGTTGAAGCACAAGGGCGGTGGCTAAGGTGTGCTTCAACTGGGCAAAGGAGGAGGCAGCGGCTTCAGACCAAGCGAAGGAGTTACACTTCAGTAAACTCGTGAGAGGAGCAACCAGTTGGCCATAGTCTCGAATGAACTTCCGATAGTACCCAGCCGGGCCTAAGAATTCCTGTAAGGCGGTGATTGAATGTGGAGGAGGCTAGTCGACGATCGCCTGGATCTTGCTGTTCTCTGCCTTAACCCCGGAGGCAGATATGACATGCCCGAGATAAGCCACCTCGGTGGTGCCAAAGGAGCACTTGGATTGCTTGAGAGATAGATGCTGTGAACGCAACAATTGGAAGACATGGCACAAATGAAAAATGTGGTCGTCCCATTGACAACGCTTCAGCATCGCGAGGTGCTGGATCACTCCCATCAATATGACCCCATAAATCTTTTCCCATGATAAATAACCGGAACTGAAATTCCCAAGCACTGTAGTTCTTACCCGTGAATTGAATAGGAATGAAATCTAACTTGTTTGTTGACATGATAAGATCAAAATTTTGTTGAGATTTTAGAAATACCACCCTGCTGAAAAATCCAGATTTGCCTCTACTGCTGCCAAAAAAATCCAGATCTACCCCCGCAATTTCAAAAATTCCAAATCTACCCCACGTTTTCAAAATTTCTAGATCTACCCCCATGCTTTTCAAATTACCAGATCTGCCCCCATATTTTCAAAAATTCCAAATCTGCCCCCTTATTTTCAAAAATTCCAAATCTGCCCCCTTATTTTCAAAAATTCCAACTTGGCCACTCATAGTTTCTGAAAATTACAAAACTACCTTATGCAAATAATTTCATTCCAAACTTAGGCAGTACCGACCAACGTCGAAAAAAAAAAAAAACCTATACGTTGTCCTTTCCGGCGAGAGACACTGTTGGGAGCTCGGACAGAGAATTCCGACCACTCCTTTATGCTCGGACGGTGTTTTTCGTTCACCCCCGAGAGGTCAGCCGAACTCTGAGTCATCGGACAGCAGCTCGTCGGATAAAGGTTCGTTGGGCGGAAACTCTTCAGATTGAGATGATTTGATCACTCCTGATACCATGTCAGTATGATTCCTGACAGTGAAGCAAAACCACTGATTAGCTACAGCTAGAGTTTACTCTCAGGTCTTCACGGGAGCGTAAACGAAGTGCATTGGACGATAGCTGACGGCACAGCGAGAGCTCTCAGCTCTTACGGTGGTGGACGGAACCATCACCATCTCACGGGACTGACGGGACAGTCCAGACGGAGAGTGTCGCGCTCTCTGGTCTCTCGGCGAAGACGACGACACTGGAGAAGATGAACAATCTCTCTGAAATGCTCTCGTGACTTCCTCTCTCTTCATTAGGTATTTAGGCTTAGGTTTTAGAGATTATTAAAAATTGGCCCATGGGCCTAATACAATAGCCCCAACCCATTAAGCCTACTCCAAATACCCTATTTACATAACCCAAATTGTACAAAAATTATAATCAGAAATTCTATCTAAAATACAATGCAAGATATCATAACACTGATCCCCATTTGCACAACCCCATCCCTTCTCCATCCTCGTGAACCTCACCCATCCCTGACCTATCCCCACCCCTGTTATGTTCCTTCGCCATAGATCGAGTCACCCGACGATCACTCCTTCCTTCCAGGTTGACGTTCGATGTTTAAGGATACTTGGAGTTCTTTGATTGAGCAATAGTGAGAATACAAAATTAACAAGAGGAGGAATAACTGAGCTTGTGAAGGGAAGCTCACCCTAGACCTCAAAGGGAAAATCCGACCTTGCACTAATTTAATTGACCAAAGCTTGCTTTCCTTCTTACATACTTCGTTCTTATAACAAGAAGGACCATGACGTCTAGCAATGACTCTAGATGTTATGGAGTCCATAACATCACTCCCCTCCAGGAGAAAGAGCTTGTTCTCACGTGCAAAGGTGGGGTAGAGGGCCTGAAATTCCCACCAATGGTTCCCACGAGTCTTCCACTGGATCCGTCTCCGCCCACTGAACTAAGATTTCCCAAGAATCATTGATGCGGCGAGCCTGGAAGATGCGAGCAGGAGTGGGCAAGACGCGTCCATCATGCAGGGCCGGTAGAGGAGTGTGTAACATTGGTGAGTCACCCTTGAAAGGTTTTAGTAGTGATACATGGAAGACATCATGAATTTGGACGTCGGGAGGAAGCTGGAGACGGTAAGCCACACTGTCGATGCGCTCCAAGACCTGGGATGACCCATAGTACTTGGGAGAGAGTTTGTTGCATTGGGATGTAGTGAGTGACAACTAGTGATACTTATGAAGATGCAGCCACACATAGTCTTCTGGAGCATAAGATTGGTCATAGTGGCCCTTGTCATAAGTATTTTTCATGAGCGCCTGAGCCTGTTGTAAGTTGGCTCGAACCTGGGCTAACATGCTGTGTCTTTTCGCCAATGGCTGATCAATAGCAGCAACCTGAGCAGAACCAACAATATAAGAGACAAGGCGAGGGGGTTCTCGACCATAAACCACCTGGAAGGGAGTGGTCTTGAGAGCGGTGTGGTAGGGAGTATTGTAGCAAAATTCGGCCCACGCCAGCCAACTGACCCAAGTTTTGCGATGATCATCTGCCAAGCAACGCAAATAAATTTCTAGAGTACAGTTGACTACCTCATTTTCCCCATCTGTCTGGGGGTGGTAAGCTAAGGAGAAAGCCAACTTGGTGCCTTGTAGCTTGAAAAAAGCTCCTTGCAGAAGTTACTCGTAAATATGGCATCTCTATCCCTGGTGATGGATTCTGGAAGACCGTGAAGGCGGACAATGTCATCTATGAAAATTTGAGTTGTATGAGAAGTTGTATAAGGATGTGATAAGGGAAGAAAATGCCCATACTAGGAGAAATGATCCACCACCACCAATATGATAGATTTACCCGAAGATTTTGGAAGACCGGACGGAATGCAAGTGTTGTAGGTGGCCTTCCCAAATAGGGACGTAGATCAAAATATCATCGAAGAAAACAAGTACAAATTTTCATAAGAGGGGCCGAAATACTTCGTTCATGAGCACCTGGAAAGTGGAGGGGGCGTTGGAATGCCCAAATGGCATGACTAGAAACTAGAAATGGCCATGATAGGTATGGAAGGCGGTCTTTTCCACTTCTTCAGGGTATACATGTATCTGATGGTACCTGGAGCACTAATCTAGCTTTGTGAAGAATTTGGAGCCATGTAGTTCATCCAAAAGCTCATCGACCACTGGAATGGAAAATTTATCCTTGATGATGTGTGCATTTAATTCTCTGTAATCAACACAAAAACACCAAGTAGGATCTTTTTTCTTCACTAAGAGTACTGGTGACGCAAAGGGAGATCTGCTGGCTTGAATGAGGCCTTGCTCAAGCATTTGTTGGCATTGGCATTCTATTTCATCTTTTTTAAAATGTGGGTAACGATATGGTCTTACCACTATCGGTTCCATTCCCGTTTTCAGACGAATCTGATGGTCACGGTGACAGATAGGAGGCAGAGATTGCGGCTCCAGAAATAAATCCCCAAATTTTGCAATGAGAGAGTGTAAGTGACTGCAGTCGGAGTCCGCCACTTGAAGTTGCTGGAGTGCACACAACAAAGGTGCCTGAGTCCCATGAAGGGTGATGTGGTGCTGGCCCGAAATGAAACTCATAGTCAGTGAATTGAAATCCCACAATATCGGACCCAACTATTGGAGCCACTTAAAGCCCAATACGAGATCAAACCCTGCCAATGGAATAACCAAGAATTCTGATGCAAAGTGGTGGCTCTCAATAAAAAACTGCATTGCTGAATAGAGACCCACGCTGGTGAGCTTTTCCCCCTTAGCTACTGAGACTGAGAGTCCAAAATTCGGCTAGATTGCTAATCCCAATTGAGTGACTGCTGTTTGGCTTAGAAAATTGTGGGCACTTTCCGAATCAACCAAGGCGAGTAACCGAAAATTTTGAATGCCCACGTGAACTTGTATAGTGTTGGTAATCCTCAACCATATAGCCAGTGAGGACGTTTCAAAACATGCTACAAACTCTGCTTCTGTGGTAGAAGGAAGATTGTTTTGCACTTCTCCACGAAATGACTCCATCTAATAAGAATACGTATCCTGATGTCGACTTTTTCGAATCAAAGAACCTGGAAAAATTAGAGTCTGAGTATCTAATCACTTCCAGATGATCAGATCATCTATACGTAAGCTTGTAGTTTTTAGTCCCTTGTAGGTATCACATGACTTTATTTGCAACTTTCCAATGGTCCAAACCAAGATTACTTTGATATCTGCCTAATATTCCCACTGCATATGCTATGTCAGATCTTGTGAAAACATGAACATACATTAAACTGCTAACTACGGAAGCATATGGAATATTTTTCATTTGTTCCATCTCTAAATTATTTTGTGGACTTTGTTCCAAACTGAATTTGTCACCTTTCACAATACGTGCAACACTAGATGAGCAATTATTCATACGATATCTCTCTAGAATTTTGTTGATATAGGTTTCTTGAGACAATCCTAATGTCCTTTGGGATCTATCTCTATCAATCTTTATGCCTATGACATAAGAAGCTTCACCCATATCTCTCATATCAAATTTCATCGAGAGAAATTGTTTGACCTTATGAAGTAATCCTAACTTGAAGCAAGTAGAATATCAACATATAGGACTAAGAAAATTATTTTGTTCCCATTGAACTTATGGTATATACATTGATCCATGGTATTATTCGTAAAACTAAATGAAGAAATAACATCATGAAATGTTAAATACCACTGACGGGAGGCTTGTTTTAGTCCATATATAGATTTATTAACTCTACAAACCAAGTGATCATTCCCATCTAAAATGAAATCGTCAGGTTGTTTCATGAAAACTTCTTCTTCTAGGTCTCCATTGAGGAAAACTGTTTTCAATCCATTTGATGTAACTCTATATCATAATGAGCTACTAATGCCATGATTATCCGAAATGAATCCTTTTTTGAAACATGGGAGAAGGTATCCTGATCTTGTTGAGTAAATCCTTTAGCTACAAGTCTTGCCTTATATCTTTTAATATTGCCTAAAGAGTTTCTTTTGGATTTAAAAAACCTATTTACAGCCAATGGTCTTCCCCCTTTAGGCAATTTAACAAGATCCTAGACTTGGTTTTTAGCCATTGAATCCAACTCTTCCTTCATGGCATCATTCCATAATGTGGATTTATATCCACGCATGACCTATGAAAACTGTTGGAAGATAGGGCCCAAGCCCACACGACCAAGGAAGGTCTACATATCCAAGTGTGTTGAAAGATGGGCCCAAGCCCATAAGACCAAGGAAGACCCATGCATCCAAGAGATATAGAAGACGGGCTCAAGGCCAACATATCAAGGAGAAGGCCCATAGGCCCACATAAAATGATGGCAAGATGGTAAATAAAGAGTTATCTCATAGAGATGGCATCGATGTAATTAGATTAAAGTTACAGGGTTAAAACCCTAAACCCTAAGTTCATGGGTATTATTATAATACACTAGTTTCATTAATCTATAAATAGAGCTTCAGGGGAAGGGTTAGGACATCAAGTCCATAACCTCTTCTTCCTCTTGTTTTCTCTCCATGAGTCCCTTTCCATGAGCTAAATCCATGGAGTCATGAAAATCAACATGGTATTTGAGCTTTGATTTTTAGGATTTTGATTATGGTTTTTTTTTTTCAGGTTTCATTCTCCTTTGTTTTTTCCCCATAGTTTCTGAATATTAGTTTTTTAATGTTGTGTTGATTAGTTTCTCTTATTGCTCGGGGTTACTTTGTCATTACCAAGCCTCTCTGCCATCACTATACCGAGAATTATTCAGACTCTGCTCAGATTAAGTATCTGCTCTTTATTCTTTATAGCCCAATAGGACATCATACCTCCATACAACAGCTGCATTTATTTTTCTGAGACGTGTATCTAGTCTCTAGTAGTTACAACAACTATTTTCTCTGAAATAACGGTCTCCAGCTCTTTATTATAGCAGCAGGATATTACTTATCTTGCATTCATCTCACAAGCCCAGTATATGATATGACTGTTGGTATATTCATGGAAGGAATAGTGGTTTGGATCATTGCATATAATGATCTTCTTAGCAGTTTGAGATTAGCCTCTGTTGTCGCCCGGTTGCTGCTTAATTCACCGTTGTCATGTCTTTATTGCCACCAGTTCATGGGAATCATTGAACTTATTCAACTATATTGTTGTTGTTGATTCTTGGATAATGTTGCACTTGCTGGTACCAAGTTCGAGGTTCTGCCTGTTCAAGTGAACCAAAAAATCAAGGTTTGTGATCTTCCGTCTTCCGTTTCTGATTCTTGTAGACTGAAAACAACACCAATCTCTTTGATTCGGAATATCATCTGAGATCAGTTTCCTGCTGGCATCTTCCAAAAACAGCAATGCCAAACAAAGCATGTCAGTCATAAAATAATCAGATTTCAGAAATTTCCTTTTTGGAAAGTTTCAGTTTTTGTCTTCACAATCTTTCTGCTAGATTTATCTTCCTTTATTTGGAAGGCTCTCTCAGGATTTATCTCTATTCAGAAAGTTTCTGGCTCATCTTCATTGCCAACTTGGTTGCTGGTTGTTTGTGGACAATGAATCAATCTGTTGTTAATCCAAAAAATATATCTAGCTTTTTTTTCTTTCTGGAAATATAAGGCTCGACTATCTGCTTCTATTCTATTTTCGGGAAGATAACATTTCTATTCACTGCACCAGCTGGGTTGCCACTTTGGAGGGCAAGATTCTTGATCTCTAGCTCTATTTGGTGTCGTGGGGAAGAAGACGAGACTATTGAAAAATTTAATGTTTCCTAAATTAGGAAAGCTATTAAATCCGGGCCGCTCTTGTTCTGTCGAGACCCGGACTCGCCCGAGTCAAGCCAACGAACCAGCAACCCGAGGGTGTTGGTTCTGTTCCGACTGAGCCAACTTGGACCAAGTCAAACCGGTTTGGGTCAACCCAGTGAGTAAACTCAGACATGGCCCACTCCTTTTCTGCCTCAGTATATGTATCCAAGTTTATACATATTTCGATGCGGCTTGTTATTTTTTCTATGGCTAGATTATTATTTTGAAGTATTGACAAATTATTCATTGGTCAACATATTATTTGGTACAAATACTTTCATTAAATTATTTCATGAGTCAATTTTACAAGGATTATTTTGGTTCGTGTTATATGGGCCCGAGCCCATTCCAGCTGCTACTATTGTGTCTATTTGGATGAGACATTATTATTAAAGAAGAGGTGACCTCAATACCTTTTCTCAAACCATAATTTATTTGACTCTAAAAAATATCAAGGTTGGGGCACCATGAGAGTCGGTGCCTAGATTGGGACACCATCATTTATTTAATTCTCAAAAATATCACGGTTGGGACACCATGAAAGTCGGTGTCTTGATTGGGATACCATGATAAATAAGTTCACTACCCCCCTATAATGGCTTTTATTACTCCTACCACTTGAGAGTCATTCTGCTATGGAGGGAAACGGTGGTGGAGAAGTTTTACACTTTTGAGCAATGTCGATAGACGCACTACCTATAAAAGACGGAGTGTGCCTTACATCTAGCAAGTTAAGACTGGATTATGGAGCAATGTCTTAGCGGCTAGGAGAGATTTTTACTCTCACTTATCTTATGCCAACAGGGCCTCATGGAAGGACACACCAGTGTGAGGGGGAGTGTTGGAAGATGAAGCCATATTGAAAGATTTGCCATTTTATACAAAAAAATTCTATGCATTATTTGCAACAAGCTAGGAGTTCATATTGTTCTCTCACCCCCGGCTTGAGGAGGTGTGTTGGAAGATGGTCCCAAGCCCATAAGACCAAAGAAGACCCATGCATCCAAGAGATATAGAAGACAAACTCAAGGCCCACAGATCAAAGAGAAGGCCCATAGGCCCACATACAATGATGGCAGGATGGTAAATAAAGAGTCATCTCATAGAGATGACATTGATGTAATTAGATTAAAGTTCCAGGGTTAAAACCCAAATCCTATGTTTAAGGTTATTATTGTAATACAGTAGTTTCATTAATCTATAAATAGAGCTTCAAGGGAAAGGTTAGGACATCAAGTCCATAACCTCTTCTTCCTCTTGTTTTCTCTCAATGAGTGCTCTTCTCTTTTTCTCCGTGAGCTAAATCCATGGAGTCCTAAAAATTAATAAAAACGTAATAGGATCATCTTCAGCACAAATATCCATGTCAAACTCTTGAAGGTAAACTTCATACTTTGAAGAGATTGTAGGTTTTCTAACTCTTGAAGATCTTCTTAATGGCACTTCAATATTTTCAGGTTGAGAATGTTGAGTAACCAAATCTCTAAGAGTATCCTCATGATGAGATGGTTATTCAACTATTGGTTGTAATTGAATAATCGGATCCTGATGATTATCACGAACAACAACTAATCTATGAAAAATTGTAAGGAGCAGGTTGAGAACTTGTATGCTCCTCAAAAACTAAGTTTTGAGGTTGGGTACTCCCACTAATCACATCATTTTCAAAGAACCATGCATTCTTAGATTCGAAAATTCTTGTCGAACGAGATGGACAATAAAATCTATATCCCATATACTTTTCTGCATAGCCAATGAAATGTCTACTGACTGTTCTAGAGTCTAACTTTGTCTCATGTGGATTGTAGATCTGAACTTCAGTTGGACAACCTAAACATGTACATGCCTTAAACTAGGTTTCCACCCTTTCCATAACTCGAATGGCATTTTATGAACCGCCTTGGTTGGAACCCTATTGAGTACATAGACCGCATTTTTGAGAGCTTCACTCCACAAAGACAATGGGAGATCGGAGTTACTGATCATACTCCTCACCATGTCCATTAATGTTTGGTTTCTTCTTTTAGCCACACTATTTTGAGACAGTGAACCAGGCATTGTGTATTGTGGCACAACACCTTGTTCCTCAAGAAACCTTGCAAAAGGACCAGGCAATTATCCTCTTCTAGTGTACCTTCCATAATATTCACCATTTAGGGGAATAATAGAGGAAACAAAGTTTGGGACGGACAAAGTTTGAAGAGTTGCGAAAAATAGATAACAAGCGTACTTAACATGTAATGAAGCTAATTTTTTTTTTTGAATATTTACCCATGTAAATAATCCAAACAAATAAATCAGTGTATCATTATAATCTTTCCTGTATGCTTAGATTATAACACATGCGATTTATGTCTCTTTATGATGGGACCCAGAAATTTGTTTGTAAAGGAATATTCTAGGCTTGAAGGCAATTGGGTTTTTTTTCTTTCCCATCCTGATTAATAACTTAAATATAACATTTACCCTGTAGGGTTAAATAATTATATCTCCATGATTAATCACAATTTTTTATGTCGTTAACTTTATGTGACTAAACTTAATATCACTAGACATTTGCATAATTAAGAATGTTGTATCAATTACTATATTATTCAAATTTATACAAAAAATATGACATAAAAATAATTTATTAAAATTAAGGCCAGTTATTAATTCTTTATATTTAGGTCAACTTAAAATATGCATAAAAAATGAATTATGCATAAAACCTAAATAAAATTTTCACAATTGAAAAATTAACATAATATGCCCAAGATACAACTATATGTGCATGCACAATTATTTCATTCATATGAATTGAAATTGCAAAAAAAATAGATACTGCAATTTTAAATATGTATCAAATATGTATCCAACGATAACACTTAACGGCAGATAGCCTAATGGTCATTGGCGCTAGTGTTATTTCCAGCGTGCGGATTTGAATCCATGTTGGCACAAAAAAAAAAATGATTTTGAGAACCGAGTCGCCTCGGTCCTCTCTCAGGCGAGTTGATACAACGAATTGGAGCGGGCGAGCCAACTCAACCCGTCCTAGTCGACCCTAAATGTCCAAATCGCTTCAACCCATTCGACTCATCTCAACCAGTCTGAGATGACTCAACGGGTGCAAGTTGCCTCAACCCATCCGAGTTGACTCGTTATTTAAATGAAACTTTAACCTAAGTTTCAATTTTTTTTTTTTAATTTTTGGGCGTTGGAGGTTGTTTTCATCCTCCAGCCCTGCACTGAGGGGGCGCTCGATGGCTTTCACTTTCGCCCCCTGCCGAATGGCAGCCGCTGTCGTCTGATGGCTACGTCGGCCGACGCACATTGTTGAGGCGAAATGCCGATTGGCTTCATAGGGCCGGTACTCGTAGCGTAAGCACAGAGCATTGCTCTCCACAAAAATGAGGCCATATAAGAGAGGGATGCTTTGATACCAAATGTCGGATTAACCATATCATGAACTTCTAAATAACATAGATGAAATTCATGAACTCAAAATTGTACCTCCTGACATGGCATCAATTTCCAGTGAAGAGAGTTTCGACAAATAGAGTGTCTCGTCTATCACAGAGGCTTGTCAATAGCAATGTTCAGGCAGGCCTCTGCTAGACCAGACCCATTCTTATAGTCCTCCTTTCCATCAAAGGAGACCACCAACCGACGGGAAGGTGAGAGGTTGTAACTATTGGTAGTTAAAAATCCCATCATTCCTTTCTTGATTTTCTCTGATCAATAGAGGAGAATTTTGAGCCTGGTTTCGTCAACTTGGTATTTCTAGCGTTGTGAGATATTTCTTGCTCTGTTGTCGATGACGGCTTAATATTTTTATCCTGGTATCAACTGATTGGTTGCTTCTCTTCATTGTATCTCTATTGTTGCTAACATATTTCTTGCTTTGCTATTGTCGACTGCTTGCAGAGAGATTATCCAAGTTTGGTATCTATGATTATCAATTTTTTTTATTGGTAGCATATGCATATATGATTGGTATAAATAGAACATTATAAGACTTGCTAAGTATAGAGAAAATATTGAGTTGCTGATTCTTCATAACTCAGACTGGTAAACCAGTGCTTGGATCAGGTTCACTTGGATTGGATTAACTCAGACCAACAAGTTCTGCCTCGGGCCTGGTCAACTCAGTCCTCTCCACCCAGTCTCTTGACTCGGGTTCTTGGCTCCAACATGATATTATCTTGAATTAATTGATAGCTTATTCCCCGGTCAACATATTGGGGGGGTTAGTCAACTTGAAGGATGAGATGATCTTCAACTGCATAACACCCTTCAACACTTGAAGTCGTTAGTGGAGCGCAGATGAAGCTTCATCTCGATGTAGGGGATGAAGGGGTCCTTCATCTCCATGGTTTAATTTTGATCATCTGGAATAAGGCCTTGTTTGATCTTATTTGAATTGAAGGACGGGCGATGTTGGCTTTTTCCCCTCTCTCTCCACGCACCCCCCCCCCCCCCCCCCCCCCCCCTTGCGCGTCATCATTTCTCATTTTTTCTTCCTCTCTCCCGCACTCCCTCTCTCGTTTTCCTGCGCCCCCAACATCGCTGCTGCCATAAAATCGATCTCGTCCTTTGTCTCCGGCCACCATCTCAGTTCCCTCTCGTCTCCGACCTCATCTCTCGGTCTTCTCTCGGCCTCGCCCTCTCTCTCGCACCCCCTCTCTCGTCTCCGTGACTCCCTCTCTTCTCTCGGACTCGCTCTCTCTCGCTTCTCTCTCTCTATTCCCTCCCGACCTCCCTTTCTTCTCTGTCTTCTCCCTTTCGGCCTCCCACTCCCTTCTCTCTCTGGCTAGTCTCCTTTCCCTCGAAAATACCTTCCGATTTCATTCGATTTCCCCATCTCCATTTCGGTTTTCTTCTATTTTGGACATTTGGGCATCGATTGCTTAATATCTAGTTCGATTAGGCATCAATTTCACCCTTCGGCTTCGGTTTTCCCCAAATTTCAGAAGGTATGCTTAAACCCTAATTTGTTTTCATTAAATTAGTGTTTTATTTGATTTAAATTTATTTTTGGTGCGTAATTGGGGGTTATTTGTGCATTATTTTGGGATTTAGGATTACGGTTTATAGTCTAAATTCTTGATTCGTGTATGGATTATTTTTAGGGTTTGCTGCTCGATATTTAAGGGTCCAGTAATTAGGGTTTAGGGTTTATGGTTAAGGATTTAGGGTATTTTAGGGATTAGGGTTTTTAAGGTTTAGGGGGTTTAGGGTTTTTAAGGTTTTGGGGGTTTTGTGTTTTTAAGGTATAAGGTTTTTTGGGTTTAGGGTTTGGAATTAGGGTGTATAGGGTTTAGGGTTTAGGGCTTTTAATGTATTAAGTTTTGGAATTAGTTTTTAGGGTTTAGAGTTTAGTAGGTGAGAGGGTTTAGGGTTTGATGGTTTAGGTTTTTTTTTATGGTTTGTGTTTCAGGTTTAGGGTTTAGGGTTTAGGTTAAGGATTTAGGGTATTTTAGGGATTAGGGTTTTTAAGGTTTAGGGGGTTTATGGTGTTTAAGGTTTTGGGGGTTTTGTGTTTTTAAGCTCTAGGTTTTTTTTGGTTTAGGGTTTGGAATTAGGGTGTAGGGTTTAGGGTTTAGGGCTTTTAAGGTATTAAGTTATGAAATTAGTGTTTAGGAGTTTTTAGTCCAATTCAAACAAGGTTGAGTCACCTACACGGGCATCCATTAGCCAATGAAACCCGACCCCCATCACTGACGAGGTACTGTTCATAGTGACTGCGAAGTTATATGGGGCTCTACCAGGGGTCTTCGGTGAATTTGGACTTGATGTGTGTGTGTTTTCATTGTTTAGTGTATATGCATTAGTGAAAATAATTTAATTAATTTTCATTGGAATTAATGTTGTTGAGAATTTTTGAAGTGCAATGGAATATTTTTTCAATGTGGTGAGAAGATTCGGGTATTATACATATCCACCACATGGTATTTTTTTATGGTTTGAGTTTCCTTGACGAGTAAAGGTTGTCTGATAAAGTTTTTTTCGTGAGGACCGTCTCGGATTTAGATTATACATGGCTGCAAGAAGACAACCAAGTGGTCGAACATATGATATTTGGACATTTGACGATGATAGCAAAATGCTCGATCTCTTGGTCGAGCAGGTCAATCTAGGGAACAAGTTGCCTAGCGGGGTGTGGAAGCATGAGGTATACATGGACTGTGTAAATAAGTTTAATGAAGACGCAAGTCATGAAAAAAACTGTTGAGCAAGTGAAGAGTTGAACAAGAGCATGGAATAAAACATACCAAACGGTAACGAGCTGTATCAACACTTGTGGGTTTGGTTGGGATGCAACCACACAACGAGTTACTGCATGTAATTCTGTATGGCTTGACTACATAAAGGTCAGTAAATCTGTATGGCTTGACTACATGGTGTACTGTAAAATATTTTTTATGTTTTCCGCATTAGTATAACTCTATTCCAAGACGTCTAAATGATGTTTTATTCTTGTAGGAGCATAAAGATGCTGAGAAGTAAAGACGTGAATGCTGCCCCCTATACGAAAAATTAGTTGTGGTGGTGGGAAACACACTAGCGGTAGGGTCAGGAGGTGCAACCTTTGTAGATCAGGGCGATGAGGTGATGCGTGAATCGGAACATGTCCCGATGGATGAGCCAGAGGATGTTGATATAGTTAGGGATACTCTATCACCATTATTAAGCATGGATGAGCCTCTAGGTAATCAATCTGAAAGAAGTAAACGGTCATCTTCAAGTCGTCGTAGAAAGAGAACCGAAATGCCCGATGATGACACTAGTAGAAGAATCTTTGATGCAATAGATCGAATTGCTAACACATTTGAGAATTTCATGATGAAAGACGATATTGTAAGAGATTGGGTGAAAGCCCTCAGAGAAATCCCGGACTTGCCTACAGAATTGAAGTTTCGCGCTCCTTCATGGTTGGATACGCCAAGTAAGAAGGTCATGTTTATGGAGATGACAGTGGAAGAGCGGGTTGAGTGGCTTAAATTTTGTTTTGAAAACTAATTGTAAGGCGTTATAAATACACTATTCTTTTGGAATATTGTTATGTATTAGCTATGATATTTGAATTATGACGTTGCAAGACTTATTAGTATGGTTTGTATTTAAATTTGATATGTTGTTGTGTTTATATATTGATGATGAAAGACGATATTGTAAGAGATTGGGTCAAAGCCCTCAGGGAAATCCCGGACTTGCCTATAGAATTGAAGTTTCGCGCTCCTTCATGGTTGGATACGCCAAGTAAGAAGGTCATGTTTATGGAGATGACAGTGGAAGAGCGGGTCGAGTGGCTTAAATTTTGTTTTGAAAACTAATTGTAAGGCGTTATAAATACACTATTCTTTTGGAATATTGTTATGTATTAGGTATGATATTTGAATTATGACGTTGCAAGGCTTATTAGTATGGTTTGTATTTAAATTTGATATGTTGTTGTGTTTATATATTAGTGATGAAAGACGATATTGTAAGAGATTGGCTCAAAGCCCTCAGGAAAATCCCGGACTTGCCTACAAAATTGAAGTTTCGTGCTCCTTCATGGTTGGATACGCCAAGTAAGAAGGTCATGTTTATGGAGATGACAGTGGAAGAGCGGGTCGAGTGGCTTAAATTGGCTTAAATTTTTTTTTGAAAGTTAATTGTAATGCGTTATAAATACACTATTCTTTTGGAATATTGTTATGTATTAGGTATGATATTTGAATTATGACGTTGCAAGACTTATTAATATGGTTTTTATTTAAATTTGATATGTTGTTGTGTTTATATATTGCATGGATGAATATGGTGCTTTGAGTATGGATAACGAATGTGGATGAATGTAGGATGTGGAATGTGGATGAATGTAGGATGTGATTGAATGTAGGATGTCGGAATGTGGATGAATGTAGGATGTGATTGAATGTATGATGTGGAAATGTGGATGAATATGGTTGTTTATAGGTGTGATTGCGAATAGGTTATGATTGAAGATTGATGTTTACTTGTGTTTATGAATTTTAGGCGATTGAATTTGTGGATTTCCATGGATACTATGACAGACAATGAAAAGGTTACAACTATGGTTGCATTCACAACTTTGTTGATCGCCATGGAAAGATACTATCTGTACCATTGCAACAGACGTGTACCACGTTCTTATGGGATGAATGGTCCATTGTATTTGCAAAAGGCACTAGACAAATCACCAGTTAAATTTCAGAAAGTTTACAGGATGAACCAACTGGTATTTCACAAATTGGCAGATATACTTACTAGTAAAGGGTTTTTATCAGCCACAAAGACCATCTCAGTTAAAGAACAACTTGCATATTTCCTCCTAACTGTTGGTCAAGAACAACTGTATATTGTCACAGCATAGATGTTTGATAGATCAAACTGGACTATAAGTAAATATTTCAACAAGGTGTTGGATGCAATCCTCAAACTTCACTCTGATTACGTCAAATGGCCTTTGGAATGCACACACTCGAAGATTTTAACCAATTCAATGTTTTATCCCTACTTCAAGGTAACATCACTTCCTATAACTAAATAATTTTAGATTAATATACAAAGTTAGTAAATATTAATTGAAAATGTATAATTAGGATTGTATTGGAGCTATTGATGGAACTCATATCAAAGCCAACATTCCACTTGAAGATCAACCAAGGTTTTGGAATAGAAAAGGCTATCTCTCACAAAATGTGATGGCAACATGTTCATTTGGTATGCAATTCACTTATGTACTTGTTGGATGGGAGGGGTCAGTAGCCGATTCCCGTGTACTGAATGACACATTGACTCGTAGAGATAAAATCTTTGTACCTGAAGGTAAGTAATATATTTTTATGCAGTCATTTTTTATCTATTTTATCTTCAATTAATTTATGTGGTATATAATTTCTATTATAGGAAAATATTATCTAGTCGATGCTGGTTATACAAATCTTCCGGGATTTTTGGCTCCATATCGAGGAATCGATATCATCTACAAGAATTTGGAGATAATATTCCTAGAAATGAAAAATAATTATTCAACCGAAGACATTCATCTTTATGAAATATTATTGAGCGAACTTTTGGTGCTTTAAAAGCTCGATTTCAAATGTTAAAAGACACTCCTCCATTTTCTTTTAAGATCCAGGTGAAAATTGTACATGCTTGTTGCATATTGCACAATTATATACGTGCAGAAGATTATGATGATATATTTGAAGATAAAGATGATGATTCGGGTGGCGAGCTTGGTGGAGGAGGTGATGCAGTCCAATTAGGTGCAATGGATGATACAAATAGATACGATTGTGATGATATTGAGGATGTGGGTAGCCAAGTAACAAGCATTCGGAGGCAGAGTGCATTAGAATCCACAAGAGCCACACAATTTCGAGATGCCATATCGACTTCCATGTGGAACGATAAATGATGGTTTACTCTTATTACTTTTGAACATGTGTCATTTATATGTACTAAACTTGTAACTTTTTGATTTTAATATTAAAGGCACGAACTCGTTATTTGAATAATTTTTTTAGGTTAATTTCAAAGTTGTATATGTATTTATTTATTATTTTTTTCAATTTTATTACTATATTAAACTTCATATTTAAGTCTGTGGTAAATAAAATATAATTAAAGTATGCATTTGATTAATTAATTACTTTTAATTTTGTAAAAATATATTATTAATTAATACCATGCAAATCTATCTTATGTTATTAATATAATACTTTTTATTGATTAATCATAATTTTTTTTATTTATTCTATTGTATTAGTGATTTAATAGTGGTAATTAAAATATTGTTAACTCAAACACTTGGTTTAATTAACTTATTTTTATAATTAATAAAATCAATGGTGTTAAATTTCGAAGATGAAGATGAAGATGAAGTTGTCCACACTAATACCCTATTTCGAAGATTTCGAAGATGAAGTTGTCCACACTAACACCCATTTCGAAGATGAAGATCATGTAGATGCATAAGATGAAGATGAAGATGAAGATCAAATTTTCATTTTGTTGACTAACCCCCCATTATTTGGTGGACAACCTTCTGATGGACTTGTAGCGGATTATCTTATGGGTCATTTTTAAGTTTTTTCATTATTTGGGCCTAGCCCCATTTCAGCTGCTTCTATTTTCCTCTCTCATTGAGACATTATTATTGAAGAAAGACTTCTCAGTTGTTGATTGTTATCAGTATTGGTTATTTTGATAAATAAGAAAGCAGATGGAGGCCCCAAAATATTATCTTCCAATAATTACCCTTTTACCCCCGTTATTTGACATTTTTACTCTTACCGTTTGAGAGTCAGTGCCCTGTGGAGGAACATCGTGATGGAGGAGTTTATTAGTACACTTGTGAATAATGCCTAAGACCCACAACCTACAAAGGATAGGAGTGTGCCCAACATCCAGGGTGAGTCAAGTCTATTATTCACCCAAGAGGTATTTTTTCAACTACCCTAAGAAAGTGGGTAGACTTTGTGTCCGACATTAGGGCAACTTTCTCGCCTGTGAAATTGAGCGAAAAGTATTTTTGACTATGACCATTTTACTGGAGTATGGAGTGATGTCTTACGGCTAGGAGTGATTTTACTCTCACTTATATTATCTAGCTAGGTCTCTTGGAAGAGACCACCAGCTTGAGGCGGAGTTTTGGAAGATATGGTGGACTGCCATTTTATATAGGAAGATATTATACACCATTTGCAGCAAGCTGGGTGTTCATGATGTTCTCTCACCCCAGGTTGAGGGGGAGTGTTGGAAGATAGGCTCAAAGCCACACGACCAAGGAAGACCCACAAGTCCAAGTGTGATAGAAGATGGGCTCAAGCCCATCAACCAAGGAAGACCCACACATCTAAGAGAGGTAGAAGATGGACCCAAGCCCACAGACCAAGGAAAAGGCCCACATACCCACACAGTGATGACAGGATGGTAAATAAAAAATTATTTTATAGAGATGACATTGATGTAATTATTTAATTCTCAAGGGCATTATTATAATATTGTGACTTTATTCATCTATAAATTGAGCCTCGGGGGGAGGGTTAGGACATAAGTCCATAACTCTTTTTTCTCCTCTTGTTTTCTCCCAATATGGGTCTCTTTTTTTTTTCTCCATGAACTAAATTCATGCAGTTTTGATAATCAACATCTGATAACAGGCCTATTGCTCTTCGAAAAAAACTTAGGCATGCACCCGAACTTCTACCTCTCACCCTATTGTCCATTTTTTATCTACCCATTGGTTATCACCATCTTGTTGTCAGTTTTTGGCCTCCATTTCTTTTGTTTCTATTCCTCAATCTTATCAGGAGGCCCTTTAGAATCTTGGATGGAAAGCAACAATGGATGAAGAAATGACAGCTATTTATGAGAATCAAACATGGTGCCTTGTTTTATTACATTTGATAAAAATCCGGTAGGCAGTAAATGGGTCTCCACTGTAAAAACAAAAAATGGATGGCACGATGGCCCGCCTTAAAGCCCGACTTGTGGCTAAAGGTTATATCCAATGTTATAGGATTGATTATGAGGAAACATTTTATCCCGTTGCCAAGCTCAACTCGATGCGTCTCTTATTATCTCTGGTTATTAATTCTTGATGGCTTGTCTATCAGTTAGATGTAAAAAATGCCTTTCTCAATGGCGATTTTAAGGAAGAAATTTATATGTACCAATCACCTAGATATGTGGTTGAGGGGAAATTGGTTTGCCGCCTTAAAAAATCATTAAATGATTTGAAACAATTTCTGCGGGCCTGGTTTGTCAAGTTTAGTCAAGAAATTATTCGATTTGGTTTCGCAGGGTGCTTTGTGGACCATTCTGTATGTGTCAAGCATATTGAGAAAGGAGATATATTACTTGATGTATATGTAGATGATATTATTTTGACGAGTAGTAATTCCGATAGCATTAGTCAAGTAAAAAATAAGATATGCAATGAATTTAAGACGAAAGACTTGGGACTTCTTAAGTATTTTCATGGAATTGAGATTATTCAGTCCAAGAATGGTATTATCTTATCACGGGGGAAATATGTTCTAGACTTGCTTGAAGAAACATGAATTTTGGGATGTTGCATTGAAGAAGTTGATGTTGGCAAGTACTAGAGGCCAGTTGGCAATCTTATTTATCTCACTATGACTAGACCAGATATTTCTTTTGCAATCAGTGTGTTTAGTCGGTATATGCATAAACCTCAAATGTTGATGTTGGCAAGTACTAGAGGCAAGTTGACAATCTTATTTGTTTCACTATGACTAGACCAGATATTTCTTTTGCAGCTAGTGTGGTCAGTCAGTATATGCATAAACCTCAAATGTCTCATCGGCATGCATTGGAGAGGATTCTCATGTACTTAAAAAAGGCACCAGGACAAAGGCTCTTATATAAGTGTCATGACCATCTCAATATTGAAAGCTTTGCCAATATGGATTGGGCTGGATTACCAGATGATAGAAAATTTACTTCAAGATATTGCATTCTAGTTTGAGGCGACCTTGTTAATAGAGGAGTAAAAAAGGAAATGTGGTTGCAAGGTCCAGTGCAGAAGAAAAATACAAAGCCATGGCACATGTGGTAAGTCAGCTTCTACATATTAAATCTCTTCTAAACAAATTAAAATTCCACAAATAAGGCCTTATGGAACTCTATTATGATAATCAAGTACCAATCCACATTGCCTCCAACCCAGTGTTTCATGAGAGAATTAAGCATTTTGAGACGGATTGCCACATTGTAAGAGAAAAATTGCAAGCATAAATCATAAGCCTTAAACATGTCTCAACTCATAGACAACTTGCTGATATGTTCTTGAAGTTGATCAGCTCCAAAATTCACTCCACTGCATGTACCAAACAGGGGTTATTCAATATTTTTCTTGAGGGGGAGTGTTGAAATTCATAGACAAGCTTCTATAAATATCTTATGTTTTTTATCTTTTCTTCACTCTCGCTACGGTGAATGGTATACTTGTAATTTATGTACTTTTGACTTCTATAAATAAAGGTTAAGGGGGAGGGTTTGGATATCTTCCACAACCCTTACTCTCCCCTCTTCTCTCCTCTATGGTCCATCTCTTTCTCTATCTCTCTCGCTCACTCACTCATTCGTTCTCACCTCTCTCTTCATTCACCTCACCTCACTTCATCTCCTCTTCTCCTACCTTCTTCTTTCCTATACTCTAAGTTGAAGATCTCAGTATTATGGAATCCTAAAATCAACAATATTCAAATGAATCTTTTCATTCCACTTGATATTGTCATACAACTGATAAATACCTGATTCTAACATGAGAACTAGGTTAATTATAATTGAATAACCCTTATAATTGTGTTATAGGTGGTTATTTATCGGTTTTCAAATGAAACGTGCATTTATTGAATTTGACATTACTCACTGTCTATATTACATATTTTTCTCTCCTGATTTATATTTCATTGCTTTTAGGGTTTATTTCTTCCTGAAATGATTTTTATGGATTCAATCATGGAATTTCAGGAGAATTTTGGTGGAGAAGGAAATATTTACCAAAATGCCATTAGTGAAAGAGGGAAATTTTTAGGGTAACAACGGTTTTTTGAAGAAAAAGGAGGGGAGAAACAGGGGACCGCCGACCGTTCGGAGGGGAAGACCCGAGAGGGCTCCCTCCGAATGCCATTCGTCACCATCCGGCAACCGAGAACAGATCGAGAGGTGACCCGAGAGGGCTCCTCCGACGTCGATTCTGCATTTTGACCATCCGTCGGCGTCGATTACCCATTTTGACCATTTTCGGAGCTATTCCGACTCTGACCGAGACTCGAGAGAGCCGATCAGATGACTTCGGCTCCATTCCGTCGAACGCCGTTCGTCACCTCCATCCGTGAGTTTCTATCCTTCTTCGTCGGCATCGTCTCTACCTCCGGCCACTCGCTCTTGCAACCCGAAACCATCAATTTCTGGAAATTCCTGCACCTGTGAGAGAACGAGCCTGTGTTGCCCGAGCGAGAGGAAGGAGAAGGGGAGTATTCCGTCATTTTGGAATTTAATTTTCCTTTAGTTTGAACTTAGGTTCTGAATGTTTATTGAATTTGATTTGAGAATTAATGTTTATCGAATATTTGTTTTTCAGATATTTGATTAAATTAGCTTAGTTAGGGTAGGATTGTAATTTAGGTTGGATTTTGGTATTTTAATCTGATTTCTGTCTTTTACTCTATGCGCCCGAGAGGGGCTAGATGCAAGGATTGAGAAATTGGATTCGTGGTTACGTGGCGCTCGAGAGAGGCACGAATCATGGTAAAATCCAGAGTTGATAAATTCAGCATCATCACAATAGGAAATTGATTCTCTGCAATCTATTGTAATTTGATCTCTGTCATTAACTCTAGGTGCCCGAGAGGGGCAAGACGCAAGGATTGAGAATCCGGATTCGTGGTTACGTGGCGCTCAAGAGAGGCACGAATCATGGTAAAATCCAGAGTTGACGTTTCCTGTTATGCAAGTAGTTAATTAGATTATTGCTTAATAATTTAGGATATAATTAGTGTTTATTTCAGATTAATTCATCATATTTTGTTAGACTAGTTGACTGAAGAATACACAAAATTTAGTCCTCCCTATGGATATGACCCTCGCTCCCCGCTAGATTACATGAACGATTCGTACGCTTGCGAGGTATAAAAGCTGATGTAATTAAATTTCACATCAAGTGTTTGGCGGCGTTGCCGGGGAGGTACGTATTAAGTGTATTTCTTTGTTCTCCATGGTCTTAGGTTAGGATAAAAAAAAAAACATGCTTATGTCTCCTATTGGGATGTGTCCATTTCGCCTAGTGTTCGGCAAAACATGTCATCTACCTGTTGAGTTTGAGCATAGAGCTTATTGGACCATTAAGGCTTTGAATTTTGATCTGGCTCAAGCGGGTGAGGAGAGGAAATTTCAATTGAATGAGTTGGAGGAGATACGTCATGATGCTTATGAGAATGCCAAACAGTATAAGGAGCGAACAAAACTGTTACATGATAAATATATTTTTCGCAAATCTTTTACTGTTGGGCAGAATGTTTTACTTTATAACTCACGATTGCATTTGTTTCCAGTGACGCTAAGATCCAGGTGGTCAACAGGTCGGTCTTCAATGTTAATGATCAGCGACTCAAACCGTATCTTGAGAATGTCCCCACACCAGAGGAGGTGATGGTGATTTTCTTGGAGGAACCTGTCCATTCATCTTGACTGCGTTAGAGTCTTGCTTACGACTACAAACTTAGCACATTGTGGGCAATCCCCACGTTTCTATCCCTTTGTACATTACAGTTTTTATTTTTGGCTTATTCATTCTTATTGGGATAACCTTTGGTGTACTCTGGTCTTGATTGATTGGAGGTTCCCCGGCGATGTTGGCCCCGTCATGGACTCGGGGTACCCTCTTGTCGGCTGAGAGCGTAAATGGTTTCGGTAGTCGATGACCAGATTTTTGGTCCCTAGTTTGAGAGCTCTGTACTCAAACAACCATTCTGGGATTGACCAGTTCGAACTTGAAGTATTGAATGAAAACCTTATGGTGAGTAACTCAATGACATGTGTTCAACGCATGATTCCTACTACCTTCAGTGGCCAGTCACACGGAGATTTCTTCAAAGTGTGATGTGGGATAGCGGTTTCATCTATGGATGATTACCTACGGGTATGGCTGATATGAGTAAACCTTCTTCGAGGGAGATTGTATCATTCCTAGGGGTCTTTATTGACTCTTCGATATTATTGTTGATGACCAAACACATATGGTCCCACTTATGGATTTAGGAGCCCTGAGGGAGCTTAACCCTTATTCTGCTGGAGTATAACTAGCTAAGCCGTGAGTCAATTGGACTAGTAGCTACTAGATGAGAAGACAGGCACCAGAACTGACGTTAAGGCCAGCAATAAATCGTCTAATAAATCAGATATTTTATTGATTGTTAGTTGGGTTGTTTGATGATGTGTCATGCTCTAGGTTTGGGGGGTGTTTGCTGATGTTGGAAGATGGGCTCAAGCCCACATGCTCAAGACAAGAAGCCCACACGTCAAAGGAGTGGCATATGTGTAAAATATGGTACTTTCCATAAAGATGGAATAGAAGTGTAAATATGTATTCCTTTTATGTTTTTTGTTTTATAAAGTTGTAGCCCGAAGGGTATTGTAAAATTATAAATAAAGGCATTGGCTAAGAGGTAGGGTATTGAAGCACTCTCCTCTCTTTCCACAAATTCGTCCAACCCTCATTTTTCTTTTTGACGCAACCCTCTTCTCCCTTAATCCAAACTCTCTTCTTCCACGTTCTTCTTCTTCTCTTCTCCTTCTCTCTGCTTCTTCTTCTTCTTCTTTATTTTTGATCTAAAGTTCCTTTCATGAGATCCTAAATTCTACATGGTATCAGAGCAAGGAGTTTAGGATCTCTTCATGGAGTTATTATGAAATCTGTTCAAGAAGTTGTAAAAGGAGTTCAGTCATAAAGAGATAAGTTCATCATCTTCTTATTTACGGTTTTTTTTGTTTCCTTTTCTTATTTACATACTCCCTTTACTGTTTTTCTTTACTTCTTGAATTTTGAGTCACATCAAGTCAAGATAAATCTTTATATGTTGTAAAGATTTATTTCTATGACTAAATTGATGTTATAATCTTGACTCCTTGTAAATCAATTACAAGAGTGATCAAGATCATTTGTTGTTTGCATCTTATTAAGATTGATGGGTGAAATTCAAGTACCTTTATGTAATTTGAATCCATCTCATTTGAGGTAGAATTCTAGCACATGTTGTTGTATCTTCTCCTACTTAAGGTTGCTCATGGGTTTGTGTTATGTTGTTGGATGCCCATTATATGTTTGATGAAATGCCAACAGCCATTTACCCTTTGTAGTTCCGTTTTTTTTTTTAACTTCAACAATTGAATTTTTTCTTACGTTGAAGTCTCCCATGAGCTGAAGATAAATCTCTTCCAAGTGTCTTGGTTTGTCGTTAAATCTTTTCTAAATTTTTGTCTATTGCTCGTTTGTGTTGGAGTTTGGATTAAGGCCTAATCGGTTGCATCTACTTTCTTCTCTTTGTTCTTATGAATACAAGAGAAGTTGAGTGATGGATGGATGTTATTATCACTTTCTAAAGGCACAAATTTGTTGATAATTTGGTGCTTGCCTGTGTGAAAGAAATTGGTTCTTGTTCTCTTTTGTTGGTGATTGATTTGGTCTACGGGTTCTTCAAATTACATAGAGTAATTGTTCTTTGTAGAAGGTCTTTTTCCCTTGACCTCCATATTTTACTTGCCTCATTATGGAGATTGGATACAATAGTAATAAGAGTGATATACTCCGCATTACTACAATTCCACTTAGAGGTCTCTCCAATTACATGAGCTGGTCACAATCGGTTCGGAGGGTTCTTATTACTCGTGACCTCTTGAGCCACGTTGTTAACTTTCTTCCTCCGATTGTTGAAGAAGATGTGTCCTACCACAAGTGGGTTAAGGATGATAACATGGTGATAAGTTGGCTCATTAATAGCATGGAAGAGCAGGTGGCCAACAATGTGGTCCACTTGGAAACCGCCAAGAACATATGGGACACTTGTGCCAAGCTTTACTCAAGCACTGCTTCATTAAAAAATATATATGATGTCTTACAAAACATGCTGCATACGAAACATGGAGATAATATTCACGAATTTTTGGCACGGTTTCGCGGTCTTCTTCAAGAATGGAAACTAGCTCAACCATATTCCACTGATATTGCCGTTCAAGAACGACACAGAGAAGTTTTGGCAGCAGCCATTTGCTTATCGAATATTAAACCATGCCTTGAGGTGGCCAAAATTTAACTTCTAAGTTCTTCTGCTCTTCCATCCTTCGATGATATTAGTGCTACATTACTAAGGATACCGGATCCATCCCCTCCTCCTATTGATGCTCCATCGGCGATGTTCTCTGGCAATCGGGGAACATCTTCCTCATCCCGAGGACGGGGCAGAAATATGAGAGGGGGTCGAACTATGAGAGGGGTTGAAAATAGAGGTGGTAGAACGGGTCAGAATTCTTTCCGTACTGAGCCTCAACTTTGCACTTATTTTGGCCGTCAGAACCACCTTGTGGCATCATGCTGGAAACTTCATGGCAAGTCTGATTGGGCCACAGCTAACCCAGTCTCAGTTAACGTTGAGAAAAATGAAGATAAGGCTGCATCATCATTTGGAAATGTGACTCTTACGGCTGAGGACTATGCCGCATTTCAAAAAATGAAGTCCTTCATGGAATCATCTACTGCTACCACTACTATTGCCTCAGGTATGCTTTCTTCCTCGTCTTCCTCTTCCTCTTAGATCATCGACTCTGGGGCTTCCGAACATCTATTAGGTAACAAACACTTGTTGCAGTCCTTATCTCCTTGTTATCTTCATAAATTCGTTACTATTGCTAATGGTACCCAAACCAAGGTCCTTGGCAAAGGTTCCACCTCTCTTACTTCATCTATTCCTCTTCAAGATGTTTTGTTTGTTCTTCAATTTCCTTTAAATTTGCTCTCGGTTAGTCAATTGACCAAACAATTAAATTTCTCTATCACCTTCTCACCGTCTTCTTGTGTCTTTCAGGATCTCACTACGAAGCGGGTGATTGGTGGCGGCCATGAAAAGAGGGATTTGTACTACTTCACTCTTCCACCATTAGCTATATTATCTTCCACTACATCTGAGGCCCAACTTTGGCACAACCGACTTGGTCATCCATCTACCCCTTCACTTCGTTCTTTGGTTCCATCTTTAAAAGGACTTTCTAATATCAGTTGTGAGGTTTGTCAATTAAGGAAACATGTCAGGAGTACATATTCTCCTCCTCTTACAACTACAAGTACTGCTCCATTTGAGCTAATACATTTTGATGTATGGGGCCCTTTATGTGTCTCAAATATTTCCCAAGTTAAATATTTTGTCATTTTTGTTGATGATTTTACTCGAGTGACTTGGTTATATCTATTTAAAGAGCGCTCTGAAATTCTTCCTTTGTTTAAAAATTTTCATGCTATGGTCTTGACACAATTTGGGAAGAAAATTCAAACCCTTAGATCTGATAATGCTAAGGAATACATGTCTCATGACTTCAAATCATTTTGTGAGAGTAATGGGCTTATTCATCAAATATCATGTGCCTATACTCCTCAACAAAATGGTGTTGCTGAAAGGAAGAATCGTCATCTTCTTGAAGTTGCTCGGGGCCTCCTCTACTCCATGAAGGTACCCTATTTTTATTGGCCTCACGCTATACTTACAACATGCTTTCTCATTAATAGGTTACCTTCATCAGTCCTTCATCATAAAACTCCTTACTCAGTGTTATTTAATGGTGAAGATTATTTTTCTCTTCCTTTGAAAGTGTTTGGATGTACATGTTTTGTTCATGTTACATCTCCACATAAAAATAAACTTGATCCTCGGTCATGAAGTGCATTTTTTTGGGATACTCTCGCACCCAGAAAGGTTATGTTTGTTACAATCCTACCCTTCGGAGGATGTTTATCTCTAGGGATGTGACTTTCTTTGAGGACACTCCCTTCTACTCCTCCCATGATGCACCTCCAGGATGGACTTGTCCTTCTTCTACTCCTTGTCCGCTTGTGCTGTTCAATCTTGAAGTGGATCCATCCCTTGATACACCGGCCGTACCTTCACCTGTGGAGTTGTCGGATCCACCCGAGGTAAGTCCTTCTCCTCCTATGTATGGGCCTGAATTTGATACTCGGCCTATTGCTTTAAGAAAAGAACGTCGCTCCTGTACTACTTCACATCCTATCTCAAATTTTATGTCTCACCATCACTTGTCTTCCGAGTGTTTTCAGTTTCTTGCATCCCTTTCTTCTACTTCCGTTCCGCAGTCGTATCAGGAGGCCTTGAGACATCTAGGATGGAAGGCGGCTATGGATGAAGAAATGCACGCCTTATACGAAAACCAAACCTGGTACTTAACATCACACCTGAAAGGTAAAAGACCTGTTGGTTGTTGATGAGTTTTTTTGGTGAAACATAATCTGGATAGATCAGTTGCTCATCTCAAAGCTCGATTGGTTGCTAAGGGCTATACGCAGTGCTATGGGATAGATTATGAGGAGACCTTCTCTCCTATTGCAAAATTGAATTCGGTAAGCATCATCTTATCTATTGCTGCTAACTCCTCATGGCCCGTCTATCAGTTGGGTGTTAAAAATGTTTTTTTAAATGGTGATAACAGTGAGGAAATTTATATGGTTCAACCACCTGGTTATGTGGTTGAGGGGGTGTCAGTATGCCGGTTAAAAAAGTCTTTATATGGGCTTAAGCAATCCCCTCAAGCTTGGTTTGATAAATTTAGTCAAACACTCCTACGGTTTGGTTTTCATCGGTGCTCAGTTGATCATTCCGTATATTATAAAGATACGGTCAAAAGGAAAATATTATTGGTTGTATATGTGGATGATATTATCTTAACCGGTGATGATGCTTTGAGCATACAAGAGGTGAAACAGATGATATGTCAGGAATTCAAGACTAAGGACCTTGGTATGCTTAAATATTTTTTGGGTATAGAAGTTCTTCAATCCAAACATGGGATAATATTGTCTCAAAGGAAATATGTCTTGGATCTCCTTGAAGAAACAGGAATGAAGGGTTGTAGACCAGTTGACACACCCATGGATACAAATGTAAAATTATGTGCCACAAATGAAGAAGATATTGATATTGGCAAATACCAAAGACTTGTGGGAAAACTGATTTATCTCACGGCAACTAGGCCAGATATATCATATGATGTAAGTGTGGTGAGTCAATTCATGAACAAACCACAAATTACCCACTGGCAGGCTTTAGGGAGAATATTATATTATCTAAAAGGAGCTCCAGGAAGAGGATTGTTGTATAAAAAACATGGGCACTTCAACATAGAAGGCTTCTCAGATGCAGATTGGGCTAGATCTCCTGATGATAGAAAATCTACATCAAGATATTGTACTTTGGTTGGGGGAAACTTGGTTACATGGAAAAGTAAGAAGCAAAATGTGGTTGCAAGATCTAGTGCCGAAGTAGAATATAGAGCTATGGCCCATACCGTTAGTGAACTTTTATGGATTAGGACCCTTCTTACCGAACTAGGTTTTTATAAAAAGGGGTCCATGAATCTGCATTGTGATAATCAAGCAGCCATTCATATCACTTCAAATCCAGTTTTTCATGAAGGAACTAAACACATTGAGGTGGATTGTCATTTTGTCATTTTATACAGGAGAAGTTTCAAGTAGGAATAATCTCTCTCAAACATGTGTCATCTCAAGAGCAAGTGGCTGATATTCTCACTAAACCCGTTACATCTAAAATCCTATCATTTATATGTGGCAAGCTGGGTATTTATGATGTCTTTTCTCCTCCAACTTGAGGGGGAGTGTTGGAAGATGGGCTCAATCCCACAAGCTCAAGACAAGAAGCCCACACGTCAAAGGAGTGGCATATGTGTAAAATATGGTACTTTCCATAAAGATGTGTAAATATGTGTTCCTTTTATGTCTTTTGTTTTATCAAGTTGTAGCCCTAAGGGTATTGTAAAACTATAAATAAAGGCATTGGCTAAGAGGTAGGGTATTGAAGCATTCTCCTCTCTTTCCAAAAATTCGTCCAGCCCTCATTTTTCTTTTTGACGCAACCCTCTTATCCCTTAATCCAAACTCTCTTCTTCCACGTTCTTCTTCTTCTCTTCTCCTTCTCTCTTCTTCTTCTTCTTCTTTCTTGTTGATCTAAAGTTCCTTTCATGAGATCCTAAATTCTACAGCTGATATCTCTTTTTCTTGCACTGTTTTGGCTATGCTTTACTTCTTGTGTGCCAATGGAGCATATGGTTTCCATGAGTTTTATTATTCTTTAGCTGTTATTCCTTTTTGTAGTCGTTCTGGTGTTGTAACTTTTCCCCATTGAGGACAATGTAAGGTTTAGGTTTGGGGGAAAACCACTCTTTTATGTCGTAGCAATGATTTTCTTTTGATTTTTGTTCGTGGTTTTTAAATTACTCCTCTTAGTATGTGGTTAACTTTAGTAGAGTTAAAATAAGTTGCTCAAATGTGTTTCAAAATTTTTCGTAAAACTGTGTAGAATATGCCTATTAGAAATCTGATACCATTTGTTGTGATCCATGAGAATTTAGTGGGATAACTTACTATTGCATTAGATTTGGAACTTAGTTGCAAAAGAGAACATGTAAATCTAGTGTTGATCTATGTTAGTCTGAATAGTCTTGTATACCTATTTGAACTCATTCCTTTTTATATCTCAGTGAAATTCCTTGTTGTAATGTATGAATGCAATTGGAAATGTTCTTGCTTGCAAAATACAGATAACCTCAGAAATAGCCTGGGCAAACCCAGGGACATGCACCGGAACAGTCGGTTACTTAAAGATAAGTGCATGTGCAGTGAAGACGAATACAAAATGGTGGTAATACCAAAAGTATTCAGTGAAACAAAAATTACGCTGGTAATAGCGTAAAATGGGTTTAAATCTGGAAACAATGAGTTTCCTTAACTTTGATGATGAATTGTAAGTTAAAAGAAGTTGCAAGTCAAGATTGAAATTGGTATACTTCTTTTGTGAGATTGTCAGACAACAGGCTTACTCTACTATTTTCTCTTAACTCTGATGTGACCAGGATTTTATTGTTATATGTTGCCTCTTTGTTCTGTTGAAGTAATTGCTTATGGGTCACATTGGTTCAGGTGGAGTAACAATGAGTGTATTTGGACTGATAATGTGTTATATTTTACACAGGTTTTCAAATTGAGCAGGATTTCAAATGATTTTCAGATATTTTACGATACTAAGTGTTAATCATATGCTAATGAGGAGTAAATTTTCTTCAGTTTTCTTTTTATATTGTTTATTTAGATGAATTTTGTGGGTAAATTCCATGCAAACCTTCACAAGACACAACTCGTCCACTATTGTAAAGTAGGGGTTTAATGGCTTGTTGCATGCGCTAAATGCAATCGTGTTCCCTACGAAAGTGGCATTTTATTTTTCGAGGCTTAATTTTGGTTCTGTTGTTGTTTTGCTAGGGACTAGCAAAGACTTAGGTTTGGGGGTGTGATAAATTCCTGATTCTGACATGAGAACTAGGTTAATTATAATTAAATAACCCTTATAATTGTATTATAGGTGGTTATTTATCGGTTTTCAAATGAAACGTGTATTTATTGAATTTGACATTAATCACTGTCTATATTGCATATTTTTCTCTCCTGAATTATATTTCATTGCTTTTAGGGTTTATTTATTCCTGAAATGATTTTTATAGATTCAATTATGGAATTTCAGGAGCATTTTGGTGGAGAAGGAAATATTTACCAAAATGCCATTAGTGAAAGAGGGAGATTTTTAGGGTAACAACGGTTTTTTGAAGAAAAAGGAAGGGAGAAAGAGGGGACCACCGGCCATTCGGAGGGGAAGACCCGAGAGGACTCCCTCCGAATGCCATTCGTCACCATCGTCCACCACCATCCGGCAATCGAGAACAGACCGAGGAGAGCTCGAGAGAGTCTCCGTCACAGCGAGTTCGACGTTGCCATTTGCTGCTCACCAGGCCGAGAGGTGACCTGAGAGGGCACCTCCGGCGCCGATTCCGCATTCTGACCATCCTCTGGCGTTGATTACCCATTTCCAGAGCTATTCCAACTCAGATCGAGACTCGAGAGAGCCGATCAGATGACTTCGGCTCCATTCCGTCGAATGCCGTTCGTCACCTCTATCCGTGGGTTTCTATCCTTCTTCGTCGGCGTCGTCTCTACCTCCGGCCACTCGCTCTTGCAACCCAAAGCCATCAATTTCTGGAAATTGCAGCACTCGTGAGAGAACGAGCCTGTGCTGCCCGAGCGAGAGGAAGGAGAAGGGGAGTAATCCGTCATTTTGGTATTTAATTTTCCTATAGTTTGAACTTAGGTTCTAAATGTTTATTGAATGTGATTTGAGAATTAATGTTTATCAAATATTTTTTTTCCAAATATTTGATTAAATTAGCTTAGTTAGGGTAGGATTGTAATTTAGGTTGGATTTTGGTATTTTAATCTGATTTCTGTCTTTCACTCTATGCGCCCGAGAGGGGCTAGACGCAAGGATTGAGAAATCGGATTCGTGATTACATGGCACTCGAGAGAGGCACGAATCACAGTAAAATCTAGAGTTGATAATTTCAGCATCATCACAATAGGAAATTGATTCTCTGCATTCTATTGTAATCCGATCTTTGTCATTAACTCTAGGCGCCCGAGAGGGGCTAGACGCAAGGATTGAGAATCCGGATTCGTGGTTACGTGGCGCTCGAGAGAGGCATGAATCACGGTAAAATCCAGAGTTAACGTTTCCTGTTATGCAAGTAGTTAATTAGATTATTGTTTGATAATTTAGGATATAATTAGTGGTTAGTTCAGATTAATTCATCATATTTGGTTAGACTAGTTGACTGAAGAATACACAAAATTTAGTCCTCCCTATGGATATGACCCTCGCTTCCCGCTAGATTACATGAACGATTCGTACGCTTGCGAGGTATAAAAGCCGATGTAATTAAATTTCACATCAAGTCTTACCAAGCTGCTTGTCAGCCCACCAAATCACCATTAAGATTACTTATCCATGTCATTCCCAAGGCCAATTACTTTTCCACCTATCAGTACATTGTTTATTAGAATAATAGAGGACGCCCTTCTTTCTTGTCCTCATTCGCACTAATCTCTTGAATCAAATTCCTCACCTACTTTTTTAAAAATATTTAATTAAACACTAGCCGAAAACTGTTTGGACCGAGAGCCTTGTAGGGTCCACTTCTCAGACCAACCCACACAACTTCTCATCTTGAATAGGCCCCAACAGGCTCTCAATATCATCTTTCCACCCATGATCGGGACGTGTCTTCTGAAATGTCAGGAGTCCTAAAGTAAACCAAACAATACAAATAAAATCAGCATTTAGTTCAGGAGATAGAATTTTTTAATTAAAAAATTGTTTATGATGTAAGAATAGTTGAATTGATGGCCAATAACAGGTGTCACCTTATTCATGGGACCCATCTGTGGGTCCTCTCCCTCTACTACAAGTTGTAGTAGAGGGAGAGGACCCACAGATGGGTCCCATTAGGGGTGGCATCAAGCCGAGCCGAGCCCGAACCTGCCTACGTTCGAGTCGAGCCTCGTCTCAAGCCTAAAATTGTTATCGAGCTCGAGCCCAAAAATTTTAACCGAGTTCGAGCTTCAACATACATTTAAAACTTTTCAAAAAATATATATCAAAATAAATTGTATATAAAATTATGAATACATTTTACATAAAATTGGGCATGCCCTCTACATAAAATTGGGCATAACCTATATATATATAATATATGTATTAAAATTGAGCATAATCTATGTATATAATACCTGTATAAAATTCGGCATGACCTCTTGTTAAGCACCTAACCAATACTACCCAAAAGACCGGCCTGTTAGGAGCGAAAGACATAGGTAGTTAACGCCCAGGACCCTAACATTATACCCCCCTTTGCGAGTCGACGTCCACGGCGGCTAGCACCAGTGGCGGCCCACTCAAGCGGCTACCCCACTCTTAGTGCCCCATCGCAGTTCTCCAGGTCGACCCCTTCCGCTTCGGTAGCACACACCGGGATTCGAACTTGCGACTGAGTGCTAGCTCTGATACCAAATGTTAAGCACCTAGTCAATACTATCCAAAAGACCGGCCTGTTAGGAGCGAAAGACATAGGTACTTAACGCCCAGGACCCTAACACCTCTACATAAAATTGGACATAATCTATATACATAATACCTGCATAAATACTCCATAAACACTCCATGAAATTGTTTATACACTCCATAAAATAGTCTAAACACTCCATACATTGCATAACATTATGAATAAACTCCATACAATAATCAAACACAAAAAAACTAAATGAAATATCACTATCAATTTACAATCACCCAAATAAAAACTATAAATCCATTATAAATTTACAAACTATAGTTGTTTCTCTTCATGCTAGAAAATAATATACATCCCTACATGAGCAAAATCTTCACCTACGACAAAAACAAAAAAATAAAATTGGTTATTGTCAGATAAAAAATACTCTTCCACTACTAGTAACTTAATGTCGTTAAAAATATTAAAATTACTTCATCGTCAGGTGGCAAAACAACGTCACGGGAGGCGCCTGGTGCGAATGGAATTTTATCGTTAGGTGGAAGAGCAGTTGCATTGGAGACGGCTGGTGCGGACAGAATTTTATCGTCAGGTGGCAGAGCAGCGGCACTGAAAACGGTTAGTGCGGACGAAATTGCCTCATTCGGTGGAATAGCAGCGGCACTAGAGGCGGCTGAGACGGACGGAATTGCATCGTCCGAAGGAAGGGCAACGGCTGGGGCAGATGAAATCACATCATCCGGATAGGATGAAGAGGCTGGATCAGTTGTTGATCTTCCAAACAAACAAGAAAAATAAATCCAATGGTAAAGGGATTGTCATTGAAACACTAGAACCTCATCCCGAATACAAAGTTTGGGTTAGCAAATGTTCTTTAGAATTTTGTGTGTCTCAAGAATAAAATGTTTGATAATATTCGTCCTCAGTTTATTTCAATCAAGATTCCTTAGGACCCCTAGACTACATTATGAAAGTCTTGATCTACGGAAAGAGAGTCCCAAATTCACGGATTAACAGGCCTTACAGATATTGAAACAAGAAGCTAAATTAGTTCAAGAGTTCTATAATAAAGTTCATCAATTCATCATTGTCAATGAGAATTTGTCAAACTGAGATAAGATGGTGTATCTCAAAGATGGTTACTAGTTGAATACCAAATATTTGTCTTCAATTGTAGTAGCCACACAAATCAGCTGAAGTTTGAAAGTCTCTTATCACTCAGTTTGAAAGTGGAACAACAAATTCATAGACAATTAGATTATCAAGGGACTTTAGCTATGTTAGCTTCCAATTTGTAGCAAATACAACCATAGAAAACCAAAGGTAGAGAAAACGGTATGGGAACAAAGGAAGAGAAATAAAAGGTTGTAGTAACAATTGGGGTGGTGATAAATACAATTGTAGAAATGATGGGACATCAATTATTAGAATTGTGTTCAATGCCAAAACTGTGGGAGGTTTAATTAGACTACCACAACAACTATGACCAATACAAGTAGTACTCAAAAATTGCAGCTCCTCTGCCTTAACTATTTGTTCAAATGAATGTGATTGTCCATAAGCACATTATATGAGTAATGGTGTGGGTACTTTTTCATAATTGAAACTTTATGCTGTCTCTTGTAAAAATAATTACCGGAGATGACACCTTACATACTATTACACATATAGGTGAGATTCTATTACACTCATAAGTGAGATTGTGATGCACACTTCATTTGTCCCTCTACATTTACCTTTGTCTTTCATGTGCCATGATTCAAAAACAAACTTCTTTCAGCTTCCAACTGCTAAATGATCATCGATCAATTTTTGTATTTACGTCTCCTGTATTTTCTTGAAGAGGCCAATACTCTATGTACAATATAATTCAAAGCTGCACAAGAGTAGTGTTGAGCCAAACATCGACCCATGAAAAGCGATTCCAGGTTGACTATTGATTGGATACTGGTGGACATACCCTTCTATTCCTAGTTGAAGGCACTTAGAAGGTAAGGGCATACAACTTTTTAGTCGGGGTATTGAGTAGGTAAAAGACAAGGCACTTACTAGGTAAGGGCATACAACTTTTTAGTCGGGGTATTGAGTAGGTAAAAGACAGCTTGGAGTTGGGGCACTCTGCCTTAGGAACTTATTAGGTTGGTATATCTTCTTCTCACTTTGAACCAATGAGGCTTTTAGTGGATTTTATATCTCTTTTTATTTTTTGGACCCATCTCTCCATGTAATTGGGTTTCATGTATCCTCTTTGTATGATTAGAAGGGACTATCCCTATTGCTAATACACCTACTAGCAAATCTGAACTAAACGGTAGAGGAAACTGTGAAAGGAAGGCTCTAGTTGGTGGCCAAATACTTAGTTGTTAGCCACTAATCATGCTTCATCTTTCTGACCCAAGTCTGAAAATGAAACAATATCATGGCCATCTTTTTAAAAAAATCTTCACGAAGAATTTTTCGTCTGGGTTATTTTATATATTTTAATTTTATATAAAGTAAGGGAAGGGACCCCCCTCCCACACTCCTTTCTCTCTCTCTCTACAACCTGGCGGCGTGGGCCTATGGGTATGTGGTGAGAAAACTCTCTTGACTTCTTAGCTCTCTTAAAAGCTCCTATCATTGTCCTTGTGATGGAGGAGAGGAACGGCTGTCGAATGCAAGAAAGAAGCAGATGGGGACTTTTGTTGCCTAATTAGGACAAACTTACCTAGGCGGCTAGCCGACATAAAAATCTCTGGTGTCGAAATGAATGATGATTGTTAGGGAAATAAGCTATAGATCGGTGTTTCGATCAATGTTTGGAATAGATTGATGGGTTGGAGCAAGTTCATCTGAAGTAATCGCTCTTAACAGGTTGCCGCTCCTGCTCTTCCATCCTTCTCAACTGGTCCACACACATTGCTAACAAGTAGAGAGACAAAACCTACTCCCTCAATGGTGCCAAAGAAGAGGAAGAGAAGGCCGCA
Organism: Aristolochia californica; assembly: GCF_029961685.1. Taxonomy (NCBI): domain Eukaryota; kingdom Viridiplantae; phylum Streptophyta; class Magnoliopsida; order Piperales; family Aristolochiaceae; genus Aristolochia; species Aristolochia californica. Next base: position 37,204,252 of record NW_027182279.1, on the reverse strand, counting down.
CCCTCATCTACCCATTTTTCAGTACAATGGATCAGTTATTTAGTTGTGAAAACACAAGTGGGGAGGGACTTCTAAATTTATCAAAGAAGAACTGAGATCAAACTCCATTAATCCAAACTTATCTAAACCCAGTCAATGTGATGGGATTGATCATACTGCATTGGGAGGTAGATAGGACGGGGAGAGATAAACGTCAAGCACCATCTTATCTTCGTTAGCTTTACATCTCTTTGCTTACTTTTTCTCCTTCTGGTATTGTTCTGTCATTCTTTTCATTGTCGTTTCCTCATGTCTCGACATTGCCGCATCGAAGACAATAATTAAATCCTTCCCAGACGGAGATGGTCGTTCCCTTTATGATTCAGAATGAAAACTCTGGACTACGGCAGAAATCAGCACCTTTAATGGCCACTTTTATGTGCTTTTAAATAGACTTGAAAGAGAGCTACTGAACTTCAGAACGAGCTAGGCAGAAAGAAAAGAAGGCAAACCATGAGCAGTCAAGCAGAAGCTGATGCATGGTTGAGTTCTCTCAAAGAGAAATTTGATCGCTTAGGTGGAAAGGAGAAATGCACGGAAGCAGCTATAATCCACAGGGTTCCCCGCATCATCCGTAGAGGCGATGATGAGGCCTACGAGCCGGAGATCATCTCCATCGGCCCGTATCACAGGCGGAAGGTCAGGCTACAGGCCATGGAGAAGCGTAAATGGCAGTACCTGCATTCCTTCTGCTCTAGGTGGGGCTTAGACGTCATCTTGGATAATATCGTCCTGAAAGTTCAGGAACTTGAGTTTAGAGCAAGGAGATGCTACTCATCGGAAATCAACTCCGTCAATAAAGAGGAGTTCGTTGAGATGCTGTTGCTGGATGGCTGCTTTATACTTGAGCTTTTCCTCAAATCCCGCGACAGAGTAACAGATAAAACGATGGCCGGCAAGACGTTCACAGAGACCGATCCAATATTTGGTCACTGTACTCAATGGGTCGTGCGATGTGTCGCCAGAGATTTGCTCCTTGCAGAAAACCAGCTTCCGTTCTTCGTCCTGCAGCAGATTTATGAGAGTTTTGCGACATCGACCGAAATGTTTTCTCTGGTTGATCTGGCCATGTGCTTCTTCAAATCTCTGTACCTTGCTATCAACCAAAAGTCTTCCCAGCAACACGATGTAGCTCAGAAGCAAACCTCAAACGAATCTCCCCTCCACTTGCTTCATTTAGTTCACTCCCACTTCGTCCCACGTTCATCCCATGAGAAGAACAGCAAGAGCATTTCGTCCACCTCTCTTCTCCCCAGCTTCAACAAACGCAAGTCATCAGAGGAGATCCAGTTTCAGGCCCACACGCCCCTACCCACTGTCCCTCGGGCGAAGAGGCTTCAGGACTCCGGCATCACCTTCAAGAAAGGCAAAGGGAAAAACTTCCTGGACATTAAGTTCGAGGACGGAGTGATGGAAATCCCCCATCTGGTCGTTGACCAGTACACAAACACTTTCCTGCGCAACCTGATCGCGTTTGAACAGTGCCATCCTTCCTCCGGAAAATGTTTCACCATGTACGCAGCGTTCATGGATTTTGTGGTGAACACGGCCAAGGACGTGGAGATACTCCACCAGCACGGAATCCTTGATCATGGGCTGGGAAGCGAGCAGGACATCGCGCTGCTGTTCAATAAGATCTGCAAAGGGCTGATAGTTGAACCAGAAGAGAACGACAAGTACCTTCTGTTGGTGAATGACGTGATACGTTATTCAACCATTCCATGGAATATGTGGCGAGCGAAGCTCAATCGAGACTATTTTGGTAATCCATGGGCGATCATTTCAGTGACAGCAGCAATTGTAGCGCTGTTTCTCACCTTCGTCAACTCTTTCTTTAGCGTCTATAGGTATTATCATCCTTCCTCTGGAATCTAATTACTTCTGCTTCTGTATTCCCATTTCTCATGGACTTCCTGTACCGTTTAAATTTCTGAGTGCACGTCTGCCTTTATGTCTTTTGCTGAGAAGGGTCAGTTACGATGGTTTGAAGAAGTGTTTAAGCTTTATGTGGAACAAGTGTTTAAATAACTCAAAGTATCTGTGTTTCTGCAGTGGAAATTGAGCTCTTGTTAGATTTACTTAGCATAAAACAACGGTTTTGCATAGTCTTAATACGATTAAACCTTGAGGCTGCCATGAATTTGAAGCCAGCTTTGCGAGCATTGGGATGACATTTGGTTTTGTGGACTTCGGGCATCAAAGAGAGAGTCAATTCCATTCAGGTTAGATCCCACTTTCAGTTGTTGAATAATCAGCTCTCCGTCGAATGTTCGGAGGCTACAAAAGGAAAAATTATTCCTTGCCGGTCCAAATTTGTTGAAATCTGCTAAAGCTCACCAGGCTAGGGGGTGGGTTTGGTTTTTTCGCCTGCACCTTTAATTTAATCTGACCTGTAAAGCGCATCTTCCATGCTTGCTAATTAAGGAGAGAGGGCCCGTGATGAAGATGGTTGTCCATTTTATGTGACTTCTCTTCCCCCTTTTAATCAGCTTTCTTTCCATATGACTGGTGTTGATTCAACCTGTTTTACTTTGTTTTTTTATCTCCTCGACGATCAAAAGCAAGTTCTGATTGATAAGTGAAGCAGACACTCCAACATCCCTGACTGCTTCTTACATAAACAATAATAGCTCTGCATTTCTTACATGATTAATAACTGGATCAAGTTCAAGTGAACCAGCTATACAACAGGGTGACCACATTATTAGGTTCCCCTTTCTTCTCCCTTATCCTGTGTGGGTTACTGGCGCTGTATCAAGCAGAGATGCTCCTAAGGGACTCTTGTCTAATTAAATGTCTAGCAATATTGTCATCCAACCTGTAACACTAGAAGCACTATTCTTCAATTATTCAACTGCATAACTATGGATTCCGCATAGTGAAAAGGTATGCAAAAAGGATCATCTCATCTTTGCAACTAGGCCATAGTACAATCAAGTGGAGGGATTTGTTAAAGATAGTTTTTGGTGCATAAGGGTCCCTTGAATGAGACATATTTACTATTTCATGTAAATTGATCTTATTCATGACACTTTTCACAAGATTACGCTTTAAGGACAAAAGAATTTCTTGCCCTCAATAAAAACCCTTTGAATAAAAGGATATTGTGAGGATAGTATCTTAAATATGCGGTAACCCTATAAAAAAATAAATATGTGAGTAACCCTGTAAAAATTCAATGTAAATCAAATAGCTTCATGACCTTGCAAAATTATAAGACTCGACCTGACAAGGGGTGTGGGTCCTGTTGAATTTCTTGAAAATGAGAAATACTTAATTGATTTATTGTAACTTGAGTACAATGAGCTTCTACGTATAATAGAGTAAACAAGTTGAATTCAATTACAAGTAAACTACCCTTATCCCTATTACGCCTAAAGTCTAACACTTAAATATAAGACATAGTATAATTAAACAACTGGACATAAATAGAAGAGTGAAATAACTAAATTACCTTTTAATTGAAACACTTATGTGAGACAACTTCCTATGAGACTCCTGTAAGATTTTGTCAAATTAATTACTACTTTGTGATACTTCTTTTTGTGGGAGTCATGTAAGGTTCTTCCAAACATGTTCTTTAACACTCTCCCTCAAGCTAGATTTTACAACTTCATCTTGCAAGAAAAATAATTATTTTTTTTCAATCTTCTTTGACTGAAAAATTCTTCATAGATGTCAATTCTTCATCTTATGTTCTCCCCCTTTTCTCGAATATTTTGGTCACATAAAAATTACCATAACAAGTAGAATAACATATCTCTTTCTTGTACTTCTTTTTCTACTACTCCCACTCAAGTTGGAGATAAAAATGACGTATAGACCCAACTTAGATAAAACAAAATATGAAAAAAAAATCACTCTTAGTCATACGACAAAACTCCATATATTAGTCAAAATGCTTATAGTTTGAAACGTACTCTATTAAATTTTAAAGGCAGAAAAACAACACAATTTTAGGGCACAACAAAGAGACTACTCAGTTTTTAAGGGTAGCTCAAACAAAAATCACCTCTTGGGTAAAAAATAAAATACTTAACTCAATGTAGATGTTAGGCGTACTCCTATATTTTTTAGGTAGTGGGTCTATGCATTGCTCTGAAGTGATGAAAATAAAAGATGATAAATTAAAAAAGTACTAGAGAAAAATAATTTTGACTGGAAGAAGGCAACTATGCAACACTCATACTTCCGAAGGAATCTAGAATGTGACCTTCTTCTTTTTTGAGAACAAATAGGGGATAGGTGACGGTGGAACTGTAAAAATAACTTAACAAACCATTTTGACCAAGTATAACCTCAAAACAAATCTCAATGAGTGAGCATACTTTTTGGAGATGAAAATGCAAGACACAACCAAGTAAAAAATACGAAAAAAATAAAAAGCAACATCTAAGCAGTATACCACATACTGAGCACATCATGGAGTTGATTAAGCATGATCAAAACTCTTTGATTAGAAGTAATTTTTTCCTAAAAATTAGGACTTTAGGAAAAATTGAAACTCATTTCATGTAGATCCATGAAGAGATAACAGAAGAGAAAATAGGAAACAGAGAGATTTTCAAAAGAACTGACCTTGGATACTTCTGATATTGATATTTCCAAAAATATAGCTCCAAACCACAAACATTTTATTTTTCAAGAAACTAGACTTAAACAACTTAATTTGATATCCAATTTAACAAAAAACCTTCATTCTTGAATCTCTTATGACCACTTCATTTACTTCATTCTATAGCATGACCCTTGCTAACTCCCATGAAAATATCTCCTCACGTATATATTAGATTTACATGAAAGTTACTCCTTTTGAAACTACACTCTGACATTTTTCATTAAAGTATAAGCCCTTCATGAAATATAATTATTTTGGATAAATAATCTAATTGATTTCGGATTCTACAATCTAGTGAACTAATTACTATTTCTTCTTCGGCAAGCATGACCATTGACTCTTCCGATATTTGTATCTCCCTCCAAAAAGTTCAGATTGAGAATTGATTTGATAAGATAGAAAATAGACTTGCAAATATTTCTTTTGTATGTAGTTCTCTATATAAAGTCTCATTCTTGATGGCATAAAATGTCTAAAAAATTGAAGCTTTCTACTATTGCTTGAACCTCTCTTGGTTTTTGACCTCTGCTGCTTCAAATATCAATTTCTCTTTGTAGAAAGTTCTGATTATTAAAATTTATTTTGAATTTGAAATTAGACTAAAATACCTTTATATTAATATATAATTTTAAATATAAACAAATTATTATGGAGGTGCTAACACCAAGGAAACAATGGGTATTGGGACAACAAACGAAGAAAAAGGTAAAAGACGAATCTAAACTACTAGAGATGATAAATCAGAAAAGTATCACATTATTTTTGTAGGTTGACTGAGTCAACTCACAAAACCTGCTCTAATACCATGTTGAATTTCTTTAAAAGAGAAATACTCCACTAACTTATTGTAATTTAAGAACTATGAACATTTAAATCCTTATTGAATACTTAAATCTTAATTTTCTGAATGTGTGTCAAATAATTTCATATCATATTTGATTTAGCCACTGCCTTGTCAGAAATTGTGTAATTGACAACCATTTGAAATCAATTTTACAAGCTCTTCTATTTTTAAATCATATAAATACATACTCATATGTTGTTTTATTAGGCATTTAAGAGGGCTTTTACTAAGTATTGAAATTTTGGGATAAGATTTTCAAATTCAAATGTTTACATACATATACTTTGAGATCTATCAATAATACTTGGTTGAGTATAATGAACTAGTGCCAAATATACTTTGAAATCATTCATTAAAGTTTATATTACTATTCATGGGCTACATTTTAAAATTAACTATTACATTGAGGCACATTGTGCGCATTCTGAAACTTGAAATACCACTTTCATGTTTACATTAAGCCTTTATCTTTCAAATCAAGACATCTTGAGCTACCTATATTTCCAAATCAAGTCATTACGAATTATTATGAGTTGTCTTCATTTTAGAACCAAGTGCTAAGGACTTTTTTAACCTTTTGATTAAACTGGGTAGGTTTGCCTATAGAGATTAACATATTAACGTTTTTATTAAATGAATAATAAATTTGGCTATGAGCCAAAGTAGAGATTGATCGAGGATAATTAAGGAGATAGGACATAGATGAGACTGGGACTGGGAATCCAATAGAGGTTAGGGTTGTTGAGGCTTGATCCCACCCTAATAAATAAAACAAACCTTATAGTCCCATTCACCCTCTCAATTGTGAATGGATGGATGGCAAGAGGGTCTCTTGTCTGGCTGAGTTGACTTGTGACTTGGGCTAGTCAATTCAGGGTTGGAACTAGTTTGTATACCTGAACCATCTTATATTTAAAGAATGAGACGGGTCAGGTTCGATTCAATCCTGTAAGCAACTCCTTCCTCGAGTCTTGAATTGAGTTGGACTCATTTTTTAAATTACTTAATGAGTTCAAAATTTCATCGTATTATTTCTTGTATTATATAAATCATTAAATATATTTATAATGGAGGATTCTCTATGCATAACTAATGTATATGAACAAATTTTTAATGTATTAGATTCTCTATTCTATAAATCATTAAATACATTTACTGTGTGTTTGTGTTGTCTTCTATCTGTAGGAATCATGTTTCCTAATAGTTTTGGTTTCATGGCCTTCGGACATCAAAGAGAGAGCCAATTCTTGTACATTAAGTACATTAAGTTTTTGGGAAATTTTTTATTATTCTTTATTTATATAGTACATTGATTTTTCATGTCTTTAATTTTTGAGAGATTTATTATTATTATTTTATTATTTATATTTATATATTATTAAAGAGATTGACTTTATATATATATATATATATATATATATATATATATATATATATATATTAAACGAATAATAAATTTGGCTATGAACCAAAGTAGAGATTGAACACGGATAATTTAGGTGAGAGGATAGAGATGAGAGTGAGACTGGGAATCTACTAATCAAGGTTAAGATTGTTGAGGCTGGATCCCACCCTAATAAATGCAGATAAAGCTTAAAGTATAGTTCCATTCACCCTTTCAATCGTGAATGAATGGATGGCATGAGGGTCTCTTATCTCCCTAAGTTGATTTATGACTTGGGCTAGTCAACTCAAGGTTGGAACCAACCTATATACCCAAACCATGCTATATATATAAAGAATCAGGCTTGAGTTGAAACCAGCCTATATACCCAAACCATGCTATATATAAAGAATCAGGCAGGTCGGGGTTCAACTCGAGCCTGTTAGCGACTCCTACCTCGAGTCTTGAGTTGAGTTGGACTCATTTTTTAAATTACTCAGTGAGTTCAAAATTTCAATGTATAATTTATTATAATATATAAATCATTAAATACATTTATAGTGGATGATTCTCTATGCACAACTAATGTATATGCACAACTTTTTAATATATTAGATTCTCTATTGTATAAATCTTTAAATACATTTACTATGTGTTCTTGTTGTCTTCTTTTTGTTGCAACCAGGTTTCCCAACAGTTTTGGCTTCATGGCCTTCATATATGAAAGAGAGATCCAATTCTTGTACATTAAGTATTTAAGTTTTTGGGAGATTTTTTATTATTCTTTATTTATATAGTACATTAAATTTTCAAGTCTTTAATTTTTTAAGAGATTTATTATTATTATTTTATTATTTATATTTATATTTATATATTATTAAAGAGAAGAACATTTTAAAAAAATTATAATATTAAATGAATAACAAATTTGGCTATGAACCAAAGTAGAGATTGATCGGGGATAATTTATGTGAGAGGACAGAGATGAGAGTGAGATTGGGAATCTAATCAAGGTTAGGGTTGTTGAGATTGGATCCCACCCTAATAAATGCAGATAAAGCTTAAAGTATAGTTCCATTCACCCTTTCAATTGTGAATGCATGGATAGCAAGAGGGTCTCTTGTCTTGCTTAGTCGACTTGTGACTTGGGCTAGTCAACTTAGGGTTGGAACCAGCTTGTATACCCGAGCTACGCTATATTTAAAGAATTAGGCCGGTCGAGGTTCGACTCAAGCTTGTTAGCGACTCCTGCCTCGAGTCTTGAGTTGAGTTGGACTCATTTTTTAAATTACTCTATGAGTTCAAAATTTCAATGTATAATTTATTATATTATACAAATCATTAAACACATTTATAATGGATGATTCTCTATGCATAACTAATGTATATGCACAAATTTTTAATGTATTAGAATCTCTATTATATAAATCATTAAATACAATTTACTGTGTGTTTGTGTTGTCTTCTGATGTCATAATTTAAAGCACATCTTCTATGCTTGCTAATTAGGGAGAGAGGGCCTTTGATGAAGATGGTTGTCCATTTCATGTGCCTTCCTTCCTCTTTTTCCTTGTCAAACCAGCTTTTTTTCCCTATATGACTGGTGTTGATTCAACCTATTTTACTTTTACTTTTTCTTTTTTTATCTCCTCGATGTTCAAAAACAAGCTCTGATTGATAAGTGAAGTAGACACCCGAACATCCCTGACGACTTCTTACGTAAACAATAATAGCTCTGCATTTCTTACATGATTAGTAACTGGATCAAGTTCAAGTGAACCAGCTATACAACAGGGGGACCACATTATTAGATTCCCTTTTCTTCTCCTTTGTAAATACTTGTACAATCCTGTGTGGGTTACTGGCACTGTCTGTTATGAACATAATAACATTATTATTTTAATTATTTTTATTTAATTTACTTTAATTTATTTAAGTTAAAGAATTAATAGACCAGAGGGGCATTTTTGTAATATTTTATTTATAGGGGGTATTTTTGTAATATTTTATCTTTAGCCTTGTAAGGGTGAACCCTATTTAAGGGGTAAGAGTAATGAGAAAGACAAACATTTATTTAGAGTAAAGAGGGTTTTGAGTTCTCCTCAACGAGCTCAGGGGTGTGCGCTCTCCTGGATGAACCTAGGGTTTTCAAGCTTCCATTTGGCTCGATCTTCGCATTTCTCTTCTTCCTCCCTATAAATTCATATGTCGGATCCGGGACCGTAACAACTAGGTATCAGAGCTGCGTAACATGGGGAATTCCAGCAATGAGGAGTTAATAGAGTTGCTGATCAGAGAACTGAATGTGCACGCAGAGGAACAGGCAGAAAACTAGAGAAGGTTTGCTCGGATCGTCCAAAAGTTGGATATAATCCTAATTATGAATCAGAAATTACACAGTCTCGAACTGGGGAATGGCGGTACTGTGTGAAGGGGTCGCAATCGAGAAGTATTGTGCCCATGACGCAAAGAGAAAGATCGTGGAGAAAAATTATCGAATAGATGCTCTCTCGGACAGGCAAAAAGGCCAAGCTTCAGAAATTTTCAACATCTCCGTGCAGGGAAGTCCAGCGACGGGCCAGACAAATTTAATTTCCCGAATCCCTGGAAATTCAAAATCGGAGGCTTATACTGGAAACACCTCATCGATAATGGCTGACTTGGGTTCTTCCACAAATTGTTTTGTGCGGTTGTTGTGGCACTGCAACAGCCAGTGGTGCCAGCCAACCAAGCAAACAATGCTGCAATGGCAGTCCAACATACATTGGTGCTCAACAGCCAAGGACACAATGTTGTTGTCCCAGTGCAGAACACAGTGCTACAAGACAGCTAAGGACACAGTGTTGTTGTGGCATAGCAGAAAAGTTTGCTGCTAGACAGCCAGTAACCACTGCTGCATTAGATGATTTTTATGCTTAGTAGTTTGGTTTTTCTAGAAATGGTGGAGTATCTACTGTGGAGTATGACTTTTATGACTGTTGAAGGGAAAAAAATTAAATTCTGGGCGCCTGGACAGCATATAGGTGCATCATTTTTGGATACTATTCTACATGAATACAACAAGGAGTCAAGGGGTGGGGACACTATTTCCGGTGAGCTTCAATACAAGGTTGCTGAAAACAGCACACAACTAGCAGATTGTGATATTAGGGAGTCTTCCGTGGTCACCCCACAAACTGCTACCAACACAAGCCTACACAATTTCGGTCTGCGACTGCAGCAAAGACCTCAACAGCAGAAGTATGTTACTATTTGTGCGAACTTCATCAGGTATGGAAGCTTTGTGCACGATTTTATTAAGTTAAGCCTCATGCATGTTAATGAATCCATCGTAATGGATCGTAAGGGATCCATAGATGAAGCTGCTGGTTCTATAGCACATGGGTTATGCACAGTATCCCTAGCACTGTTTGGTACAATGGAACCTCGTGACGTTGGACTAGATGAGGTCACTTACCGATGTATGCTTAGTGCTTATGGCCATGGTACTTTCGTCGACAATGCTGGGCAATTTCCTAAACATGGACTAGGTCCAAAGACTGAGGTTATCGGGGACATGTTGTATTTTGCCAATGAGGCAACCGTTGGGGCAGATCCCACAAAGGCTATTAATATCGAAGCAGAAATTACCAGTTTGGCGTAGGTGATAGTTCAAATTGTTATTAGGTTGCTTATCCGTATTGGGGTTAGCTACAACAAGTGATGTCGGCAAAAAAAAAAAAAATTGCTTCTCTAGTTGGATGCTCCAGTTTTGTAGTCTAGAGGGCTAACACAGATACCACAGTTGATACTTGAGTACAGGTGGAGACGTCGGCACGGGTAAGCAGATCCTACCTTCGAGCTTGAGGACAAGATCTTTCTCCCAGGGGGTGTAATATTATGCACGCAATAACATTATTATTTTAATGGTTTTTCTTTAATTTATTTTATTTTATTTCAGTTAAAGAATTAATAGGTCACAAGGGCATTTTTGGAATATTTTATTTATAGGGGCATTTTTGTTATATTTTATCTTAAGCCTTGTAAGGGTGAACCCTATTTAAGGGGTAAAAGTAATGAGAAAGGCAAGTATTTATTTAGAGTAAACAAGGTTTTGAGTTCTCCTCAACGAGCTTAGGGGTGTGCGTTCTCCTTAACTAACCTAGGGTTTTCAAGCTTCCCTTTGGTTTGATATTTGTCTTTCTCTTATTCCTCCCTACAAATCCATGTGTCAGATTCGGGACCGTAACACTGTCTCAAGCAGTGATGCTCCTAAGGGACTCTGTCTAATTAATTGTCTAGCAATATGGTCATACAACCTGTAACACTTGAAGCACTATTCTTAAATTATTCAACTACATAACTATGTTCCGCATAGTGATAAGGTATGCAAAAAGAATCATCTCATCTTTGCAACTAGGCAATAATACAATCAAGCGGAGGGATTTGTTAAACAAAATTTTTGGTGCATAATGGTCCTAGGAATGAGACATATTTACTATTTCATGTAAATTTATCTTATTCATGACACTTTTCACAAGATTACGCTTTAAGAACATAAGATATCTGCAGTTTAGCTAATCCTTGCCCTCAATAAAGCCCTTTGAATAAAAGGATAATGTGAGAACAATATGTTAAATATGTGATAACCCTATAAAAAATAAATATGTGAGTAATCCTATAAAAATCCAATGTAAATCAAATAGCTTCTTGTCCTTACAAAATTGTAAGACTCGATCTAACAAGGTGAGTGGGTCGTGCTGAATTTCTTGAAATGAGAAATACTTAACTGATTTATTGTAATTAGAGTATAATGAGTTTCTACTGCTGATAGAGGAAACAAGTAGAATTCAATTACAAGTAAACTACCTTTATTCCTATTATTCCTAAAGTCTAACACTTAAAGATAAGTCATAGCATAATTAACCAATTGGACATAAAAATAAGAGTGACAAAACTTAATCACCTTTTCATGGAAACACTTATGTGAGACATCTTCCTATAAGACTCCTGTAAGATTTTGCCATATTAATTTCTACTTTGAGAGAATTTTTTCTGTGGGAATCATGTAAGACTCCCACACCTACTCTTTAACACTCTCTCTCAAACTGAGTTTATAACTTCAGCTTGCAAGGACAATAATTCTTGGTCTTCAATCTTCTTTGGCTGAAAATTCTTCAAAGATTTTGATTCTTCATCTTAGTTGGAAGATAGGGCCCAAGCCCACACGACCAAAGAAGTCTCACAAGATGGGCCCAAGCACATAAGAAGTAGGACCCACAATGATTACCATGAGTTGGCATCCTTATCACATTAGTTGGAAGATCAAGAAGGACTCGCAAAAGTATCTTTATCTTAGGGTCACAACCAAGAAGAGTTTTAGTTTGAGTTATGTTTGTCTTTTATCTACATTGAGTTATTTAATTAAGCTAGGACATATCTTTAAGTGTTAGAGTTTGGGTGTAATTAGGACAAAGGTAGTTTTATTGTAATAGGGGTTCATGTACTCTGATTATAACAAGTCAATGAAGTATTTTTCTTTTCTATAAATTCAACATGGTATTAGAGAAGGTTCTGTGATTTGACGTGGTCAACCCACAGTGGTAATGCGATCCTAAACCCTAAACCCCTAAACCCTAAACTCCAGGACTAGGTTCGTAGTTATTTTTTTCAGTCCCTACACTAATAGTTTGCTTTGCTTTTTCTGAGTCTATTTTCCAAAGAAAGCCTATTTTTTCCAATCAGAGTTATCTACAGAGAGATATCGATATTTGAATGAGCGAAGGTCAGATTGCAAATAGGTTCGAGTAGCAGCAGAAAGCTTTCTATTCCGAGGTATTTTTTGCTATCAAGAACTAGAGTTTATATGGATCAATATATATCAAAAGAAATATATGTAAGTTTATTCTTTTACCTATTCAACCAATTTTTTATCTGAGTTATCTACAAAGAGAAATCGATATTTGAAGCAGCAAAGGTCAGATTGAAAAAGAGGTTCGAAAAGCAGTAGAAAGCCTCAACTTCCGAGGTATTTTATGCTATCAATAAAGAGACTTTATATGTAGAATTATATATCAAAAGAAATATACGTAAGTCTATTTTCTTTCCTATTCAACCAATTATAGGTATGATTTTTTTATAAGGAGATATTGATCTTGGAATAGTCAATGATCATTCTGGAAAAACAGGAGAAACAGGACTTAGTTCAGCCATATGGCAGAGACCGAAATATATTAGATGATTTATCTTCTGATAATTATATTTTATGAAGTTAAGTTATACTTTAATTAAAGTTATTTAAGTCTACTTTCATAAGGAGAAAATTTTATGTCAATTTGATCTATATTTAAAGAAATATTCGCATTGGAAGAATCAAAGGGCATGCTAGTATTCCGTTGTAATGAAAAATCCAAATTTATGCCCATTCTTTTACGTCACTTTTTGAGTTGATATATCAGAAAATATCTCACTTCTCCCTAGTTTGAGGGCTTATTTATACATCTCGGTTTTTTGGGTTTATGGCTACATCTATGATATTTGGTTCAAGCTGGGATCACTGCCATTACCTCCCCCAACTTGAGGGGGAGAATTAGAAGAAGTACAAGAAAGAGGTATTTTATTCCATATGTTGTGGATAAGGTTATGTGATCAACATATTCAAGAAAAGGGGAGCACAAAAGATGAAACTTCTACATCTAAGAAAAAATGTTTATATCGGATTATGATTATTCCATGGGTCCTTCTACAAGGTTTATTATTTTGGTTCGTGTTATATGAGTTGGAAGATGGTTGTGTTATATTCAGCTGCAACTATTATGTCTCTTTGGAGACATTATTATTGAAGAAGAGGTGGCCTCATATCATCATCATTTATTTTACCCCGTCAAAAAAATTTCACCGTTGGGAAACCATGACGGAGGATACCCTGTCAAAAAATATCACGGATGGGAGTCCATGATGGAGGAATTTATTATTATATTTATGTTACTTCCTCCCATTAATATCATATATTAATACTCTAGCACTTGAGAGTTGTTGTCCTGTGGAGGGACACGGTAGTGGAGATGGACACTTCAGAGTAATGTCTTAGTGGCTAGAAGTGATTTACTCTCACTGATATTATACCATCTGGACCTCATGAACGTGAGCACCCGCGTGAGGGTGAGTGTTGGAAGATCTGCCACATTATACAAAAAAGATTCTATATATCATTTGCAGCAAGCTGGGAGTTCTAGATGTTCTCTCACCTCCAGCTTGAGGGGGAGTGTTGGAAGATAGGGCCCAAGCCCACACGACCAAAGAAGGCCCACATATCTAAGAATATTATAAGATGAGCCACACAATCAAAGAAAACCCACAAGATGGGCCCAAGCACATAAGTAGGACCCACAATGATTATCATGAACTGGCATCCTTATCACATCAGTTGGAAGATCAAGAAGGACTCACAAAAGTATTTTTATCTTATGGTCACAACCAAGAAGAGTTTCAGTTTGAGTTATGTTTGTCTTTTATCTACATTGAGTTATTTAATTAAGCTAGGACATATCTTTAAGTGTTAGAGTTTGGGTGTAATTGGGACAAAGGTAGTTTAATTGTAATAGGACTCTACTACCTTCCTCTATTATAAATAGAAGTTCATGTACTCTGATTATAACAAGTCAATGAAGTATTTTTCTTTTCCATAAATTCAACAATCTTATGTTCTCCCCTTTTCTAGAATTTTTGGTCACATAAAAATATTATAAGTGGAATAAAATACCTCTTTTGTTTTACTTCTTCTTGTACTTTTCGCCCTCAAGTTGGGGATAAAAAAGACACAGAGAACCAAATTAGACAAGACACAATAAGGCAAAAAATCACTTTTAGTCATATGACAAAGCTCCATATATTAGTCAAAATGCTCATAACCTGAAACACACACTACTAAATTTTAAAGGTAGAAAAATAATCCAATTTTAGGGCACAACAAAGAGACTACTCACTTTTTAAGGGTAACTCAAATACTGGGTGAAAAGTAAGACTAGACTCAAGTTGGATGTTGGGCGTACTCCTATACTTTTTAGGTAGCAGGTTTATGCATTGCTCTGAAGTGATGAAAAAAAAAAAGATGATAAATTGAAGAAGTACCAAAGAAATATAACATTGATCAGAAGAAGGCAACTATGTAACACTCATACTTCGAAAAGAATCTAGAATGTGACCTTCTTTTTTCTTGAGAAAAAATAGGGAGATTGTTGCGGTGAAAGAGTAAAAATAACAAACAATTTTGACCAAGCATTGTTAAGTTGTGGTGTCTAATTAACGTCGTGGGGGTTGGAAGGGGAGCGGGGAGCCCTCGAAAGGTCCATGATATATAAATTGTATTTTTATTAAGGGTAGTTTTGGGATTTCACACTTGTCTTTCAATTGCCCTAGTTTTCTCTTTATATTTGGGGGTCGTCGTTGTTAGGGTTATCATTAAGAAGGATCATCTATTGTGGCTGAGAGAGTTTAGATAAAAAGATTTGAGTGTGTGCAATTTTTCTTGTAAAATACTTCATCATTATAGTGAGTTATTGTAGTGGCAGAAGACAAGACGTAATCCTACCTTGAGGTGAACTTTTATAAATATTGTGTTTTCATGTTTGATTATTTCTTCTTCTATGATTATTATTGCTCTCATTAGTATTGAATTAGGGCATCTAATTCCTAAAAAATCGTATCAAAGCTTGGTTCATGATTGAGAGCAATGGTTGGCAGAGAAGAATGAACAATTGGAATTATTAAGTTTGATGGTATGGATTTTACGCTCTAGAGGATGCAGATGGAGGATTATATGTACAGTAAAAAGTTGCACATACTAGTTCTGGATATGAAACCAGAAGGTATAAAAGATTATGAGGGGAATCTGCATGATAGACAGGTGTTGGGAGTGGTCCAGTTAACATGTCGAAGAACGTCGCTCATAACGTGTCGTTGGAGAAAACCATAACGGGAATGATGAAGATTCTGTCTGATATGTATGAGAAGCCTCTCACAAATAATAAGGTACATCTCATAAAAAAATTGTTCAATTTAAAAATAACATAAAATACATCAGTGGAAACGCATCTGAATGAGTTTAGCACTATTGTGAATCAATTGACCTCCATTCAAATTAAATTTGATGATGAGGTCCGTGCTTTAATTTTTTTGGCATCTCTGCCAAATTTTTGGGAACCTATGAGGGCTACAATCAACAATTTTGTAAGCAATGGGAAAGTTGATCTTTAATGATGTTCGGGATACTATTCTTGTTGAGGAAGTTCGTAGAAAGGACTCCAAAGAATCTTCGATATCTAATTCTGCCCTAAATGTCGATACTAGGGGCAGGAACTTCGAGGAGAATTCCAACAAGGGCAACAGTAGATGGAAATCAAGGAATAGAAGCAAGTCAAAATTAGAAAGGAATGTGGAATGCTAGAATTGTGGCAAGTCCGGTGATATAAAGAAGAACTATAGATCATTGAATAAATATGAAAAGACGGACGATGTTGCAAATGCGGTGACTAAAGAAGTACAAGATGCTTTACTCTTGTCAGTTGATAGCCTCATTGACTCTTGGGTGTTAGATTCAAGAACTTCTTTTTACAACACTACACACCACGAGATCATGGAGACTTGTGTTGCTAGAAATCACGGGCAAGTGTATCTTGCTGATGACGAATCTTTGAATATTGTTGGTATTGGTGATGTCAGATTGAGGATGTCAAACGGGTCTATGTGGAAAATTGACAAGGTGAGATATGTGCCAAAATTGATGTGTAACCTGATCTCAGTAAGGCAGCTTGATGATGAAGGACATAATGTGACTTTTAATTGTGCTACATGGAAAGTCACTAAGGGAGCCATGGTTGTAGCACGAGGAGTTAAAACTAGAACTCTTTACATCACTTCCAGTTGTAGAGATAAGGTTGCAGTTGCTGATGCTATTACTAATTCTAATTCGTGGCATTATAATCTCAGTCACATGAGTAAGAAGGGAATGAAAGTGCTGCAATCCAAAAGGAAGCTACCATGGTTGAAATCTGTAAACAACAATTTGCATAAAGGATGTATTTTTGGCAAGCAGAAAGGGTTAGGAAATGAGTGAAAGACAACAAAATGGAGTAGGTTCATACAGATGTGTGGGAACCTTTAACTGTTACCTCCCTTGGTGATTCCAATTACTCTATGACATTTATTGATGATGCAAGCAAAAAAGTATGGGTTTATTTTTGGAAAAAAAATCTAATATTTTTTTATACCTTCAAGAGATGGAGAGCAATGGTTGAGAATGAGACAGATTTGAAGGTGAAGTGCCTGCAGTCAAATAATGGGAAGAATAAATAGATGATGATTCCAAGTGGTACTATGCTAATAATGGAATCAAGATGAAGAAGACCATTCTTAGAAAACCTCAAAAGAATGGTGTGGCTGAGAGGATGAACAAGACTTTGAACAGGCATGCTAAGAGCATGGGATTACATGAGGGATTGCCAAAGATGTTATGGTCTAAGGCTATTAGCACCTCTGTCTATTGGGTCAACAAAAGTCCTTCAACACCATGGGATGCAAAATACCAGGAGAGGTTTGTAGTGGCAAAGAGGTAAATATTTCTTTCTTGAAAGTGTTTGGTTGTGCTTCCTTTATTCACATTGATTATGTTGTTAGAAGTAAACTTGATACTAAATCCAAGATATGTTTCTTTATTGGCTATGGTGGTACCGAGTTTGGTTATCATGTCTGGGATGACCAAAGTCGTATTATCAGAAACAAGGATATGATCTTCAATGAAGGTTCTCTTTATAAAGACAAGTTGAAAATAGATTATGAGAGCACAAGTAATGAAGTTAAGAAGTCTAAAGTGGTTCAATTGAGAGATCCTCCAATTATTGAGATGGAGAATATTGCTCAGGAAGACTAGGAAAACATACCCGTAGAAGTAAATCAAAACATTCTTGTGACTGAACTCAGGAGATCTACCAAAACTAGTAGACCACTACAAAGATGCTGCCCTATGTTGAATTATATATTGGTGACTGATAAAGATGAACCAGAGAGTTATAAGGAAACTGTGCAAGTTGATGAATCAACCAAGTGGGGGTTGGGCATGAGGGATGAGATGGATTCACTGTTATCCAGTCAGACATGATAGTTGACCAAGTTACCAAAGGGGAAGAAGGCTTTGCAGAATAAATGGGATTACCAAATAAAAGATGACATGATGACAACAAGCAGTACATGGCAAGACCGGTTGTAAAGGGCTTTCAACAAAAAAAAAGGCATTGACTACACTGAGGTTTTCTCTCCAGAAGTGAAATTGACTATTATTAGAACAATGTTTGGACTAGTGGCAAATGAAGAGTTGCACTTAGAGCAGTTGGATGTAAAGACAACTTTTCTTCATAGTGATTTGAAGGAACATATTTACATGATGCGGCCACAGGGTTTCAAAACACAAGGAAATGAGAAAATGTTGTACAAACTTCAAAAGAGTTTGTATAGTCTTAAACATGCTCCAAGACAGGCGGATCATTGTTGTTATGAGTAGTATTGGTTTCTTGAGGTGCCAGACAGATCATTGATGTTATGTGAAGAACCTTGATAACTTCTACATCATTCTACTGCTATATTTTGATGACATGTTGACTACAAGTGCTTGCAAATAGGAAATTGATAAGTTGAAAAGGGAGTTATCCAAGTGGTGTGTAATGAAGGATTTGGGTGCTACAAAACAAATCTTTGGGATGAGGATTACTAGGGATATTGATGTCTTGAAATTTTCACAAGAAGAATATGTTAAGAAGATTCTGAGAAGATTCAACATGGATAATGCAAAACCAGTGAGTACTCCTTTGGTAAGTCACCTTAGGCTATCTAAGGAGCAATCACCTTCTACAAAGCAGGAGCGAGCCTACATGGCCAATGTGCCTTATGCTTCTACTATTGGAAATCTCATGTATATCATGGTGTGCACTAGATCGCACATAGCTCATGCAGTGAGAGTTGTGAGTAGATATATGAGTAATTCAGGTAAACAACATTGGGAAGTAGTGCAGTGGATTCTCAGGTATTTGAGAGACACTGGAGACTTAGCCTTATGCTTCAGAAAGTCAGACTTGGGATTACAGGATTATGTAGATGCTAACATGGCTGGAGACATTGATGGTAGGAAGAGTACTACTGGATATGTATACACATTAGGTGGTACAGCAGTTAGTTTTGTCTCTAAGTTGCAGAAGATAGCTTCTCTTTCTACTACTGAGGAAAAATATGTCGTCGTGACCAAAGCTAGCAAAGAGATGGTATAGTTGCAATCTTCCTTGGAAGAATTAATTCTCAAGTATGGGAAGAATATGTTGTATTGTGATAGTCAAAGTGCTATTTCATTTAGCAAAGAACCCTATTTATCATACCATAATAAAGCACATACAGGTGTGTTATCACTTTATTTGATCGGCTCTAGAGGATGGAGTCTTATCACTTGAGAAGATTCAAGGAAGTCAGAATCCAACTAAGATGTTGATGAAGACTGTTACAGTTGAGAAAATGAAGTTGTGTGCAACTTCAGTTGAACTTCTCTTTGAGGATTGAGAAATTATTGCCACTACAAAGGAGCTATTGATGATGGATTAGTCTCCAAGTGGGAGATTATTAAGTTGTAGAGTCTAATTAATGCCTTACATATAGTCAGCACTCAAATCGACCTTCACGGTAAGGTCCCCAGTAGGGAGCCCCCGAAAGGTCCATGATATATTGATTGTTGTTTCATTAAGGGTAGTTTGGAGATTTCCCACTTTTATTTCGGTTGCCCTAGTTTTCTCTTTATATTTTGGGGCGTTGTTGCTAGGGTTATCATTGAGAATGATCATTTGTTGCTGCTGATAGAGTTTAGAGAAAAAACACTTGAGTGTGTGTGATTTCTCTTGTAAACTACTTCATCATTATAGTGAATTATTGTAGCGATGGAAGACAGGTCGTAGTCTCACTTTGAGGCAAACCTGTATAAATCTTGTGTTTTTGTGTTTGATTATTTCTTATTTTGTAATTATTATTGCTCTCGTTAGTATTGAATTAGGGCGTCTAATTCCTAACAAGTATAACCTAATTTTTTTTCTATGAGTGAGCATAATTTTTAGAGATGACAATGCGGGAGATACACAACTACGTAACAGAAATGCAAAAAATACAAAGCAACATCTAAGTAGAATATAACATATTGAGCACTTCATGGAGTTGATTAAGTATGACCAAAGACTCTTTGATTAGAAGAAAAAATTTCCTACAAAACTAGGACTCTATGAGAAAAGGAAACTCATTTCATGTCAATCCATGGAGAGGTAATAGAAGGGGGTCAACTTGACTCAGCTCACTTTCTTGCTACCTATGTAATGCATGTCTGGGTCCAGGTCCCAATTTCTATATCTATTTCTTTCGCAACTTGGCTATATTGGGCTGATATCTGACTTGGTCCTTGTCTCTAACTAGATTATTATCTTGGATTATTACGCCGATTCCAACATACTATTTGGTGTAGCTTCCTTATTTAGTGATGGACTATTTGTGAATTATTTTATGGGTCCTTTTTTAAGGATTTTCATTATTTGGTATATGTTATTGGGCCCAAACCCATTTCAGCCACTGCTATTATGTCTCTCTGATTGAGACATTATTATTGAAGGACTTCTTGGTTACTGATTGTTGTCACATTGGTTTTTCTTATGAAGAAGAAAGCACGTGGTGGCCTAAATTATTATCTTCCGGTGATTACCCTTTACCCCCCCTTATTTGGCATTTTTACTCCTACCATTTGAGAGTCAGTGCCCTGTGTTGGGACACCGTGATGGAAGAGCTTATTACTACACTTCTGAGCAATGCCTATAGACCCACTACCTACAGAGGATAGGAGTGTCCCAACATCCAGTGTGACTCAAGTCTATTATTCAACTAAGAGGTTTTTTTTTAGCTACCTTGAGAAAGTGTGTAGACTTTGTGCCCCACAATAGGGCTACTTTTCTGACTGTGAAATTGAGCAAAAAATTATTTTTGACCATGACCATTTGACTGGAGTATGGAGCAATGTCTCTTGGCCAGAAGTGATTTACTCCCATTTTATATTATGCTAGTTAGGTCTCGTGGAAAAGAATAAAAAAGTACCTGCTTGAGGGGGAGTGTGGGAGTTATGGTGGACTGCCGTTATATACGGGAAGATCCTATACACTGTTAATTCTCAGGATTCCATAGGTAATGAGATTAAGCAATGGAAAGAAGGAAGAAGGGAGAAGAAGAAGAGAGGATAGAGTATGATACACGTCCAATAGACAAAAGAGAGAAGAATATGTGAGGGAAAAGATTTAATCCAAACCATCCCCATAAAGTATATTTATAGGTATCAAAACTACCAATATTACAAGTATACCCTTCACCCTAATAAGAGTGAAGAAGAGACAAGAAATTTAAACTAATTACATTAGTGCCACCCTAATTACATCTATCTTCCAACACTCCCCTAAAGTTGGAAGGTAATAGCAGTGATCCCAACTTGAACCGCTTAACATAGATATAGTAATAAGCTTCTCCATCACGGTCTCCCAACTTGGGCACCGACTCTCAAAAGGTAAAAATGGGTGATAAAAGTGGGTAATGCCTGTCATTCACAAGGCGACAATAAAAGACCTACAAGTCCACAAAAAAATCTCAATGGACTTAAAAACACCCATATGTGTGTGTGTGTGTGTGTGTGTGTGTATGTGTGTGTATTGATGAATTTAGGACCGATTTTCTAATATCCCAAGCAAGGGAAGAGAGAAAGAAAAAGAAGGAAAGAGGAAGAAGGCTCTTGGGTAGAGAGAAGAGAAGAAGAGAAACAAGGTGTTCGTCAAGCAAAGAGAGAGAGATTTACTCAAGAAAGAATTGTAGAACTTGATTAATTCCAAGTTACAACACCTCTATTTATTGTAAAGGAACTGCTAGAGTCCTTATACAATTAAACTTTAAATCTCCTAATTACATTCCAACTCTAACTCTTCTTTAATCACGTGAACATAAGAGAGGAGGCTACTCATGGTCTTCTCTTTGTGGGTCCCACATGATCTTCCAACTTATGTTGATAAGGTTACCTGCTCAAGGTATCTTTGTGGGTCCCACTTGATCTTCAAATCTTCTAACTTATTCCAGCTTGTGCTTCTTATCTCCTAACTCGTGTCAGCTTGGGTGAGGACTCTTCTTGGCATCCCACGTCATCATGGCGGGTCCCACCAGCTCGTGCAACCATTATGGGTCCCACATTATAACACTACCCCTCAAGCTGGGGGTGAAAAAACATCGTAGATGCCCAACTTGTTGCAGATGGTAGACACAATCTTCTGAGTAACCGGCTTGGTGAGGATATCTGCAACTTGACTTTGTGATAATATATGCTTTAGAGATAAAAGGCATGTTTGGAACTTTTCTCGTATAAAGTGGCAATCCACTTCAACATGTTTTGTTCTTCAATGGAAGACTGGATTCGATGTAATGTGAATTACTGCTTGATTATCACAATATAGATCCATAAGAGATTCATTGTAGAATCCCAATTCAGTGAGAAGAGATCTGATTGATCCATAGGAGTTCACTAACAGTGTGTACCATGGTTCTGTATTCTACTTCTGCATTAGACCGTGGTACTACATTTTGCTTCTGGCTCTCCATGTAACCAAATTCCCTCCAACCATCGTATAAAATCCTGAAGTAGATTTCTTATCATTTGGGGATCCGGCCCAGTCTGCATCTGAGAATCCTTCAATGTTGAAGTGACCATGATTTTTATAAAGAAGCTCTCTTCCTGGAGGTCCTTTCAGATATCGTAATATCCTTTCTAGTGGTTACCAATGACTAAGTTGTGGTTTGTGCATATACTAACTCACCACACTTACTGCATATGATATATATGACCTTATTACGCACAGGTAAATAAGTCTTCCCACTAGTCTTTGATATTTCCTAATATCTACATCTTCTAAAGTACCTGCACATAATTTTGTATTTGAGTCCATAGGAGTTTCTGCTGGTTTGCATCTCATCATTCTTGTCTCCTCCAGTAGATCAAGGGCATACTTCCTTTGGGATAACGCAATCCCATGTCTGGATTGTAATACTTCAATACCCAAAAAAATATTTGAGTAGTCCAAGATCCTTTGTCTTGAATTCAGCACATATTTTTTCTTTTGTTTCCTGGATGACCTCAGAATCACTACCAGTTAAAACTATCATCAACATATACTGCCAAAATTACCTTGTCTCTGGGTGTGTTTTTAATAAATACTGAGTGATCTCCATAGCTTCCATAAAATCCAGCCCGTAGGAAGGCTTGACTAAAATTTTCAAACCAAGCACGAGGGGATTGTTTTAGACCATATAGAGATATTTTTTAGTCTACATACAGACTCCCCCTCAACCACATACCCAGATGGTTGCTTCATATAAATTTCTTCTTTAATATCCCTATTCAAAAAGAATTTTTCACATCAAGTTGATATATCTACCATGAAGAATTGACTTTCAGAGATAATAATATACGTACCAAATTCATTTTTTCCACTGGAGAGAAGGTTTCTTCAAAATCAATACCATAACATTAAGTATAACCTTTAGCAACAAGTCAAGCCTTCAGCTGTGCAATTGACCCATCCGGATTATGTTTAAATGTAAAAACTCATTTGCAACCGACAGGTTTCTTATCTAACGGAAGAGGAACCAGTGACCGTGTCTGATTTTCATGAAGTGCCTTTATTTCTTCATCCATTGCTGCCTTCCACCCTAGATGTTGTAAAGCCTCCTGATAGGACTGTGGAACAGATATAGAGGAGATAGAAGAAAGAAATTGACAACATAAAGGTGATAACCGATGATGAGACACAAAGTTTGAAATGGGATGAGAAGTAGAAGGTCTAGTGCATGATCTAGGCTCTTTTCTTACAACAATAGAACGAGTATCATATTGAGGGCTAAAAACAACTAGACAGGATGGAAATTACTCTGGGGGTTAAATAATTTCTGTATCACAGGGCACAACCGGTCTAGGAGAACCTGGTATTGAAGACAAACCAGAAGGGGCACTAACAGAATAGAATGACGAGTCTTCAAAAAATGTTACATCCCTTGACACAATTAAACGTTGAAGAGTGGGACTATAACAAACATAACCCTTTTGTGTGCGAGAGTTTCCCAAGAAAATACACTTGATAGATTTAGGATCAAGTTTGATGTGTCTGGGGAATGAATTATGAATAAAACATTGACATCCAAAGACTCTCATAGGTAGTGAAAATGGATCATCATTTGGTAATAATATAGAATAAGGAGATTTACTAGAACGGAAGATGGTAGACGATTTATAAGAAAACATGCAGTAAGGACTGCATGAGGCCAATAAAAGTATAGAACTTTCATGGCATATAATAAACTTTGAGCTACCTCAAGAATATGATGATTTTTCCGTTCAGCTACACCATTTCATTGAGGAGTGTAAGCATATGATACTTGATGGATAATGTCATTTTCTTGACAAAAGGAGAAATGTATTCTTTGGCATTATCAAACCGGAGTATTGTTATGTTCTGACCAAACTGAGTGAGTACCATAGCATTGAATAACTTAAAAATCAATGGTATTTTAAAACGCTCCTTAAATAGAAAGAACCAAGTGGTGCGAGTGAAATCATCAATAAATATAATAAAATATTTAACTTGAGAAATATTTGAGACACTCTACGGTCCCCAGACATTGGTATGAATTAATGAAAATGGAGTAACACTTTTGACCTCAGGACGAGGAGAATATGTACTCCTTTGATGTTTACTCATTTGACATACGTAACAATTAAATTCTGACCTTACTTTAAAAGTAGGAAACATATAATGAAAAGATTGAACAGATGGATGCTCCAACTGGTTGTGCCATAGCCTTGTCTCATTTTCACAGGTGGAAATTGCATTTATTTGTGGCACATCCAAGTAGTAAAGCTCCCTTTGTTCATGGCCTCCACCAATCACCTGCTTCGTTATAAGATCCTAAAATACACATGAAATGGGTAAGAAGGTAATAGAGCAATTAAAATATTTTTTCAGCTGACTAACAGATAACAGATTCAAAGGAAAGGTAGGAACGAATAAAATATTAATGATCAGAAGTGATGGTATAACACAAGTGGATCCTTTCCCTTGGACTTTGGTTTGAGAACTGTCAGCTATGGTAACAAACTTGTGTGAAAGACACGGAGATAAAGAATGTAATAATTTTTTGTTACTTGTAAGATGCTTGGAGGCTCCTGAGTCAATTATCCAGGATGAAGATAAGGCAGATAGCATTCTTGAAGCAGTGGTGGCAGCGGTAGTTGCTGAGGAACTAGGAGAAGAACCCATCATTGTCTTCATTTTTGAAACAGCTCATACTCTTCATCAGTAAAGTTTTTCTTTTCTATTGATTTTGTGGGTTGATCCTCTTTTGTATCTGTTGGAAGATAAGCTCAAGCCCACACGACCAAGGATGGCCGACAAGATGGGCCCAAGCCCATAAGAAGAAAGACCCACAATGATTACCATGAGCTGGCATCCTTATCACATCAGTTGGAAGATCAAGGAGGACTCACAAAAGTATTATCTTAGGGTCACGACCAAGAAGAGTTTTAGTTTGAGTTATGTTTGTCTTTTATAAATATTGAGTTATTTAATGATGTTAGGACTTATCTTTAAGTGTTAGAGTTTGGGTGTAATTGGAACAAGGGTAGTTTTATTGTAATTGGACTCTACTACCTTCCTCTATTATAAATAGAGGTTCATGTACTCTGATTACAATAAGTTATTGATGTCAATGAAGTATTTCACTTTTCCATAAATTCAACAGTATCACTCACAAAGGCTTGATTAGCCTTTGACAAGTCTGATTTACTATTGGCTTTATAACATATTTCTCTATGGTGACTATATTGTCCACAGTAATTGCATTCCTTGAAATAACACGTATCTATAGTGTGGCCATATTTCTTACAATGAGTACATTCTTTCCCATCTGATCTGGCGAATCCATTCCTTCCACCTCTTCCTCGTCCTCCTTTATAACCTCTATCTTGGCCTCAGCCGCAGTCAGATGATGTTTCCCTATGTTCTGAATACATAGCAGATGAGACTTCAGTAGTAGAGGAAGAAGTGTTTGGAATACAGAGTAATGTTGCATAGACATCATCAAACATGGGGACAGCAGTAGCACATAGAATTTGACTTTTGGTAATTTGGTTTAATATTTGCAAGGCAAATGGCAGTAATTAATGCTTCTTTCTGCTTGTCTTGGACAGAAATATATGTGGTTGAAGGATGAGCTAATTTCATTCTTGATGAAGCCTCTAAATCGGGCCAAGTACTCATGGATGTTATCTCCTTGTTTAGTATTCAACATCCTCTGGAGAATATCATATTGTCTATATAGATTGTTTGGACTAGAGTATAGCTTAGCACATGTCTCCCAAATTTGTTTAGCAATGTCAAGATGAATGACATCGTTGGAGACATGTTCTTCCATTCTAGTGATTAGCCAACTAATCACCAAGGTATCATTTTTCAACCATTTTTTTATAAAATATGTCTTCTTCATCAATAGGTAGTCCACGGTTGGTGATGTGGTGATTCTTAGTATATCACTTTTGCTACTCATATTTTCTTCAGCCATAATAGGCACTTCAACGAAAACAAATCTCCAATAAATTCTAATAAAAAACCTAGTAATCTTCAAACAACTCGGTGTATGGAGACCTTTAGCATTGACGCTAACTAAACATATTATGATTTTTTTCCTAAATAACTACTCATAAGAAACTCAATATCAATGTTCTATAATAAGGGACTCCAGTTCCCACAAAAAAAAATCTCAACAATCTTATAATGAACTAGTCTCGGTTAGACAGAATTCCAAACCAAAAAAACTGCTTTGAAAGCTTCTTCTAGATTGAGAAAAATTCATATCCATAATCTCATAAGATGAAAAATATTCACATAATCATCTTTAACTCATCTTCTAAATTTGGAAACCAGTAACATAAAGTAATAAAAAAAATAACGAAGGAACTTATCTCATGCTTTTTTATCTTCCTTCACAAGGAGCCTTCTATGAGTGGCGTTGATCATATCTTATTAGAGTATTCCTTTTGATGTGGGGATCCTAAATTTAATGCTCTGATACCATGTTAAATTTAGGATCCCTTTTCTAATATCCCAAGTAAGGGAAGAGAGAAAGAAAAATAAGGAAAGGGAAAGAAGGCTCTCTGGTAGAGAGAAGAGGAGAAGAGAAACAAGGTGTGCGTCAAGCAAAGAGAGAGAGATTTACTCAAGAAAGAATTGTAGAACTTGATTAATTCCAAGTTATAACACATCTATTTATAGTAGAGGAAGTTATAGAGTCTTTATATAATTAAACTTTAAATCTCCTAATTACATTCCAACTCTTACTCTCTAAGATAAGCCTATCATGAAAAGATAACACAATCTACTAAAGGTCTATTATAACTTGAACTCTAACTCTTCTTTAATCACGTGAACATAAGAGAGGAGGCTGGCTTATGGTCTTATCTTTGTGGGTCTCACATGATCTTCTAGCTCATGTTGATAAGGTTACTAGCTCGTGGTATCTTTGTGGGTTCCACCTGATCTTCAAATCTTCTAACATATTCCATCTTGTGCTTCTTATCTCCTAACTCGTCTCAGCTTGGGTGAGGACTCTTCTTGGCATCCCATGTCCTCATGGGGGTCCCTCTAGCTGGTGAAACCATGGTGGGTCCCACATTATAACATATATAAAGGTAAACCACCGAAGCAACACACATGAGGTTGGCCCAAAGGGGTATGTGAGAGTCAAATAAATGATGGTAGGAGATAGGCTACCAAATAACCAATGGGTAATGAACCAATGTGCTTTATTTTTCTAAGAAATTTAAATTCTGCATTGGATGAACCAATGCCGACAACAGTCAACAAATAATGAACCCAAGGCAAGAAACCGACGACTTCTTCTTCAAAAATATTGTCTCATTCAAAGAGACACAATAGTAGCAATGGAAATGGGTCAATGCCCAAATAACATGTACCAAATTTGCAGTAGTATAGCAGTAGATAATGGGTAAATAATAAAAGTCCTTAAGAATAATAAAGACACTTGAAATAATCCGTTGTGAGTCCATTAATAAATAAGGAAGTTGCAAAAAATAGTATGTAGATACCGAGTAATAATCCAAGATAATAATTCAGTCGGAGATAGAGAAGTAAACCAAAAAGTAGACTAATATAATCGAGTTGCTGAAGAAATAAGTATAGAACTCTGAACCAAAACACGTATAACCGAGGCAAAAAAATAAGTGGGTCGAGTAAACCGAGTTGGACCAAGTTGAATTGGTCATTAACGGAACTAGTAAGTAGTCTTGTGTTGCTAGGTTAACTCAGCCCGGTCCGATTTGCTGGATAGGCGCTCGACCCGACATTCCATTAAATCAAGTTTCCTAACTTAGGAAACTTGATATTTAGCAATAGTGTCATCTTCCCCGCGTAGTAGAGATGTTGTTCACCGTCAAGAAATGGCAACACGGGAGATCAATCAGTCAATACCTTCGTCCTCCCAAAGTAGCAACCAAGATCAATTCCGAATTGACAAAAGATTATGGGATTTTCTGAATATAGAAGAATTACACAGCAGCATTAGAGACAACAACGAAAATAGAAACTTCCCAATTGAAGCAGAGAAGCGATGACTCGGGAGAATATCTATCACAGAGGGATTTTTTGGCTGAGTTTCCTCGGTAGATCGGAACCTCGTCATAATGGCAAGGCAGCACCTAAGTTGGCAATTTAATTATGAAAAATCATCATCTTGCTCCCCGATGCCAAACAGAGTGGGACAACATCTTCCAGAAACAACAACCATAGCACAGACTACTCTGTGACTTCCAAAAAAATAACAACAAAGATAGAAATAAGATCTTATCTAGTAGGTCCAATAGAATAATCAGCAAATAAATGACCAGATGAGACCATAGGAGCTTCAGGAAATCAATCGGCAAAAGTAACAGAGAAAAAAACTCACAATGCTTGTAATACAACGAACCATGCTTAAAATCAGCAACACAATGATGGAACAAAATCCGGTCAATTCAGCAACTGGCCAAGATAGTTTTGGCTTGCCAGCGGAGAAGCAATTCCAGCCATTAACATTTGACTTAGATAAGTGTCATAGAGGTAAGCATGATAGAGTCTACCATGGAGTTCACCATGTTGGCCAAAATAATAAAGAAGATACCATAATTCAATTGTTGCAAATATTCTCAAAACAGAGAGGAGAGCAAAATAAGGTACCGAGAGTCTTGTTTCTCATCTTAGCATCAAACTGAAACGTCGACTAACTCAATCCGCAAGACTTTCCAGAATAATATCTAGAATAATAGCAATGTGTTTTCCAGATTTATAGCAATGTGAAATATTGCCAGCTCTGCTTGATCTTCCATGATTGAAATGGAAACTTTCTAAACAGAAAAGAAATCATCTATCAATACAGCAATAGCTTGATGATAACACTTCTCAATTAATGGAAGTCTTTATCCCGAGATCTTAGTTTTTTTTCTGTGCACAACTTCATCAAGCCGTGAGTTTCAAACAGAGATGTAAGATAACAATGGTATAGTAGTTTGCATCAATCTTTCCTAATAGAAGGGCTCATCAAGAGATGGCAGTAAAATAGGTGGAGGTGCTTAGGAAATAACAAAGAGGATCCGAATCAAGGTCAGCAATACCGAAGCAGCAGCCATGGAAGCCACCAACAAACCCATTCTCTTCATTGGAAAAAATCCCAGACTGAGTCAAAATTGCGTCTATCGAGACTCAGAACATGACGAGACCCAACAAACTAATGGAAGTTGTTCTTGACTACTGTTACTCAAAATTATAAACCTCTGCTATTCAAGAACAATGACTATCATGTAGCAGTAGTCATTAACAAAAAACATTGTTTTACAACAATAACTACCTCTCGTATTGCTTCTTTTACAGTAGTAGTAATCCTCCAATCTGAATTCTAGAACAGGGGAACAAAAGTTCTGAAATGAAGAGAAGAACAAAAAAACTTACGATTTGAATAGAATGATGATGGCTGAGTTCAGTGACTGTTTTCTTCCATCCATGGAGAGTTCCTTTGATTTCATGGAACAAAAAAACTTTGTGAGCAGAGTAATGAGGCACACAGCAGAAAGTCTTATACTGATATGGATTCTCCTCTTAAAACGAAGAAAAGAGCATCGGCCAATCAATCAACCACCAAGCACCATCTTAAATTCTTTCAGAGAGAATAACTCATTCACCGAGCTACATCTAACAAAAATTGGGTAGAGAAAAACCAACTGGAATCCTGAAAAATCGATCACATCTCAGATACCATGTTGATTTTTAGGATTCCATAGTTAATGAGATTAAGCAATGGAGAGAAGGAAGAAGGCAGAAGAAGAAGAGAGGATAGAGTATGATACACGTCCAACAGAGAAAAGAGAGAAGAATACGTGAGGGAAAGAGGCAGAATTTAGGGTCTTGGACTTAATCCAAACCCTCCCCCATAAGGTATATTTATAGGTATCAAAACTACCAATATTACAAGTATACCATTCACCCTAATAAGAGTGAAGAAGAGACAAGAAATTTAAACTAATTACATTAGTGTCACCCTAATTACATCATATCTTCCAACATACACTATGTACAACAAGTTGGGCGTTCATGATGTTCTCTCATCCCCAGTTTGAGGGGGTGTTGGAAGATGGGCCCAAGCCTACACGTCCAAGTGTTTGAAAGATGGACTAAAGCCCACAAAACCAAGAAAAGCCCACACACCCAAGGGAGGTGGAAGATGGGCTCAAGCCCACAAACGAAGGAGAAGGCCCACAAATGCACACAATGATGGCATTAGGGTAAATAAAGAGTCATCTCATAAAGATGACATTAATGTAATTAGTTTAAGTTTTAGGGGTATCAAAGTAATATTGTGACTTTATTCATCTATAAATTGAGCCTCCGAGGAGGGTTAGGACACAAGTCCATAACCTCTTTCTTCCTCTTGTTTTCTCCCAATATGTCATCTCTCCTTTTCTCCATGAGCTAAATCCATGGAGTCTTGAAAATCAATAGTGTTTGGAAAGATTACAAGAATCTAATTTGATATCTTTGAGTATTAAGATCAAGGAAAAATTGATTTTTTGGTAAATGGTGTCATACTACAAGGAAAATCTCCTTGTTTATATTTGGAAGTGGCCGTTTTGTGAAAGATCTTCTAATGATCATGATTTGATGAATAATTTGATTATCACTTTTTAAAAAAAATGCGATTTTTGGCCAGCCAAGAGTTTCCTTAATTCAATGCATGATCAATTGACTAATGCCAATCATTGAGTTCCAGTTGAAATTGGAAGCTCGAATTCTTCATTGAGCCAAGTTGGTTAGAGTTGACATTACTTGGGCTCTTTGATTTGGTTCAGTTAGGCTTGTAAATTACTCTCCATTCCTCCTTTACAAGTTTTACTTGCCTCCCATGCCTGAAGAACATATTAGACATAAGAACGATGTTCTTAGGATTACCACCATACTCTTAAGAGGATTATCCAATTACTCGAGTTGGTCCAAATTGGTTTAAAAGGTTTCTTATTACGTGAGACTAACTAGGTCATCTAATGAAGCTCAGACCACTTATTAATGAAGAAGATAGCACTAAAAATAAGTGGTGGAAAACTGACACTTTTTTGGTTAGTTGGCTCATCAATAGCATGAAAGAGCAAGTAGTCAACAATGTACTCCACCTGGATATAGCCAAATAAATTTGGGACCCATGTGCTAAGTTTTACTTTAGCTTAGATAACATACAAAGGCCATATGATATTCTCCAAAGTACTAAACAAGAATAAAATATACATGAATACTTGGCTCGATTCAGAGGCCTTCTTCAAGAATAGAAGTTAGCTCATCCCAACTCCACTGATGGCTCTGTCCAAGACAAGCAGAAGGAAGCATTAACACTGCCATATGTCTAGAAAATATTAAGTTGTAACTCGAGGTTAGTAAAACTCAACTCCTTAGCACCTCTGCAATTCCCACTTTCGATGATGTATATGCCCAATTACTCTGCATTCCAGACACTTCTTCCCCTTCTCTTACTAAAGTATCAACAAGTAAGTACTCTGGTAATAGGGGCAAATCAATCGACCATGGCCTAGACCTTGGAAGAAATTATAGAAGAGACTGAGGAAGAGGTGGACGGAATGGTTCCTCCATAATAGAAGGTGAGGAATGCACCCACTTTGCGAATTATGGTCACACTATCGATTAGAGTTGGAAAATCCATGACACGCCAAAATGGGCCAAGGCTAATCAAGCCTCAACAAGTAGTCCAAAGGAGGACAAGTCTGCCCAACCAATAGATAAGAAGACCCTTACAAATGATGAGTATGACTTATTCTCCAAAATGAAAACTCTGATGGTCTCTCTTTCAAGTTACTCTTCCACTAATGTTGCCACCACCATTTCAGGTATGCTCTCGGCCACTTCCTCCTCTTTATCCAAGATAATTGACTCAGGGGCCTCCAAACATCTCATAGGTTACAAAAGTCTACTCCACTATGTCTCTCCTTGTCTCTCGGATAAATTTCTTACCATAGTTGATGGATCTTAGACTCAAGTTCTCAGAAAAAGATCCACCTCTATTATGCCATTACTTCCGCTCACAGATATCCTCTCTGTTCCTACCTTTCCCTTGAACATTTTATTTATTACTCAGTTTACTCACCATTTTAATTGCTCTGTCACCTTCTCACCCACTTCCTGTTTGTTTTAGGATCTTACTTCGGCCAAATTACAAAGACAAAAATCTATTAGATTATTTTTCTCAAAAGAAGTATATTTTATGAAGAGAAGTTATACTTGTATGAAATGTATTTAAGTCTAGTTTCAGAAGGAGAAAATTTGATGTCAATTTGATCCATATTTAAGGATATATTCACAATGGAAGAATCAAAGGTCATACTAGTATCATGTTGCATTGAAACATTCGAATTTATGCCGAATTTTTTGTGTCACTTTTTGAGTTGTTGTTATTGATCAACAATATCAAGAAAATATCTCACTTACCCTTTCTTTTTGGTTATCCTACCATCCTTTTTTGACTCTCACATAACCAATCTCTTGTGTGTTGATTCAGTTGGTTTACCATATATATATAATATATGGGTGTTTTTAAGTCCATTGAAACTTTTTATTCGTACCCTTGGGTTTTTTTATCGCTATCTTGTGAATGACAGGCATTACCCACTTTAGTGATTATTGTGACTATTTTTGTTCGAAATCCTTTGATGTTGGTTTCGACTTATGTTTTATGACCCATTTTACCTTTTGAAAGTCAGTGTCCAGTTTCATACTTATCCTTGGGATACCGTGATGGAGAAGATTATTACTACATCTATGTTATTTGTTTCAAGCTGAGATCACTGTCATTACCTCCTAGCTTGAGAGGGTGAAGTAGAAGAAGAAGTCCAAGAAAGAAGTATTTTATTCCATATGTTGTGGTATTTTTACGTGACCAAAATATTCAAGAAGGGGGAGCACAAAAGATGAAGTTTTTGCATTTATGAAGAGTTGTATTTGTGAATAAATTTTTTCAGCAAAAGAAAATTGAAGATCAGGAATCGTTTTCATTGCAAGTTGAATTTATAAACTCCAGTTTGAGGGAGAGCGTTGAAGAGCAAATACGGAAGAGTCTTAGATGGTCCTCACAATCAGAAGTCTTATAAAACAAAAATTATTATGGAAGTAGATCTCATAGAAGAATTTCAGTTTAAAGGTGTTTTAGTTATGTTATGTTGAGTTATTTAATTATGCTATGAGTTATCTTGAAGTGTTAGAGTTTGGGTACAATTGGGACAAAGATAGTTTAATTGTAATTGGACTCTACTACTTTCCTCTATTATAAATAGGGGTTCATGTACTCTGATTACATCAAGTCAATAATTTTTTTTCTCTTTTCCATAAATTCAACAAAGAAGAAGAGACATGTTAATAAAGAATGTTTGACCAACTCAAGCAATCTGAAGGGAATGTTCCAAAAAATTAGAAGAATGAGAATTAAAGCTTTGGTCTAGGCAAGATTGGTATTTACTATATATGTATGTGACCTACCTATGTGATTAGTAGTTCTTTAGAAAATTATTTTCATAAAAAAAATTAATCAAGATTTATTGAGATTTGGAAAGGACAAGTTTCCCTTTTTGAGCTCTATGGCTCTATTTTTAACATTAAAACTCATCTATTTCAGTTTCTTTTGCCCCAAGATTTCTCTCTCTTGACTCTTAAGGAAAACTTGAAAACAACATTGACAATGGTAACTCTGATAATTGCATAACTTAACTTACAAGTTTCTATTACCAAATTGTTCAATCTATATGAGGAAAATTTCTAATAAAATAATCAACGAATTCCAATTTGGAATACTTTCTAGATTCTACAGAATTAAAACAAAATTTTTTTAGTGATAGATTGTTAAGCACCTAGCCAATACTACCCAAAAGACCGGCCTGTCAGGAGCGGAAGGCATAGATACTTAACCCAGGACCAGTATGTTCCTTTTCGAGTTGGTGGCCCCACAACTGCGCTTCACCGAGCATGTGGAAGGCGGCCAACCCAACTCTGTCTACTGTAGCAGTACGTTGGTGGGAAAAAAAAATCACATTTGTACAACCAACTTAAAGGGTCCTCTGACCCATCATAAACGGGAAAATCCATTTTAGTATACCTGGGAATGGTGTCATTACTCGCCCCAGTATGCTCTGGACGTCCTCCATTCAGACTAAAATGTCCCCCCTATCCATGGTGTTTTGTACGTCCCCCATTTGGAGTGGGTGTCCTTCGGACCAGGGTTGAGAGCTCTTCCACTTGTTGAGAGAGCATCTGAGAAAATGAGGAGATTCTATTGTCCAACAGGGATGCCAAGCGACCCTCTACTTCGTCCTGCCTGGCTTGCATCTCTTCCCTGAACGTTTCAAACCTCTCTTTCAGGCTTGACGTTTCTCTCATATTTCCTCGCTCTGATACCAAATGTTAAGCACCTAGCCAATACTACCCAAAAGACCGGCCTGTCAGGAGCGGAAGGCATAGGTACTTAACCCAAGACCAGGGGGCCACTGTGGGCCATCACACCACATCGCCCCTTCGCAAGCCGACGACCACGGCAACGCAACGACACAAGCCCGACCCGGGTTTCATTACCTGGTGTTTCCCCTGACCCTACCTGTATTTTAATCCAGCCTTTGCGCGCGATGCAGCAACACTGGCCCAACCCGGGTTCCGTTACTTGGTGTTTCCCCCGGACCTACCAGTATTTAAATCCAGCCTCTGCGTCGTTGCCGGGAATTGAACTGGCGACCTAGCCAAAGCTCTGATATTAAATGTCAAGCACCTAGCCAATACTACCCAAAAGACCGGCCTGTCAGGAGCGGAAGGCATAGGTACTTAACCCAGGACCAGGGGGTCACTGTGGGCCATAACATAGACTTTCTTGAATTAGCAACACTTTCCTAAATTAGACTTTCCAAAGATAAGAGATTTATGGGATCAAAGAGGCTTAAAAAAAGAAAATAGTATTGAAGTCAGACCAAAACTCTCTGATTAGAAGACAGATTTGGCTTAAAAACTTGGATTTTAGGAGAAAATGAAACTCAATTCACATCAATGCAAGGAGAGATAATAAGAGGGAAAATAGGGGAAAAAAGGGATTTTAGGTAAAAATGACCTTTGGTCATTATGATATATATATCTCCAAAAATATAGCTCAGAATCACAAATGGTTTATTGATCAAGAAACTAGACTCGAAGATATTTAATTTTATACCTAATTTGATACAAAAATATTAGTTCTTGAATCTTTTATGACCTCTTGATTCTCTTTATTTTGTTGCTTGACCTTTCCCGACTCCAATGCTATTATCTCCTTAAATATAGATCAGATTGACATGAAATTTTCTCCTTATGAAACTAGACTTCAATAAATTTCATTCAAGTATAAATTCTATTCATAAAATATAATTATTTTAATATAAAGAATCTGATAGATTTCAGACTCTGTAATTTGCCCGAACTGGGTAAGTACCTTTTTCTTCTTTGGCCTGCATGATCATTAACTCTTCCAAGATTGATATCTCCTTATAGAAAACTTAGATTGAGAATTGGTTGGATAGGTAAGAAAATATACTTAAAATATTTCTTTTGATATATATTTATCTTTATAAAGTCTCATTCTTGATGGTATAAAATGGCTCGAAAGTTGAAGTTTTTTGCTATTGCTCGAACCTCTCTTGTCATCTAATCTTTGCTACTTCAAATATCAATTTCTTTTTTTCAGAAAAATCTGATTGCCATTTTTTTTTGTGCGTTGGAAAGTAGACTCGTAGATATAAACTAATTGATATGATAGATCAAAAAAGGATCACATTATCTTTGTGGGTTGACCAAGTCAACTCATAGAACTTGCTTTGATACCATGTTGAATTTATGGAAAAGAGAAAAACTTCACTAACTTGTTGTAATTTGAGTACATGAGCCTCTATTTATGATAGAGGACGTGGTAGAGTTCAGTTAGAATTAAATTACTGTTGAATTTATGGAAAAGGGAAAAACTTTATTGACTTCTTTTTGTAGAAAACTTTGATTGCCAAAATTCATTTTGCATTGGAAAGTATACTCGAATATCTTTCCACCAATATATAATATGATATATGAAAAGCTCAGTATAGATGTGAAAACGCAAATCAAACAACGGGTATAGGGACGAAAAAAGAGAGAGAAATAGATACAAACCTACACTGCTAGAGATAATAGATTAGAAAAGAATCAAATTATCTTTGTGGGTTGACTGAGTGAACTCACATAACCTGCTCTGACTTCTTATTGTGAGAGTCATGTAAGACTTTCATATTTTCTCTTCAATAGTTACCTTTGTCTCAATTACACCCAAAGTCTAACACTTAAAGATAAGTCCTAGTATAATTAAACAACTGAACATAAATAAAAGACTAACATAACTAAAACACATTTTAACTAAAACTCTTCTGTGAGAGCTCCTTTCATAATAAATCTGGCCCTGTAAGACTTTTATTGTGAGAATCATGTAATAGTCTTCCATATTTGCTCTTCAACACCATTAAATCCATATTTTCTCTAGCCTGAGTACAAATTTCTTCTATCTCAGCCATAATACTGATTTACAATCACAAAATAACCAATCTAAGCTTTCAAATAATTTCCAGATTTATCACCAATGTAGGCCCTACTCACGAAATTAGGGTTAGAGCACAAAAATAGGATGTGCACATCTCAACAAGCCAATAACTTGCAATTCAAAACAATCTCTACCGATATCATGCAAAAAGTGTAACATTTAGGTTGGTGTCACCAATTAGATGATGACATAGACATCCAACACTGGGTTGGGTGATGCAGATCCCAAGAAATCCAAATAGCAAACCTAATAAGGGAATTAAAGCGTAGAGAATGCTTCAATGATTCATAAAGACTAGTAACCCTAAGGTTATGACAACGAAAAGTGGAAAAAAACTTTAACTTTGTTGAACCAACATAAAGAACATGTAGATTTTCTCCTTCCAATATGTCATCCTCTTCAAAAATAACAAGAATTTGTAGTAGAATACTCCCAATAATGATCTACTACTCTCATACCATGTAAAAATCAAGATTTGGGTGAAGGAAGAGGAAATAATTGAGAGAAAAAGAGGAAGAAAAAGAAGGTTTGTCTGAAGAGCCTGAAAAAACTTTGTTGGGAATCATTCACGAATTCCTATACCTCTTTAATAAATGTCTTGAGGTAAAGTTTACAAAAATACCCCTATACTCTTAATATACCTTAATCTCCTTATATCTCCCTAACTACCCATCCTATGTACAAAATAATTTAATCACTGACATAATTTAACATGCATAATAAGATTACATAAAGAACATTAACCACATAGGTGGTAAAATAATCAAAATACCCTAGATGTGTTTTCTAACATTAATAAATTGATAGTTTAAAAAAAAATACATAACACGTTCATTACATGCTCTCACAACTTTCTTTTCATCATCAATAAACAAATCTAGGCAAAAGGAGATGACTTCATGTGTAAGAGTTGAACACTTCAATTGTGAATTAAGATGAAGATTTAAAGCATAATGTCTAAAAGGAGTCGAACACATGCAAAGGAGTTGACCCTTTAGTTGAAAAAAATAGAAAACTAAAGCAAAAAAAAAAAAGAGTTGACCACTATAAGTTTCCAGTTATGGATTTAAAGAAGAGTCGGCTCCTAGGAGAGTGAAACACTTAAAGCAAAAAAGTCCAGATGAGTCAACCGCACTAAAAGGAATTAACCCTTTGTAGTAGAGGCAATGACAAAAGGAGTCAAGCCTAAAAACATTTGAGTTTTGAAAATGAAAAAAATAATCTTTTCTTAAGGTTTAACGGAAGCCATTGGAATTGATGAACTTATTCACCCACCTCTTCTCATGGTTTATCCTTGTAGAACTTAACATTAATATCATAAAAAATAACTTTGAAATGATAAGTTGCAATAGACTCGAACTAAATTAAATTAAAAAATATAGATGGGCAAATTTAGATGCTACATATCAAGATTAAGTTACAATGTACTTAGAGAAATATCAAGGAAATGCTTGATGAATTTATGAAAAATTAAATATGTGAGAACCATTATCCATGCTCCTAAACATGCAAATAAATTATCATTATGTAATATATATATATATATATATATATATGTGTGTGTGTGTGTGTGTGTGTGTGTGTGTGTGTGTGTGTGTGTGTGTGTGTGTGAACCATTATCTATGCTCCTAAGCATGCAAATAAATTATCATTATGTTATATATATATATTAATAAATTATTTACATATGGGGTCGGGTATCCACATATCGAATCAGGTTTAAAATTTTTAGATTCAACCAAATCCTCTTCAAATTAAAGATCAAATCAATTTAGTTTAGGTTTTGTTTTTGGCATATTCACATACTGATATGTATTAAGTGCATATTAATATTTTTGACTCAGATACTAGACCCACATACAAAGGATAGGAGTGTGCCCAACATCCAACGTGAGTTAAGTTTATTATTCATCCAAGAGGTTTTTTTAGCTACCCTTATAAATTGAGTAGACTATGTGCTCCACAGTTGGGCTACTTTTCTTTTTTAAAATTGATCAAAGAGTATTTATGACTATGACCATTTTGATTGGAGTTTGGAGTTTTGTCATACGTCTAGGAGTAATTTTTTTTCTCTTGTCATTGTATTGTGCATGCTGGGTCTCTTGACAAGAACAAAGAGATCACCAGCTCGAGAGGGAGTGTTGGAAGATATGATAGACTGCCATTTTATACAGGAAGATAATATCCACTATTTGCAACAAACTGGCGTTTATGATATTCTCTCATCCCCAACTGAAGGCCGTGTTGGAAGATGGGCCCAAGCCCACAAGCTCAAGGAAGACCCACATGTCCAAGAAATGCCTGTTAGAAGATTGGCTCAAGCACATAGGCCAAAGAGAAGACCCACACGTCTAAGAGTGGTGATATGATGGTAAATAAAGAGTCATCTCATAAAGATGACACTGATGTAATTATTTTAAGTTTCTTGTCTCTTATTCACTCTTGTAGGGTGAAAGATATAATTGTAATATTATAATTTTATTCATCTATAAATAAATCTTCAAGGAGAGGGTTATGACACAAATCCGTAACCTCATTCTTCCTCCTATTTTTTCCTCAGCATGCCTTCTCTCCATTTATCTATGGTGTCCTGAAACTAAACAAGGATCAAAACAGTTTAGGTTAGCTTTTGTTCATGACATATTCACATATTCATATGTATTAAGTGCAGATTAATATTTTTGACTCAGATATTAATCCAATCCATTTATTTGCTGATTGGATCAGATTTTAAGATTAGTAGTGAGGTTACTCTTCATAGCACTTCATCGGATTCTCTATTTGTTAAGTGAGTAGTTTTTGTTTGAATGGGTTGACAAGGGGCACAATCACATTCGGAGATTCTGAAGTGGAGCATAAGAGAGTCCATTTGAGAGGCGACACATAAGGACATACTTCTTAGCTCTATTATCGCTACTTCTGACGACGTTGAAGCAACCCACAAGATCCAGAATTTTAGATTACCAGAGAGAGAGAGAAGGGAGAGGATTGCCCCTCTTCCATAAGACCAAGCACTGCCTCCGCCGCCCCCTGAAATTAGCCATAAATTTGAAAGACAAAATATGCATCTCTTCAGGGGAAATATGAGTTGCAGTATCGTCGACGTTTTGAAGCGACCTGGAACTCCCCATCTTACTGATCAGGACTCTGTTTTCCTCACTTCTCCTTCCCAGTGATTCGACCTGATGTATAATTTACCTGGGAAATACGGCGGAGGCCGTTGTAGAGAAACGCAAGGGAGCGTGATCCTGATGTATAGAAAGAACGCGAAGCGCTAGCGCTATAGGGTCGGTTTTTTTGGGGGGGCGGAGCTTGTGAAGAAGCAAGCGGAGCCCCGTTTCCTGTCCGTCCCGACCGGCAGCTGCTGGGTCGGACCATCTCTCCTAAACTTCCCCCGGTCTTCGGCCCGAGCTGTATGAGGCAGAAACTATTTATGTCTGACCTCCCTATTCTTCATCATACGTCGTATCGATCTTCAGTTTTGACTTCCGCCAGCAAACCAGTTTAGAAAATTAAAAAAAGAAAGCAGAAACCTTTTGCAGCTAAGCAGTCATCTAGAAGTTGACCACTTGCGGCTTGAACCTTAAACAAGTAAGAAGGAAGAGAGGTCCTGCACTTTTTCTCGTAAGAATTAGAACAAAAATATTACAACAACCATAATCAGTACCCTGTTTGAAGATTACAGCCACTTCGAAAAGGAAAAGAAAGAGAAAAAGCATCACGTCCTTGAATTAATAAAAGGAGAACGATTCCTCTTCCAAATTCAGTGTTCCTTTGACAATGAGAATTTGTTTACTTTCATGAAAAGGGCCGTGAAC
This sequence comes from Aristolochia californica, assembly GCF_029961685.1. Taxonomy (NCBI): domain Eukaryota; kingdom Viridiplantae; phylum Streptophyta; class Magnoliopsida; order Piperales; family Aristolochiaceae; genus Aristolochia; species Aristolochia californica. The sequence goes on along the minus strand of NW_027182279.1, from coordinate 37,163,252 downwards.
ACTTCATTATACGACAAGACATCACTTCATGGATAAAAGAACAACACTGAGAGCCGAGGCTGACGCTTGAAAAAACTTACAGAAAGAACTCTTTAACACTATTGTCTAGCTTGAAAATTTTTGAAATTCGCATCAACTTTTCTTTCTCTTCTCCTCCTCAGACTGAAGAAGATCCTCTAACACCTTATTATCCAAGTATTCAAATTCGATAACTTGCCCTTGGGGCTGAGTACTTGTCGAACCCGCTGTTCTCGCCTCAGATGATGAAGAAGAAGAAGAAGAGGAGGAGGAAGGTTGGGCTTCATGAGAGTAATGCTCGTCGGGAAAATTAAGAACAGCAAGACTCCCTCTCATGGCATATGCGGCTCGATCGTACGCACGCGCAGCCTCTTCTGCGGTGTTAAAAGTACCAAGCCACACACGTACACCCTGCCTGGTGGAGTCACGTATCTCGGCGGCGTACTTCCCCCACGGCCGCTTCCGGACTCCCCTGTAACGGATCTCTCCTCCTTTCTCCTCCATGAGCAAGAAGACGGTCGAGAACCAGGTGGCTGGTAACGTCTCATTAGGAATTTAAACTGGAGGGAGGAAGAAGGCGATTGGGTGGGGAACGACCGATGGAGATGTCTCCATCTGGTCAAATCCGATGGTCCAGAATCTGCCCCACGTGTGAAAGAAGAAGCCTTGGATTCGTTGTACGTGGCTCAGTCAACTGATGGCTTTGGAACGAGCCTTTTTTGGATTCTTCTAAATTATTTTTTTTATATCATTTATTACCAACGTCACGTTACCGATGTCATCATCATTTGTTCATGATTAGGACCGCTCGTGACCGGTCACGAGAAATTCAAGACTCCGGTTCAAGCTTGAAATCGGTCCATTCGAGCTAGGCCGAAGTGGCCAAGATCGGAGAAGTGTCGTTATAACATGAGTGGAAAAGGAGGTGCGTGCACCTGCTCATGGTTTTGGTAAACTCGCAACTTGAGCAAGAGATAAGTTATCAATTGCTACTTTTTTTGTTCCTAGAATAGGTTTTTTATAAAATAAATAAATTTTATAATAAAATAATATTAAAATTATAAAAAAATTATAAAAAATTAACTAAATATAAAACTAAATTACCCTTAATCAATGTCATTATGAAACCTTAACCAAACCAAATTTCTAGTCCAGGTCATGTACTTTCATAACCAAGAAGCCCCCCCTCGCCCCAGTCTACAAAGAAAGGCAAGCAATGGTGGTCACCAACCCCCTCACCCTCCTTCCTTATACGATGGAGGGTTTCACTTTCCTCCTTGTTGTCGTACAATGGTGACCGATGTCTCCACCCCTTTTTCGATCGTTATCTTAGTTTGTTAGAGTTGAAATCATAACCAACTAATAAAAACTATCTAAAACAAATCAATCTTGCAGTTATTATAAACATACAAACACTTGTACTCACATGAATGCATATAATCATTCGCAAATATAATAAATGTACTATGTTGAAGTTATAAATTTGTTCTTAGAATGTGTTCTCACTTTTACTTTTCTAACAAAATACTTTGGAAATAGGTCAAGTATGTGAAACATATCTTCATTGTATTTTGTATTGTGCTTTGGAGTTTAGACTTTTTCTTAATTTGGTTTGTATTGCTTCTCAGTAATATTTTTCGAAAAGGATGTGTACAAAGGGTAGATGCTCATTAGCACTATCAGTTATAGTGCCCTAAAAAAACAAAAACAACTACAACATTCAAAGGTTTGTCGAATCAAAATATCAACCCTAGATAAGTGGTTCAAACGAAGAAGCGGCGACGATTTTACATATGAAAGGAATAGAACACGTGTTTTTTTTTTAAAGGTGAATGAGATTTTATTGCACAATAGCAATTGAAAAAGCATATTTGAAGGGGCCTCTAACGACGAGAGATTGAAGGCTTGTCCTTTCTTTAGTAAAGGAATCGACATCAGTTTGCTAACCATAGAATATGAATCCAAATTCAAACAAACTTATAGGCCACATGCATAATTTTATGAAAAATATTCCAATATCACCACGGAGGTTTAATATTCTTGGAGTTTTGGAGTCTCCCTAGTGATGAAGCTGACTACCAAGTAACCTTTTAAAGATTCTCAATCCGTTATGCTATGCTATCCATGAGCTTTGTTGAAGTGGATTCCAATTGCACCAGGCCCTCCATCTCTTTCTTTCTCTATCTTTCTCTATCTTTCTCTAAGGGATAACTTCAGAGCTCTCTGTGTCTAGGAGATAACTTTAGGCTTGACTACATTCAAACATTTTAAACTTTAGTGTTAGTGAATTGTCAAAGACTTAATATTATGAGTTGTATGCTTTTAAATTATGGATTAATTTGGATAAAAAAACATGATTATTTTACATAATTAGTTATGGATTTATTTGAATAAAATACATTTTTTCCACATAATTAGCTTAACATAAATTTTTGTTAATGAATTTATATATTCAAATAAGTTATAAAGTTAATCAAAATAATATTTAATAAGTAATTATTTTTAAAATATTCTTTACTATTTTTATTTAACTATTTTTATATACGATTAAAATAATTATTTATCTAAGTAAATTTAAATTAAATATTAAAAAAACTATTTAGAATATAAATGAGAAGGGAGAAAGGGGAAGAAAGTGGTCCTTATTTCCTCTCATCTTGGGAGATAAGTCCTCTCCTCTTTTCATAAGGGATGTAGGAAGCTACCCCTCCTCCTTATCTCCTTCTTGTCATAGGGTTAGGCTACCTTATAAGGGAAGCTCTTTAACTCCCTTCTACCACCCTCCTTTACTCTAAATGAAAAATAGGGGATAGTTGGGGGTACGTACTAGTGGGAGGTGGCATAGAAGTTGAGGTCAGTCAATTAAAATTTTGATCATCGATTCTTCTCAAAATATTTAGCTAGTTTGTGGATAAGGCAAGCTTAGCTTTCGTTAATCACTAACTTATGAAACCATAAGTTAAAAAAAAATATATTATTATTATTATTTATTTAAATAAAATAATTTAAATAATATTTTAACATATTGTTTCATTATATAATATAATGTTAATACTATTTATTTAAAATAAATATAAATATTTTAAGTTATTAAAAATCTAGATAAAATAATAATAAATTTAGAAATCATTATACATAACTAACATAATCATGAACTTAATCTAGAAATATGCCAATTGAAGTGATTTATGTTTCCCAATTTCTAGCTGGTCAAGCCTTGTAGATGAGAAGACATCCAATAATGCAAAGTTTGTCTACTTGTTCTGATGAACGAAGGTTTTAATGCTAGAGTTGACGTATCGGTGACACAAATGAGGAGGCAAGAGTGAAGATGAATCAAGCCTTGGCTTGTCTCTTTAATCAAAATGGAGGATGTGGGCATTCAACTATGGACCATGCTTAGTTTGTGAATGCATCTTAGTTGATTTTGGTTTATAAATTGATTTTTTATTTAATTTGAATTAGAATAAATTTTAAATACTATTCACTTAAATGTTGTGTTTTAAAATATAACTTTTATGACAAATATTTAGTATACAAGTGTGGGTTATGCATGATGATTAATAGAATTAGTGTCTCCAATAATAATGATATTATTTTTTTAATTTAGGCTCAAAATTACTATAAGTACCTGATTTTTTATATATTAGGAGTCAACCCATCAATCAACAAAAAAGAAAAATTAGTTAAACCCTACTTACAATAAATTTGTAAATAAAAAAAAGGAGTTAACCCCTTTACTGAAGAACATATATTAGGAGAAAAAACCAAAAAAAAATAAAAAAAGGAACATGATTTTGCTCCACCTAATATTAAGTTTTAAAATGAAAAATGAGTCGACCCCTATATGATGCAGAAACAAGAAAGTCAAACTTTGAGGAGGATTTAGTTACAAAAACGAGTTGTTGGAACAAAAAGGAGTCATTCCCACGCATAAGAGTCTACCTTGTGCTGTAAAAATTTTAGTCTTTTGAATGTCAAACCCAAATCTGAAAGTTTTAGATCTCCAAATCTTATAAGTGACCTATCGATATATTCAAAAGAAAAAATAATTTATTCGTTTTTTATAAAATTTGATATGTTTTTGCCTATTTTTACTAAATACTAAAATAGCCTTAAACATTCATAACGGCTAATTTTTTTTTAACATTGGCAATCATGTTATATAAACCAAACTCTCTCCAAACATTGAGATATCGATGCCTACACGAATTGCAAAGCTCCCATGTGGTTCCGCTATTATTTTCAAGTCCCAGAGCTCTCATTTGAATACTTACTTTCTTGATTCTTGAATAGTTACCATTTGACTTTCATATCATATGAGGTTCAAAATCTTCATAGTCATTGCTTTATAGTAATACTCTTTCTCTCATAATCTTCATAGTCATTGCTCGATAGTAATACTCATTCTTGCCTAACCAACTTACCAATGTTTCTAAATGTCATTCATTTTACCTTTAATCCATTAAAATTGTTGAATTGTGGTAGATTCATCTTAGGATTAGATGTAATCTTATTTGGGAGTTTGATTGCAATATCTGCCTATCAAGAGGCTGAATTGTACTTTAACTAAATAAACAAGTAACACTTGCATTTTTAAACCAATTAAAACATATATGAATTGATTGGTAACTATTGAAAATCCCTTTGCAAGTTGTAGGTGTTTTTACCTAGTTATTGCACACCATAAGTCCCTTGTTGGGCAAGTCTTGTAATTCAACCTTGTTAAATTTTGGTCGAAAACCCTATCCCAAAATGACTAGCCACTTAGGAAACCTCTTCTGCTAACTAATAAATGCAAGATCTTTATGATAGAGATAGAGATAAATATAGTGATAGATATAAAGATACTGATAGAGATCAAGATAACTAGTGATTGAATTAGAGATAGACTCAAATTATAGAGTCCTAATCACCTACAATCTCTTTATATAATCCTATAATTAGTTCACACCTGATCAATAATAATCACTGTAATATTGTTCTTCATTGCTATATTCTATATTTGGTATAAAAGTTCCCGTTGACGATCCTGCGATGCGACGTATTTGCAATAGTTGATGAGTTCCCTAACTTAGTTGACCGTCGAGAATCGTCGCCCGCCGAAAATTGTCACCTGACAGCCGCACAACGTCACCGCTCTCAGCAGCAATCCTTTGTTGCTCGCAACCGCACGCCGTTCACCCCGACCGCCATAGAGCGGATCGCCTAGAGTCCACCCCCCCCCCCCCCCCCCCCCCCCCCCCCCCTACTGCCGCACGTCTTCTCTCTCCAAACCTTGAGATATCGATGCCTACACGAATTGCAAAGCTCCCATGTGGTTCCGCTATTATTTTCAAGTCCCAAAGCTCTCATTTGAATACTTACTTTCTTGATTCTTGAATAGTTACCATTTGACTTTCATATCATATGAGGTTCAGAATCTTCATAGTCATTGCTTGATAGTAATACTCTTTCTCTCATAATCTTCATAGTTATTGCTCGATAGTAATACTCATTCTTGCCTAACCAACTTACCAATGTTTCTAAATGTCATTCATTTTACCTTTAATCCATTAAAATTGTTGAATTGTGGTAGATTCACCTTAGGATTAGATGTAATCTTATTTGGGAGTTTGATTGCAATATTTGCCTATCAAGAGGTTGAATTGTACTTTAACTAAATAAACAAGTAACACTTGCATTTGTAAACCAATTAAAACATATATGAATTGATTGGTAGCTATTGAAAATCCCTTTACAAGGTGCAGTTGTTTTTACCTAGTTGTTGCACACCATAAGTCCCTTGTTGGGCAAGTCTTGCAATTGAACCTTGTTAAATTTGGGTCGAAAACCCTATCCCAAAATGACTAGCCATTTAGGATACTTCTTATGCCAACTAATAGATGCAAGATCTTTATGATAGAGATAGAGATAAATATAGTGATAAATATAAAGATAATGATAGAAATAAAGATAACTAGTGATTGAATTAGAGATAGACTCAAATTATAGAGGCCTAATCACCTACAATCTCTCTGTATAATCCTATAAATAGTTCATACCTGATTAATAATAATCACTGGAATATTGTTTTTCATTGCTATATTCTATATTTGGTATCAGAGCTTTCGATTGATTAATGTCGTCACTGGAAATCCTTATCGGAAGCAGCCTCTGTAGCTGCAACCCACTACCACCGCCCATATCTAGTATTTTCTACTCCCTTTCTTTATGAAATCATGTCGGAGGAATTTTTGAAAAATAAAAAAAATTGCCACCACCGCTTCGCTTGACATCCTCATCGTCGTCAACCCGCTGTCGTCGACGATTCTGTGGTCGTCGTCGCAGTAGAGTCCAAAAACTCTGCTCGCCTCAAAGTTCCTGTTGACTGTCCTGCGATGCAGCATAATTGCAATAGTCGATGAGTCCCCTAACTTCGTCGACCGTCGAAAATCGGCACCCGACAGCCGTACAACGTCGCCGCTCTCAACAACAATCTGTTACCATTCGCAACCGCATGTCGTTCACCCCGACGGCCAAAGAGCCGACCGCCCAGAGTATCCCCCCCTTGTTGCCGCCATCGTTCACCACACATTGTCTGCCCTCTAGTGCCACTGCTCTTCCTCCAGACGATGTGATTCCGTTTGCCCTAACTGCTTTGAGTGCCGAGGCTCTACTCAGCCACTACCAGTGTTGCTGCTCTCTCCAAACCATTTCCAAGAACATTTTTTTTTGAAGATCAAGATTGGACTCTCGTCTTGGAGCTCCATCTTGAAAGGGCATGATAGAGATAGAGATAAATATGGTGATAGATATAAAAATAATGATAGAGATAAAGATAAATATTGATTGAATTAGAGATGGACTCAAATTGTAGAGTCCTAATTACAGACAATATCTTTGCATAATTCTATAAATAGTTTACACCTGATCAATAATAATCATTGTAATATTGTTCTTCATTGCTATATTCTATACTTTATACTCACTAATGTATGTGGGACTATCCTTTAACACTCCCCCTCACGTGTAGGCACGTGGAAAATTTGGGTAGAGGCCCTCACGTGGTGGTACATGGATAATTTGGGTGGATGCCCACATATGAGAACCTTACTCTAATACCATGTTAAATTGGGTTGAAGTCCCTATCCCAAAAAGACTAGCCACTTAAGAAACATTTTTCTGCCAACTAATAAATACAATATTTTTATACTCACTAATGTATGAGGGACTATCCTTTAACAAACCCTAAACCTTTTGTTGGTTTTAGTTGTAGATGTCCTTTGATTGATTTTAGTGGATAATTTAAAAGGCAAGGGCTCTTCTGGGAGTAGAGTGGCAATATGAAAATTGATTGTGAATCATTAGGGTTCTTCTAGTATAAAAAGTATTGATTTATTTACATTTCTCAAAGTATCCTATTGGTAAATGCACATCATTAGGGTTCTTATGTATAAACTAATTTCTTAGAACTCATAAATAAATTAAAAAAGAAGACAAGTGATAAAACAAAAGTTATTAGTCCGAATCAACTTGGCTGCCGACTGGATCAAGTTCAATGTGATTCATTGTTCTCTCCATGATTATAAATCTTTTAAAAATGAGGTGAGGGCAAAACCCATTGAACAAGCCAGATCGACTCATACGATTGTTAAACCGTGCGAGCTAATCAAGATGTTCACCCTATAGAATTGGAACGTAGATTAATTTGTCATTTCTTTCATTGATAAGGTATGCAATATTTGTAGAATTTCAACACAGTCTGTAACTTTTACAACTAAGTGCCGTAGTTGAATACAATTTTTAATTTGAGTCTATCTCTATTTTAATACACCCCTTCCTCCACATATAATCAAATGGCAAGGTAGGGGTTGAGTGGGGATGGCAGTTTGGTGCTCCGTTTCTCTGAAGGAGGCAGTTGAGGGAGAAACCAGAGAATCTTCTTAGATCAATTTTTAAAAATATATATTGAAAAACGGAAAAGATTAGAAGATGAAAAAGGTTATCCTTCAAAGGTTGTTTTAGTAGATTGCAGCTGAAACGAGCGTTGGCCTTTCATGGCTTCGAGACCCACCGCTGGTTAGCGTGACGATAAAATTGGAGAGGCATCTTACTCTATTTAATTAAAAACGACATTTTGATCTGTGCAATTCAATATGCCACGTTGTTTTTCTGTATGTTACGTGACCCGACCTTGAAGACGGCGACGGCGACGACAACGACCGAGGTGGCGGTGACGAACTAGCGGTTGAGAGGGGCCTACGCGCTACCACCAGTACCAGGCGAACGCCGAACTGACAAGAGAAGGCCTTCGGATGGTTGTCGTAAGAGAAGATATTAGAGATTCACTACACAAATTGAACTCGAAAAGCCAGAGGCGTCGATAATTGACATCTGACAAACTATTTATGCAACTTGGAGACAAGAATGAGTGTGAAACTGCGGTCTTTCTTGAATTTTTCAACTGTCCAAGTCAAACGAATTCAATTGGTCTCCCCTCGTGGAGAATTTCTGCTTCTTCGGTCGAATTTACGAAATCCGAACAAAAAAAACCCGATACCCCATTCCTGTAAAATTCGGGCAAGACAAAGGGGAATGGGATACTTTGCAAGATTACAGATCATCACGAACTGCCTTATACCATTAAAATGAGCTGAGCTCTCACGTCAAATGACTTGGGCAAGACGAAGGGTTTAAGAAAAACCAATAAAAATGAACTGAATCTTTCCCAGATGTACATTCCTGTGTATTAACTGAGACGACGACGACGACGACGACTATGACGGTGGCCGTGAGGAATCGTTGGTGGAGAAATACCGACCACGAGCATGCATGTAGTAGTAAAATTCAAATCGGAATGGTAGTTGTTGCTGATTGACGAGGTGAGAGGGGCTGAGATGTTAATGTTGCCAATCTCTTATGAATCCCTGAAGACTAAGGTTATATAACTTTAAAGAAACTTTCAACAACTTAGACCTTCTAGATGAGGCTTGTATCGAAGAGTTATGTTTACATAGATTTGTTGATTATAATTATATGTGGATTATATAAAAAGTAGTTGGGCAAATCAATCTATCATTTTTATAAGAAACATCTCATTGATTCTATAAAATAATAAGGGCAGATTTCTCTAAATATATTTACTTTTTTTCATCAATCATCCACCCTTCCCAAGCAATGATTTTCGCCTCTGATGAAGATTTACTCTACCGAAACAACTTTTGAGCACATAAGAAGTAGAATCTTTCTTTTATTTTCTCCAAAGAATCACCGCAAACACCTTCTTAATGTCTTAATACATGTTTAAAACTTAGTGTCTCTCAAGAGAGGGGAGGATGTGAATCGTGTGTAAAATTAATAGTCCAATGCTTAATGTATTTTTTGAGTCTAGTAGTAGTAACTGCTCAAGAACTCTTTTTTAGAAAAATTCACTATCTAGTTTCTATAAGAAAATATTAAGAGATGTAGGTTTTTTTTAAACTTAGTATAATACCCCATTACACTATTCTCAATATCTTCTCGAGATGTTTCTTACAACTAGATTCCAGCTCTAGGATGCATTCGTCTTTTTAAATTCTCTAGTGTTGACTCCCACATTGTTTTTTATTATAACAAAACTTAATTAAGCTAATAACTTGTATTTCAGATACTTAACCTCCAAGAGCATCTCAAGGTTTAAAACTTCTAAGCCAAAATAAAGAACATCTCTTGAAGAGGCACCCACAAGGAAGAAAACAACAAGAAGATTCGAGTTCAAGCATCAAAGACATAAGTTTAAACTCATGCAATATTTTTAAGAGAGTATTATAACTCTAGTCCTTAAGTACTTGTGAGATTGGAGCTTTATGATATAATTTGCATATTGATATGTCTAGAATCATCATACATATCACTTAGGAACATATTAAAACACTTAGAGAGAAAATCTCATGCTTTATAAATATATACATTTTCTTTGACATTAGAGTGATCAATCAGTCACTAACACTGATCGATCATTCAGAACTGTGCAAAATATAAAGCATGATCAATCAACCATAATTGATATATCGATCATCCATGGCACGACCATTTCATGTTATAACACATGATCGATAATCCCTAAGAGATTGCTTGGTCATAGTTTTCTAGGAAAGTAGAACTAACAAGGAATGATCAATCATCCCTCCAGATTGATCAATCAATCAGAACCTTGACAGTAATGGACTTCAAGCATGATCGATCAAATAAAATTACACTTATTGATCATACTTGTAAATGCACAACCAAAGGGAATCTTAATTGATCGATCAACTTAACTTTTCTAAACCAACGGTAACATAATGATAGATAAGTCCATAGATCAAGAAGTTACTGTCTAACATAAAAGTAGCCATTATAATCGATTGATCAATCAATCACCTACCCGTGATCGATCAATCAAAGGTCTAATTTTTGCCAACATGAAAATAACGGCTAGATTGAGTTGGGGAAGCTATAAATACCCCACTAAACCGTGAGTAAAGAAGTAAATGAGCATTAACTAGTATATTCTCAAACGACAAAGCTTTACCTTACAAATTCACACCAAAAGTACTTTAGAGAGAAAGAGAGGGAGTCATATATTTGTAAAACCTTATATCTCTTTCAATCATCCTTGCATGCTTCACAATACAAGCTCCTTGATCATTCCACAATGTGCTACATAGAAGGAAGCAACTTGAATCTCTTAAGGAGAAGCATCTCTCCAAGTAAGGGTGTAATTTTTTCCCATTCTTTTATGTTATTGTAAAAAGTCCATCTAGAACTTGATAATTTAGATAGAAAGGTGTACTTAGAGCTAGAATATAGTAGCAATCTCTTGTTACCCTCAACTTATTTGGATGAAACAACAACCAGACGATCACGACTTAGAGCAAAAAGAAATTCCAGTCCATTGTGACAACATGATTGCCATAAGCCTAAGAAAGAACCCGGTTCACCACTCTCGATCAAAACATATAGAAATTAGGCATCACTTTATCATAGAGTTGGTCCAAACCGAGGTTATAAGAATTGAGTTTGTCTCCACTAAAAAACAATTAGCAGATATTTTTACAAACCCATTAGGACTTGATCATTTCTCTAAGATTTTAGGAGAGCTAGGCATGAGCAATGCAGCTTGATTCACTTCAGTTGAATTTTTTTAGCTTAATGTACACGTCCCATAGTTAAAGTGGCAAAAGAGTGGAATGGAAATAAAAAAATCACATTTTAGTCACTCTGCCAAAGTCATTGATCGATTAATGCCTATTGTTTGATCAATCAACTTAAACGATCGATCGATCAATCGAAACAGAATGATCGATCATTCACGGAGCGAACAGAGAAGATGAAGAACCACATTCGAATTTAACCTATCTCTTCATCCCAATTCATTCCAAAACCCATTCCCACAATTTTCTTGATCTCCAATGACCTGAAATCCCTATTTCATTTGTGTTTTGAGAGTTTTCATTCAAATTTGAGGCTAAAATCCTCATTTCATCCCTTTTCAATAAAAAATTGAACAGAGTGAAAATGGTTAGGATGATGGTCATAGCAAAGAAGAAGACTTCAAGGAAAGAGAACAACATTTACGAGGAAATGCCAAATTGGAGGGAGTACTTTCGTGTTGGGACTCAAAGAGAGGTATTTCTCCAATTTTCCCCAAAGAGCATCATTGAATTGATGAAAGTCGATATTTCCTTTTGTAAAAGGGAAGTAGAGGACTTTGCAGAGCTCTTCTAGTATGGAGAGAGAGGAGCCCGTGTATCCCTTTCTAGTGAAGGCATTTTACACAAACCTAGAGTTTGAGGAGCTTAGGCCTCATAGTCTCAAAATTTCTTCCTATGTAAAGAAAACACCATCTCTATTCAAACATCCACTTTGAATAATCCCATTGGCTGATCATGGGCATGACAAGATATATAAAGGAAAATTGGCCGATGGATCTCCAAAAGGACCTCTCTCAAAACATTCAACATGCCATTTTTTTGTCTTGAAATACTTGATTGAAAACATTAGCTCAATGGGTTAAGTTATTTATTATATAAAATAGTGGCCTTTAGTCAACCTAAGTCAACAAATTTAATATTTCAAAATATATTTTATTTTAAATTAATATACTATTTTTAATTTCAATGTTATATGATATTCAAATAATTGTTTAATTTAAATACTAATTTATTATAATATAGTTGAAATTTCAGTTTTCTAAACTTTAAATAATATTTTTAATATATTTAAATAACATAAATTTATTATTACAAAATATTCAATAATATTATAAAATATTAATATAATAGTAACTTATTTTAATTAACTAATATCCATAACAATTATTTGATAGATATAGTCAATTACATTAATGCCATATTTTATTATTTAAAATATAAAAAAAAAGTCTTTTCTAGCACTACAAAATTCTAATTAAAAAACACTTCTATAACAATTCCAAATAAATTAACAGGAAAATTTGGATGGTGTTCTTTTCCTTTTAATAAAATGACAAAAATAATATGGAAAAAAATAATTTCTCTCAAAGATATACTTGGCAAATGAAAAAAGGAGAAATCTTTACCATCTCTCTTCCTCCAACCCAAACATTAGAAGAACTTTAAATGTCCTCTCTTCCCTTGAAATCTCTCCTTCAAATCACTACTCCACTCCAGTTTTTAAGCCTAATATCACAAAATATTCCTCAATTCAATTTCTTACATTATTTTCCCTTTCAAAAATTTAGGCTTAGCTATCGATTGTGAAACTAGTTTTATTCTTCAAAAATAGTAATAAAAAAAAAATCCTACCAAAAATTTTATGTTGCAATGGCACCAGGCAGACATTTCTGAATCTCAACTCTCAAATATTGAAACTTTGAAAGTGAAATATTTCTGTACCCGGTTCATGAACTTTGCAAAACTGAAATCTCACAAAGAGTTTCCATCTTTCCAGCCATCCAAGAATAAAATTTCAGAAGAATCAGAAGACTGCATCAATCCATTTAAATAAATGTTTGTGCTGTGTAATTTAGATTAAAGTGAAGATATGCCAATTAGATGGCAAAGAAAGTGAGCTCAGAGAGCATTGTTGATGTTGAAACGTTGACGATGGGATTTGCAGAGAAATGAAAGCAAATCCATAGAGTTCAGATGGACTGCCGCAACGCTTACGTGATTAAAGAATTTCTTAACAGCCTCAGGCATTTAAATATTATATAATCAGATCATTGAACTAAGAATATAAAAGCTAACGATCCATTTGATCACATGCATTTAAGTGCCCATCGCATTTAAATATGTTTCTGCTGTGGAGGCTGAAACAAATCGAGAGAAGTATTCTTCTCCAAATGACGACGCATTAACGAATCTGTTTAAGTGGCTACAGTTATGTTGTGACCTCTTATGCCATCAAGCTGAACTCATGAGCTTTCAAGTCAAATTGAAAAGGAAAAGGAAAGTTGAGAGAATGTTTCTTTTCTCTTGTTTGGATGCCTATGGAAAATGGGAGACAAAATGGATTCTCTTGTTTGGATACACGAGGAAAATGGAAAAGAAAAAAATACTAATATTTTAAAGTTTTGATGATTAAAATTTTCTTTCAAATTTCTATTTCTTTTCTTTTCTCACCACATTTCATCATTTTGTGAGAGAAAATTTGTTAACTAAGAGAGAAAAGGAAAAAGAAAAGGCTAGTAGTAGAGAAAGAAAAGAAAAGGAAAGAAAAGGAAAGAAAAGAAAAAGAAAGAAAAGGAAAGAAACGAAAAGAAAAGGAACAAAAGAAAAAGAAAGAGAAAAGAAAAGGAAATAAAATGGAGATAAAATAAAATAAAATAAAATAAAAGAAAAGGAAAAATAAAGAAAAAAAAGAAAAAAAAAAGAAAAGGAAAGAAGAATAAAAAAGAGTCGATTCAAAAAAACTTCACCCCAAAAATAGCACAAATATCAGAAAATCTGGTCAATGAAAGATTTTTTCGTATAATTTTTTCTACACTTTTCAACACAAACGCACCATCCAGTAACATTTAAAAGCACACAAATTGACAATTCATGTTTGATCTAAAATATGGAAATGCTACATATGTCTACATATAAAAGAGTCAAATTCCTTGACATTCAAGGATCCTGGATGTTGCTTCTTAGTGGAAACAAAAAAAAAATTACTTCATTGTTATGTAGAGATGTACTAGTTCGTCAATTTTTACAAGAGAAGTTGAAGAAAAGAAATGAAAACCGCGAAAAGAGCAAGCAACTAGAGTTATCACCAACTGACATTTTAGAGAAAAGTCTTTCTTTTATTAAACCAGAAGTCAAAAGCCTCTAACACCTTGAAGAATCGGGGAAACCAGTTTATGAAAAAGTTGAAGAATGGAGAAGGAAAACACTAGAGCTTTTGAAAAAAAAAAAAAACAACATTCTCATAGTGTGACACTCAAGCAACGATCACAATAAGATCTACCGAGTAATTTCACACATAATTGTCTTCAACTCATGCAAAGAGGTTTCAACTCAAGAAAAAATTGAGACATTAAATGTGAGAGGCTAACTCTTTCAAGTTTGCAATAAAAAAAATTAAAAGTGAGAATATAGTTTTAAGTGAAGCAACAAAAACCATTCCATAGGGGATATACATTCCACTTTTCACTCATAAAATAGATAAGTAGATTTTTTTTGTTTTTAAATAAAAATAAATGAGTACGTATCACCTGCAAACTTTACTTGTTCAGAAGTTTTCTTTGTGTTATTGACTATTTATTGTAAGATGTAGTTCATCATTTCCCTTGGAGTCACATTCAACACCAAGTTATCTACCTGCACTTTGGCAGCCTCATGTGAACACACAAACTTAATGTGGCCACTGATACCTATTATAAAAGGTTAAAGGAATAAGGAGATGACATTGTTTAGACTATAAAAGTAAAACATAAATTAAGAGGTTTAGAGATATTAAAAGATACTCACGTGTGTAGGGCTAGCATGTTTAGTAAATAAGGATAACTTTTATAGAGATAGCATACAATTATAATTATGTAAGATGGTGCATATCTTCTTATGTCCTTTTTCTTTTGAAGCATGCAACCTTAAGGGCATTGTAGTCATTGTAAACAACTTCCAACAACTATAAATACAACTTCAAAGCATGGCGTAAAACATCTTAGTCTCTCCCTCTTGGCTCAAATTCATGCACACAACTCTCTCTTCTTTCCTCTTCTTTTTCTCCATTGGACTGGACTATTGACTGGTAGATGCCCAAATGAGGACTTGACTAGCCAGTGTAAAAGGCCAAACTGAGGACTTGACTAGCCTGGGGAAAAATGCATATTGAATACTTTAAGTTGAGATTGTGGCCCAACAAATGATACAACTACATATGTAGTGTGACAAATGGGATAGCCTAAGATGCTACAAGTTCACAAATACATCACCATTAGAATAAACAGTACAAAGCCTATAAAAAATATTCAAGTTCCACCAATGAAAACGTCATAATCTCACTTGTGTAAGTTTTAAGAGGTAACACTATTGTAGTCCTGATTCAACTTGCCCCACAAAACTCTTTAATGGGACAAGAAAACAAACAAAAAAATTCTCTTGAAAAAAGAATTTGTGATCTTGTCGATTTTGGGTGATGAGAAAAATTTTCATCCCACTTCTTCCACAAAACTTTGAGAGGATAGAAAATAACTTTCTTATTGCTCCTATAGGAAATGATTGAGTTGTCTATTAATTTTGTTGAATACATAGAAAAAGTAGAAGCTAAAATTTAAAATTGGATAAACGTATTCCCCTCCCCCCTCCCAAGTTTATCTTTGTTGGACCTTACATATATATATATATGTATATGTGTGTGTGTGTGTGTGTGTGTGTGTGTGTATTTTTAAGGATAATGTATTTTTGGTAGATTAAATAAGATTTTAGAGTTCTGGTCATTCAATTGTGAAAATATCTTTTATAGTTTGAAGATTTTTCATAAATTGATTTATGTTAAAAAACAAAAAAAATCATTTTTAAATTTTTTATTGAAATAACTAGTACCAGAAGATATAAATAAGTAGAAAAACCAATTTTTTTTATCATATGAAATGGAAAAATTGGCTCTTGAAAAGTCTATCAAATTAAAACAAACATTTAGATTATTTTGTGATTGAAACTTATTATATGGAATAAGATAAAAAAAAACTTAGTAATGTAAATGTATTGAACAAATTTATAACAATTATATGCCTTTTGGTAATTATAATTTTAAATATTATTTTCATTACATTGTTACATAATATTTTATTTTAATTTTTTGTAAACATAATTTTTTACAACGAAAATTTTACTCCCATATTGGTTGTTAACGATCACTGTTTTCTTTCATTCTTTCATTCTTTCATTCTTTCATGAAGTAATAGAAAAGTTATTAACCTTGGAGGTAAGAGCACGCCCCAAACGTTGCTTTAAACATGCCCAGGTTTCTTGGATTTTTTAAACATGTGATAGCTCAAACTTTGAGATGTATCATTTCAACCTCTAGAAAATATATTATCCCACATATAAGAAATGTATCTACCCTAGGTGTCATAAGGTCACCAACTTATAAAAAAATTCTTTCTCTCCTATATAGTTTTGGACCAATCTAGATCCACTCTATGAGGACCATAGTTAATCAACCAAGTAGGGTCCAAATTGTTTTCATTTAAAAATTTGGATTTAAATCTTTTCTAATAACATAAAATAAAATTAGAAAAAACAAAAGGAAGATAAACGAAGAGAAAAAATATTAAAAATAAAAATAGAAAAGGAAGAAGTTTTTATCAAAACTAACGCAAAGTATGTTACAAATAAAGAGGGTTGATGAGAGGAAACTTCAATGCATACGGGAAAATTTAAAATTGAAAAAATAAAAAGAGGTGAGAGTTAAATTTTCTATTGGATGATGGTTGAAGTGATAGTCCAACCCATCAAACTTAACTTTAAAAGATCCTCCATTTTCTTAATAGTGGGATTCACTTTTGTATAAAAAAAGAGACCTTGATATTATCATCATTGTACGAGTTATTGTTTAAATGATGCATGGACCACTTCAAATTTTCATAATTGAGAATTAGATTTTTCTTTTTCTTTTTTAAAAATAATTTTAAAACTATATTAAGGGAAAAACTTAACATTCTCTATTGAATCTGCCTTTAGTCTAGAAACATAAGGGTGGGGTTACATAAGTAGTACCCTGGACAATGATTATGAAGTTTTTTTTTCTTTTTTCTGGTTCCAACAATATAACAAACAATGAAATCCCATAGGCAAATGTGTTGGAAATAGATGCCACCATGACTTGACTTGGGAATGAAAATGGCCTAATGAAGTTGGTTAGCTTGGCTATGAAAGGATAAAATGCAAACTTAAACTATTGAGTGGTAATATCCATTTTGAATTTCTGGACCAGCCAAAACAACGCACCAAAGAGTTGGCAAAAAATGGGGTAAACGAGAGTACACAAAAGGCTACCAAGTAAAAGGTTAAAGGGGAATTAAAAAAAAGAGAAAATAAGAACCACCTTAACAAGAAGAAGATTATAACGGTAGTAATGAAATAACTAAATAAATTTGACTAAGTATAAATTTTTTTTGGGTGACAACAATTTTTTGGAGTTAACTAAATTTTGGGCTCTGATACCATAACTACTAAAAGATAAGTCCTAGAAAAATTAAATAATTGAACACAAATAGAATACTAACATAACTAAAACATCTTTAAATTAAAAATCTTTTATGATACCTCCTTTCATAATAATTCTATCTCAGTAAGGACTTCTTATTGTGAGAGTCATGTGAGACTCTTCCATACTTGCTCTTCAATAGCCCAAATGAGGACTTGACTAGCCCGTGTAAAAGTCCAAAATGAGAACTGAACTAGCTCGTGGAAAAATGCATAATAAAGACTTTATGTGGACATTGTGGTCCAACAAATGATACAACTACATATATTGCTTGGCCAATGGGATAGACTAAAATGCTCAAAGCTCACAAAGACATTGCCATTAGAATAAAGAGAACAAAACTATAAAATATTCAAGTATCACCTATGAAAATGATATAAAATCCGTAAGAGTGTGTCTTTATGCATAGAAAAAATCATAGCTAGGTAAGAAAGTGTAGAGAGAATTAATTATTCAATTAAAATAAGTTTACTTGAAAAATCATTGGTAGTTGAGTTTAGTAAACAAATCTGAGTCTATTAGTTGGATCCGACAAAAGAAAGAGAGTGATAGAGAGGCATGATAATTGTAGTTAATTAATATGATTTAATTAAATTATATTTTAATGCACATAATTTAATTGAGTTAAATTTCAATTATTTTAATTATTAATTATTACCAAAAATTTAGATTAATGAATTATTATTTAAATTTAATCAACTAATTTATAATTTATTAGTATT
The DNA here is from genome assembly GCF_029961685.1 of Aristolochia californica. Taxonomy (NCBI): domain Eukaryota; kingdom Viridiplantae; phylum Streptophyta; class Magnoliopsida; order Piperales; family Aristolochiaceae; genus Aristolochia; species Aristolochia californica. The sequence goes on along the minus strand of NW_027182279.1, from coordinate 37,144,833 downwards.
ACACAAAATGAAATGTCAATTTTTATTTTCAAGATAATTTCTATAATTTATTTACTTTGTATTTTAATTAAATAGTTGTTAATTATGTAGTTTAAAAATATAAATTAATAAATTAATTTAAATTAAATACATTTAATTATTTTTATTAATATAGTTTAAATAATTAATATTTTAAAATAAAATCAAACTAATTAAAATTTTATTATAGTTTAATTATTATATTTTTAATATATATTAAAAATTTAAAATTTGAATTTTTAATTATATTTAGATTAATGCTCGTAGTGCACTCGAACCTGAGCATCTGTGTTCCCCCAATTAAGACCCTACCCCTACCTATACTGAATCCCCCTCAAAAGGGACCTCACACCCCAAACCTACATGTACGTCAAAATTTGATCACCTTGCACATGAAACAACAAATAGAAAATTTTAAAAAATAAACTCATTGACTTGCCACTACTGATCATCGTATCTTGTTGCCAATTTCCCTGTTGGCATGGGTCGTCACTGTTCTCCCTCTCTATCTAAGTTGTTGCCAACATGCAAGCACTCTCGCTTTCACTCAAATGGGTGAGAAACAGAAGGGGGTGTAGGGGGTTGCTCAACGGAAGTAGAATCCCACCATAGTAAATGATATTTCATAGCAGAATTATACTTCCATGGAAAAATAAATTTAAAAACTTTTGAAGATTACGAAATTTCTCTTAAATACAGAATTTCTTGGTAGAAAAATTTTTCTTTTCCGAAATGGGAAATTTTTTGTGGTGGAAAATAAATTCGACCATGACGATTTACATTTTTATTAAAAAATATTTTATGAAAATTATTTCCACAAAAAAAATATTATATAATTTTTGGTGGAAAATAATTTTTGTAAAAAAAAAATATTTCTCAAAAAGACTTTTTGTCCCCAAAAAGTTTATTTCAACTGAAAAGTAATTATGCCTAAAGAAAGTACTTCCTTCCATGAATTTGTCATAAATCTACTAGCAAAAAATCATTTTTTGATTTTTTTGTGTTACTCTACCAGTGAAATATTATTTATGCTAGATAAGGTGGCTTATGTTGACGAAAGCAAAAACTCTTTTTTCTTGTAGTGTTATATTTAATTATGCAATTAATTATTTTAGGTTTAGTTGCAAACTTATGCTAAAAACTTGACTTGGTCAAGGCAAATGGCATGGCTGAACTTGACACAATTGACCTACCTAGTCCTGAATTTATATAAAATATTCACAACATCTCAAGGGCCCAATTGGTTAGTTTGATCCAGATTTATAATAGAGCATTCAACGTCTTCCTTTTAACTAATTATTGATTTTCATGATTGGCATGGACTCATTTTATAATCACTTATATTTTAACTAAACAAACTCCATCTTTCTTCGATAGAATATCACCATACGTTCTCTTGGGTGTTGTATCTTTGCTTTGTTTGGTATTCCTTCTTCACTTAGGCTCTATTGGCAATAAACTTAGTTTTGGGTTGCTGAATTCTCTACTATTAGAAGAAGAAAAATATTTATGATTGTCATTATTTCGATACCAAAGAAGACATACATTACTTTTTGTCTTTTGAAATTTTCACTAAATTTTTTATAAAGACAAACAAAAACAAAAAGAATGTCAATGTATTCAAGAAAACCCTAAATTATTAAGGGAAAAATATTATTGAATGACATTTGCATTTGATGATAGATGAGTTACGAAGAAAAGAAAAAAGCCATACCTTGTGAAAAATTTTGGAGCTTTGGAAATATTAATTTCTACTTCCAACGAAACCAATCTACAAATAGGAAATACATAATTCTCCAAAACCTTTTGAATAGTAAAATTCCAAAGAAATTTAGAAGCCAAATGCAAATCCAGGAGCAATGCCAGCATAGATCAATCTCATTTCAGACCCGTCTTCAAACATTTGACACATCCATATTTAGTAATTGTTGCAGTTTCCCAATGTTTTGTGGGAGCTTCCAAAAAAAATTGATTCCCCGACAAGTTCAAAGCAATCAAACCAATAAGGTTTCCAACTTCTTATGGGATTGTTCTTACCAAATTGTTGTTCGAGAGATCTAAAGAAATAACCAATGAAAGAGTAGTAGTGTATTTATACAAAAACCCATTCATCGACACATCGACCTTTTCTTAGTAATACATGGTGCTATCACCCCCCATAATCTAGTGTTTGTAATATGATTGGTTCTCATGGCTAAAACATTTTTTCTACCTCTAGAAATGCCTCCTATCAGATGATTATGTGATACATCAAATACTTACAAATAACCCAAATTTCATAGTTATGAGATTGTTCTAGTAAACATGTTGGACCTTAGTTGAAGTATTCGAAGGATAGACAACCATACACTAATCAAACTAGGAAGACTTCCACTGAATTCATTCTCACTAAGGTCAAGAGTTTACAAATCAGTAAAGGAATTTTTCTTGAGAGTTTATTCTTCTCAAGGCGCAAACTTCTTATATTCACAAACTCAATGGAAGACATTGTTCTATTGTTAGATAAATGGTTTGCCTTCAAATCAAGCACCTTAAGAGATCCACAAGTATCCAAGGTTGGATGCATGCCTCAAGTGAGATTGTTATGGAAAAGATTTAGAATTTTTATTCCCTTATTCTTACCAAATAATGGAGGAATGATCCCCAAAAATTGATTGTATGACATATCAAGAAAAATGATGGGGTATGTGAAAAAAGTTATGGGACCTGTGAACTTATTGTAGCTTAGATCAATAATTGCTTCTGGATAAGTGACAAGTGTATTGTATGGAAGTAAATCTAAAATATTATTTATACTAAGGTTCAAATATCGAAGATGAGGAGTGATGTTCTAAAACGATGATGTTACATTTACCTAAGATCATCAAGAGATATCTTTGACATTGACTTTTTTTTTTAGTTTAAAGCCATAGAGGAAATTGTGTGCCAAGACGAGAAGATCCAAGATCAAGAGATATAGTTTGAAATGGAGGAACTCAATTTATTGGAAGACAAAATCTAGTGAATTTAGCAATAGGTATAGGTCAGTTAGGTAACTCAGACTTTGGAAGCTTTCCAAGCACAAGACATTCTATCATACTATTTGCAATCGTAAGAAATTTTAGAGACGAGAGTTCTACCAAGCAAGTAGAGATAGGTCCAGGAAATCTACTATCCAAGATCATAAGTAGGCTATATTTTTTAATGAGAATACCCAATCAATCATCGACACAATCAGATCTTCAAAACCTCTTAAGAACAAAATTTGTAGGTTGTGTAAGTTTCCATTTGGCTTAGAAAGCCCTTCACGGTTTGATTTCCCAAGTCAAGACTAGTAAGAGATGTTATATTGTGAATAGACTTTGGGATTTCTCCATATAGCTGCACCTCATTAAGGTCCATTGTCTTAATATTCTTCCAACTGCCATCGAATAGATTTGAGTAAATGACACTGATATTATCATTATCTGACAATCGGAGCTACTCCAAGTGAGGCAATTCTGCAAACTCTGAAGAAATATTGGCATAGAAATCATTATGATTGATCTCAATTGTCACATATGCAGTAATATTAACTAACCAATTAGATTTTTTTTTGAATGGAAATTGTTAGAACTAACATCCTAATGACGCAATTGTGTAAGATTGAGAAATGAGGGTGTTGGGGGGAAACTTGAAAGAGAAGTTTCCGACATTTCAAGTATCTTTAGTGAAGAAAGTGAACTAATTACATGAAACCAGAGAGAACCTATCACGAAAAGGATAACATTGTTCATCTCTAGGTGCTTCAGAGATGTCTTCTTTGGCATCCAGTCAAGACTATCTGCATACAAATGTGAGAAAGAATCCTTTGGTTTTATGTTGGAAGAAACATCCAAAAAGTGAAAATAAAAAAGATTTCCAAGATGGAAAGAAAATTTCCTGCTTAATCCTGCATACATTAAGTCCATATGCCTCAACTCCTTTTAGGAACTGATAAAATCCGGAATTTTAACTCCATAGAAAGAGTTCCCACTTAAGTCTTGACCGGATAGACTAAAATGCTCAAAGTTCACAAAGACATTTCCATTAGAATAAAGAGAACAAAACTATAAAATATTCAAGTATCACCTATGAAAATGATATAAAATCTGTAGGAGTGTGTCTATATGCATAGAAAAAGTCATAGCTAGGTAAGAAAGTGTAGAGAGAATTAATTATTCACTTAAAATAAGTTTACTTGAAAAATCATTGGTAGTTGAGTTTAGTAAACAAATCTGAGTCTATTAGTTGGATCCGACAAAAGAAAGAGAGTGATAGAGAGAGGCATGATAATTGTAGTTAATTAATATGATTTAATTAAATTATATTTTAATGCACATAATTTAATTGAGTTAAATTTCAATTATTTTAATTATTAATTATTACCAAAAATTTAGATTAATGAATTATTATTTAAATTTAATCAACTAATTTATAATTTATTAGTATTACACAAAATGAATTGTCAATTTTTATATTCAAGATAATTGCTATAATTTATTTACTTTTTATTTTAATTAAATAGTTGTTAATTATGTAGTTTAAAAATATAAATAAATAAATAAAATAAATTTAATTTAATTTAATTTTTTATTAGTATTGTTTAAATAATTAATATTTTAAAATAATATTGAACTAATTAAAATTTTGTTATAGTTTAATTATTTAATCTATGATTGAATTATTATGTTTTTAACATATATTACAAATTAAAATTTTGAATTTTTTAAAATTATATTTATAATACTGCTCATTGTGCTCTTGAACCTGAGCACCCGTGTTCCCCCAATTAAGACCCTACCCCTACCTATACTGAATCCCCCTCAAAAGGGACCCCACACTACCAACTTACATGTACCTCAAAATTCGATCACCTTGCACATGAAAAAACAAATAGAAAATGTTAAAAATAAACTCATTGACTTGCCACTACAGATCATCGTATCTCGTTGCCAATTTCCCTCTTGGCATGGGCCGTCACCGATCTCACTCTCGACCTAAGTTGTTACCAACATGTAAGCACACTCGCTTTCACTCAAATGGTTTGTGAGAAGGAGAGGGGGGTGTGGGGGGTTGCTCAACGGAAGTAGAATTCCACCATAGTAGATGATCTTTCATAGCGGAATCATACTTCCATGGAAAAAGAAATTTAAAAACTTTTGAAGAACATGAAATTTCTCTTAAATAAAGAATTTTTTTGTAGAAAAGTTTTTCTTTACCAAAATGGGAAAATTTTTGTCGCAGAAAATAAACACCACCATGATGGTTTACATTTTTTTATTAAAAAATATTTTTATGAAAATTATTTCCACCAAAAAATATTATAAATAAATTTTTTGGTGGAAAATATTTTCCATCAAAACAATATTTCTCAAAAAGACTTTCTGTACCCAAAAAGTTGATTTCAACTGAAAAGTAATTCTACTGAAAAATAGTATTTCCTTCCATGAATTTGTCATAAATCTACTAGCAGAAAATCATTTTTCGATGTTTTTTTTTGGTTACTCTACCAGTGAAATATTATTTATGCTAGATAAGGTGGCTTATGTTGACAAAAGCAAAGCCTCTTTTGTCTTGTGGTGTTATATTTAATTATGTAATTAATTATTTTAGGTTTTAAGTTCAAACCTCCGCTAAAAACTTGACTTGGTCAAGGCAAATGGCATGGTTGAACCCGACTCACTTGACCTATCCAGTCCTGATTTTACATAAAACATTCACGAACATCTCAAGGGCCAATTGGTTAGTATGATTCAGATTTATAATAGAGCATTCAACATCTTCCTTTTAACTGATTATTGATTTTTGTGATTGGCATGGACTATGTGGTCACGGACTCATCTTATAATCACTTATACTTTAACTAAACAATCTCGATCTTTCTTCCATAGAATATCACCATACACTCTCTTGGGTGTTGTATCTTTACTTTGCTTAGTTTTCCTTCTTCCCTTAGGCTCCATTGGCAATAAACTCAATTTTGGGTTGTTGAATTCTCTACTATAAGAAGAAGAACAATATTTATGATAATCATTATTTCGATACCAAAGAAGACATACATTACCTTTTGTCTTTTGAAAAAATTTTTAAAGACAAAAAAAAAAAAAAGAATGTCAATGTATTTCGAAAAACCCTACTAAATTATTGAGGAAAAAATATTATTGAATGACATTTGCATTTGATGAAAGATGAGTTACAAAGGAAAAAAAAGCCATATCTAGTGAATATTTTTGGAGCTTTGGAAATATTAATTTCTATTTCCAACGAAACCAATCTCGTAAACTATCTACAAATAGGAAATACGTAATTTTCCAAGACCTTTTGAATAGTAAAATTCCAAAGAAACTTAGGAAGCCAATCACAAATCTAGGAGCAATGCCAAAATAGATTTATCTCATTTTAGACCCGTCTTCAAACTTTTGACAAATCCATATTTATTAATTGATGCAGTTTCCGAATGTTTTGCGGGAGCTTCCCGAAAAAATTGATTCTCCAACAAGTTCAAAGCACTTAAACCAATAAGGTCTCCAACTTCTTATGGGATTGTTTCTACCAAATTGTTGTTAGAGAGATCTAAAGAAATAACCAATGAAAGAGTAGTAGTGTATTTATATAAAAACCCATTCTTTGACACATCAACCTTTTCTTGGTAATACATGGTGTTGCCCCTCACCCCCTATAGTCCAGTGTATTGTTTGTAATATGTTTGGTTCTCATGGCTGCAAAATTTGTTATACCTCTAGAAATACCTCCTATCAGGCCATTATGTGATACATCAAGTACTTGCAAATAACCCAAATTCCATAGTTATAGGATAGTTCCAGTAAACATGTTGGACCTTAGTTGTAGTATTCAAAGGTTACACAACATTTATACCAATCCAATTTGGAAGGCTTCCACTGAATTCGTTCCCACTAAGGTCAAGAGTTTACAAATCAGTACAATCTTTCAAAAATAAAGGAATTTTTCTTGAGAGTTTATTCTTCTCAAGGTGCAAGCTTCATATATTCACAAACTAAATGGAAGACTATGGCCTATTGTTAGATAAATGGTTTAACTTCAAATCAAGCACCTCAAGAGATCCACGATTAGCCATGGTTGGAGGCACACCTCTAGTGAGATTGTTATGGAAAAGATTTAGAATTTCTATTCCCTTAATCTTACCAAATAATGGAGGAATGACCCCCGAAAATTGATTTGTGTGACATATCAAGAAAACTAATGGGGTCTATGAGAAAAGTTATGGGACCTGTGAACTTGTTGTAGCTTTGATCAACAATTACTTCTGGATAAGCGACAAGTGTATTGTATGGAGGTGAACCTGAAATATTGTTCAAACTAAGGTTCAAATATCGAAGATGAGGAGTGATGTTCCAAAACGACGATGGCACATTTACCACAGATCATCGAGAGAGATCTAGGACAATGACTTTTTTTTGTAGTTTGAAGCCATAGAGAAAATTGTGTGCCCAGACGAGAAGATCCAAGATTGAGAGATATAGCTTGATAAGGAGGAACCCAATCTATTGGAAGATGAAATCTAGTGAACTTAGCAATAGGTATAGGTCGGTTAGGTAACTCTAGACTTCGGAAATGTTTTTCAAGCACAAGACCTCCCAGTATACTATTTGCAATCATAAGAAAGTCTAGACATGAGAGTTTTGCTAAACATGTAGGGATAAGTCTAGGAAATCTAGTATCCAAGATGCATAAGTAGGCTAAATTTTTTCATGAGAATACCCAATCAACCATCGACACAATCAGAGTTTCAAAACCTCTTAAGAACAAAATTTGCAGGTTGTGTAAGTTTCCCATTTGGCTTAGAAAGCCCTTCATGGTTTGATTCCCTCTTCATACTCCCAAGTCAAGACTAGTAAGAAATGTCATATTGCGAATAGACTATGGGATTTCTCCATATAGCTGCACCTCACTAAGGTCCATTGTCTTAATATTCTTCCAACTGCCATCAAATAGATTTGAGTAATTGACTGATATTATCATTATCTGACAATTGGAGCTCCTCCAAGTGAGGCAATTATGCAAACTCTGAAGAAATATCGGTGTAGAAATCATTATGATTGATCTCAATTGACACAAGTGCGGTAATATTAACTAACCAATTAGAATTTTTTTTGAATGGAAATTGTTAGAACTAAGATCCAAATGACGCAATTGTGTCAGATTGAGAAATGAGGGTGTTGGGGGGAAACTTGAAAGAGAAGTTTTTGACATTTCAAGTATTTGTAGTGAAGAAAGTGAACTAATTACATGAAACCAGCGAGAACCTATCATGGAAAGGATAACATTGTTCATCTCTAGGGTGCTTCAGAGATGGCATATTTAGCATCTAGTCAAGACTATCTGCATACAAATGTGAGGAGGAATCCTTTGGTTCTATGTTGGAAGAAACATCCAAAAAGTGAAGATAAGAAAGATTTCCAAGATGGAAAGGAAATTTCCTGTTTAATCCTGCATACGATAAGTCCAAATGCCTCAACTCCTTTCAGGAACCGATAAAATCCGGAATTTTAACTCCATAGAAAGAGTTCCCACTCAAGTCTAGGTGTTGGAGATGTTTTAGTTGCAGCAATGCTGCATTGATCTGATCAGTCTTTCTAGATTTTTTAGTGTTGACTCCCACATTGTTTTTTATGATAATAAAATTTAATTGAGCTAATAACTTGCAAATCTAGTATTTCAGATACTTAACCTCCAAGAGCATCTCAAGGTTTAAAGCTTCTAAGACAAAATGAAGAACATCTCTTGAAGAGGCACCCATAAGGAAGAAGACAATAAGAAGACTCGATTTCAGGCATCAAAGACATAAGTTTAAATTAGTCAATATTTGTAAGAGAGTATTAACACTCCTAGTACTTAAGTACTCGTGAGATTGGAGCTTTATGATATAATTTGCATATTGACATGTCTAGAATCATCATACATATCTCTTAGGAACATATTAAAACACTTAGAGAGAAATTCTCATGCTTTATAAACATATACATTTTAATTTGGCATTGGAGTGATCAATCAATCACTGACTATAATCGATCAATCAGAACTGTGCAAAATATGAAGCATGATCGATCAACCATAATTGATTGATCGATCATTATTACAAAAGATTCAATAATATGATAAAATACTAACATAATAGTAGCTTATTTTAATTAACTAATATCCATAACAATTATTTGATAGATATAGTCAATTACATTAATACCATAGTTTATTATTTAAAATATCAACAAGAAGTCTTTTCTAGCACTACGAAATTCTAGTTAAAGAACACTTCTATAACAATTTCAACAAGAGTAACATCCATAAGGGATGAAATTTTCAACGGAAAATTTGGATGGTGTTCTTTTCTTTTTAATAAAATGACAAAACTAAGATGAAAAAATAATTTCTCTCAAATATATACTTGGTAAAGATTAAAAAAAAAGGTGAAATATTTACATCTCTCTTCCTCCATTTGGCTTAGAAAGCCCTTCATGGTTTGATTTCCCTAGTCAAGACTAGTAAGAGATGTCATATTGCGAATAGACTCTGGGATTTCTCCATATAGTTGCACCTCATTAAGGTCCATTGTCTTAATATTCTTCCAACTGCCATCAAATAGATTTGAGTAGTTAATATTGATATTATCATTATCTGACAATCGGAGCTCCTCCAAGTGAGGCAATTCTGCAAACTCTGAAGAAATATCGGCGTAGAAATCATTATGATTGATCTCAATTGACACGTGCAGTAATATTAAATAACCAATTAAAATTGTTTGAATGGAAATTGTTAGAACTAAGATCCTAATGACTCAATTGTGTAAGATTGAGAAATGAGGGAGTTTGGGGGGGGGGGGGGGGTGTGGCGGCGGGCCTTGAAAGATTAGTTTCTGACATTTTAAGTATCTGTAGTGAAGAAAGTGAACTAATTACATGAAACCAGAGAGAACCTATCATGAAATGGATAACATTGTTTTATCTCTAGGTGCTTTAGAGATGGCATATTTATCATCCAATCAAAACTATCTGCATACAAATCTGAGGAAGAATCCTTTGGTTCTATGTTGGAAGAAACATCCAAAAAGTGAAAATAAAAAAGATTTCCAAGATGGAAAGAAAATTTCCTGCTTAATCCTACATACGATAAGTCCATATGCCTCAACTCCTTTTAGGAACTGATAAAATTCGGAATTTTAACTCCATAGAAAGAGTTCCCACTTAAGTCTAGGTGTTGGAGATGTTTTAGTTGCAGCAACACTGCATTGATCTGATCAGTCAAACTTCCTCGTATGCACCATCATTGCAATTATAGAATTACAACACGGTCCGCAGCTTTTACAACTCTCGTTGGATACAATTTTTAATTTGAGTCTATCTCTATTTTAATACACCCCTTCCTCCACATATTTTATGTTGCAGTGGCATCAGGCAGACATTTCTGAATCTCAACATCTTGATACTCTGAAAGTGAAATTTTTCTGTACCCGGTTCGTGAACTTTGCAAAACTGAAATCTCACAAAGAGTGTTCATCTTTCTAGCTTTCCAAGAATAAAATTTCAGAAGAATCAGACTGGATCCAGGAATCGCCAGATAAATTGCACCAACTGCATCAATCCATTTAAATATTGTTTGTGCAGTGTGCAGCCTCAAAGATATTTAATAAAAAGCTTCACTCTTTAAATTAAAGTGGAGATTGTAGCACCAGATGCCAAACAAAGAGATCATCAAGCTGTTTTCAGCAAATCAAGCTGAAACTTTCTCAACATCATTCAAGTCAACTCCTTTCCATTCACTATTTTAATATTAGATGGTGTTAAGGGCAATTTGATAGACTGTCATTGCCATCATCGGTGACTTCAGATCTTTTAAAAGATTCTCTCACGTTTGGATTTCAGATAGTGAGCTCTGAGAGCAGTGTTGATGCTGAAACGTTGGTGATGGGTGTTTAAATATTATATAATCAGATCATTGAACTAAGAAGATAACAGGTGATGAACTCCATTTGTCATGAAATGATTCAGTAGAGGAGGAGGCTCAGGGAATATGGAATCCTTTTACTTCCCATTTGGCCTGATCCATTTGATCACATGCATCATTAACGAGTTTCTTTAAGTGCTGATCGCATTTTAATATGTTTCTGCTGTGGAGGCTGAAACAAATCGAGAGAAGTATTCTTCTCCAAATGACGACGCATTAACGAACCTGTTTAAGTGGCTACAGTGGTTAAATAGACATATGCCGTTATAGCAGAAAGACTAAGCTAATGTTAGAGGCTGAAAGATATGTAAAGAATCATTCTTTAGATTAAAGTGAAGGAGAAGCAGAAGCACCAAAGAAGATTACAACTTATGTTGTGAGCTCTCAAATCGAACTGAAAATTTCTTTCATTTCGTTAAAGCTGTGTTAGGAACAAGAAAGTGGAGAGAAAAGAAAAGGAAAGAGAAATTTCTTTCAAAAAAAGGAAAGAAAAGAAAAGAAAAGAAAAGGAAAAAGAAAGAAAGAAAAAATAAAATGAAAGAAGAATAAAAAAGAGTCGATTCAAAAATTTTTCACCCCCAAAAATATCACAAATACCAGAAAATCTGATCAATGAAAGATTTTTTTTATATAATTTTTTCTACACTTTTCAACACAAACACACCATCTAGTAACAAGTAAAAACACACAAATGGACAATTTATGTTTGATCTAAAATATGGAAATGGTCCGTATGTCTACATCTAAAAGAGTCAAATTCCGTGATATTCAAGGATCCTGGACGTTGCTTCTTAGTGGAAACAAAAAAAATTACTTCATTGTTATGTAGAGATTTACAGGTTTGTCACTTGAAGAAAAGAAATTCAAACCCATAAAAGAGCAGGTAACTAGAGTTATCGCCAACTAGCCTTTTAGAGGAAGACTCTTTCTTTTATTAAACCAAAAGTCAAAAACCTCTTAACACCTTGAAGAATCGAGAAAAGTTACAAATAAAGAGTGTTAACACCTTGTTACAAATAAAGAGTGTTAATAAGAGGACGCTTCAATGCACACAGGAAAAGTTAAAATTGAAAAAAAAAAAAAAGTGAGGTTTAATTTTTTTAATTGAACTTAACTTTAAAAGATCCTCGCTTTTCTTAATAGAGGGATTAATTTTTGTATATAAAAAAAGAGACCTTGATATTATCATCATTGTACGAGTTATTAATTAAGCGATGCATGGACCACTTTGAATTTTCATAATTGCAAATTGTTATTTTTATTTATAAAAATAATTTTAAAACTTTATTAAGAGAGCGACTTTACATTCTCTATTGAATTCAGATATGCCTTTAGTCTAGAAACATAAGTATGGGGTTACACAAGTATTAGCCTGGACAAGGATTATGAAGGTTTTTTTATTTTTTTTTCCTTTTTGAAGTTTACAACAATATAACAAAAACTGAAATCCAATAGGTTGGAAGTGGAAGCCACCATGACTTGACTTGGGAATGAAAATGGCCCAATGAAGTTGGCTAGCTTGGGTATGAAATGGACAAAATTTGGACTTGACTATTGAGTGGCAAATGCTCATGTTGAATTTTTGGACCAACCAAAGCAATGCACCAAAGTGTTGGCCAAAAAGGGGGCAAACGAGAGTAAAAAAAAAAAGTAAGAAATAGGTTGCCAAGTAAAATGTTAATGGGGAATCAAAAGAAGAGAAAATAACCACTACCTTCATAATAAGAAGATTCTAACCGTAGTAATGATATAATTAAACAAAATTAAGTATAATGTTTTTTGAGGTGACCACAATTTTTTGGAGTTAACTAACTTTTGGGCTATGATACCATGTTAAATTTCTGGAAAAGTGAAAAAAAAATTATTACTTGATTTAATTTTAGTACATGAGCCTCTATTTATAATAGAGGAAGAAGTAGAATCCAAATACCATTAAACCACCCTTAAACCAGGTATACCCAAAGTTAAACACTAAAATATAAATCCTAGAGCAATTAAACAACTGAACACAAATAGAAGACTAATATAATTAAAACACCTTTAAATCAAAACTCTTGTATGAGACTTACTTCCATAATAATTCTAGCTTTGTAAGGACTTCTTGTTGTGATAGTCATGTGAGAATCTTCCATACCTACTCTTCAACAACCCAAATGAGAACTTGACTAGCTAATGTAAAAGGCCAATATGAGGACTTGTCTAACCTGAGGAAAAATGCATAACGAAAACTTTAAGTGGACATTATGGTCCAACAAAAGATATAATCACATATGTTATGTGACCAATGGGATAGACTACGATGCTCAACTCTAATACCATGTGAAGTTTTTGGAAAAGAGAAAAACTTAACTAACTTTATGTAATTTGAATACATAAATTTCTATTTATAATAAATGAAAGAAGTAGAATCCAATTACAATTAAACCACCTTATCCCAGTTACACCCAAAGTTAAACACTGAAAGATAAGTCCTAGAACAATTAAACAACTTAACACAAATAGAAGACTAACATAATTAAACCACCTTTAAATTAAAACTCTTCTATGACACTTTCTTCTATAATAATTCTTGCTGTGTAAGGACTTCTTGTTCCAAACCTACTCCTCAACAGCCCAAATGAGGACTTGACTAGAAAGTGTAAAAGGAAAAAATGAGGACTTGACTAGCCTAGGGAAAACACATAATGAAGACTTTAAGTGGACATTGTGGTCCAACAAATGATACAACTACATATGTAACGTGACCAATGGGATGGACTAAGTTGCTCAACTCTGATACCTTGATACAACTCTAATGCTAGAGGCTGAAAGATATGTAAAGAATCATTCTTTAGATTAAAGTGAAGGAAAGCTAATTAGGGTATTGTCAGGTAGGAGAAGCAGAAGCACCAAAGAAGATAACAACTTATGTTGTGAACTCTGATGTTATCAAGTTGAACTCATGAGCTCTCAAATCAAACTGAAGTTTTCCTTTGTTTCACTACGGCTATGTTTAGAACAAGAAAGTGAAGAAAAAAGAAAAGGAAAGATGTTTTTGTTCTCTTGTTTGGATGCCCATAGAAAATGAGAGAGAAAATGGAAGATAAATATAGTTTCTCTTGTTTGGATACATGCAGAAAATGGAAAAGAGAAGAAAATTAGTATATTTTTAAATTTTTATGATTAAAATTTTCTTTCAAGTTTTTATTTATTTTATTTTCTCCCAAAATTCCATCATTTTGTGAGAGAATTTTTTTTAACTAAGAGAGAAAAGGAAAGAGAAAAAAAAGAAAGAAAATAAAAGAAAATGAAAGAAAAGGAAAGAAAATAAAAGAAAATGAAAGAAAATGAAAGAAAAGAAAAAGAATGAGAAAAGAAAGAGAAGAGAAAAAAATGGAAAGGAAAAATAAAGAAAAGGAAAGAAGAATAAGAAAGAGTCTATTAAAAAAAAATTCACCCCCAAAAATAGCATAAATACCAGAAAATTTGGTCAATGAAAGATTTTTTCTACACTTTTCAACACAAATGCACCATCTAGTAACAAGTAAAAACACACAAATTGGCAATTGATGTTTGATCTAAATTATGGAAATGCTTCGTATGTTTAATTCTAAAAGAGTCAAATTCCGTGGCATTCAAGGATCTTGGATGTTGCTTCTTTGTGGAAACAGAAAAAATTACTTCATTATATGTAGAGATGTACAGGTTTGTCACTTTTTACAAGAGAAGTTGAAAAGAAATGAAAACCCCGAAAAGAGTTGGTAACTACAGTTATCGCCAACCAGCCTTTTAGAGAAAGACTCTTTCTTTTATTAAACTAGAAGTCGAAAACCACTAACAGTTGAAGAATCGGGGAAATCGGTTTATGAAAAAGCCGAAGATGGAGAAGTAATTTCTGTAATATTTCTTACATAATTGTCTTCAACTCATGCAAAGAGTAATATTTCTGTAAATGATGTACATAATAATTAATCAGCATATGTTTGTCTAAGATTTGTTGTAAACAATCTCAAACAACCATCTATAATCACCAGGTTACATATATTAAGGAATAAAAGACGGCCACGCATAGAGACTAGCAAAAGTACTAATATAACACGGTTACATACTCTAACATAGAGAATGCACTCAGCATTGGGTTTCAACACCTCCACGCCAATGCAAAAGCCTGAAGGCTAGTAGTTGAACCCATATGCTGAAAGGCAACCCATACATCATAGAGTACTTGGTCGCAAAATTATGAGGCAAAAAAATGTGGAGTGGCTAGAACTTGCAAGAGAAGGCTAGTAGTAGAACCCATATACTAAAGGGCCAGAATACATATAGAGTAGTTGGTCACAAAATTTTGAGAGACAAGATGTGGAGAGGCTAGTGCTTGCAAGAGAAGGCTAGTAGTAGAAGCCATATGTTGAAGGGCCACCATACATCATTAGAGTACCTCTTCACCAAATTTTGAGACACAAAATGTTGTCAGGCCAACTCTTGCAAGTTAGCAATAAAAAATAAATAAAGGTGAGAATATAATTTTAAGTGAAGCAACAAAAACCATTCCAAAGGGGATATACATTCCACTTTGTACTCATAAAATAGATACGTAGATTATTTTCGTTTTTAAATAAAAAATAGATGAGTAGGTATCACCTGCAAACTTTACTTGTTCAGAGGTTTCATAACACTTTGTATTATTGACTATTGATTGTAAGATGTGAATGATCGTTTCCCTTGGTGTCACATTCGACACTAGGTTATCTACCTGCACTTTGGCAGCCTTGTGTGAACACATAGACTTAATGTGGACACCCATACTTGTTATAAAAGGTTAGAGGAATAAGGAGATGCCAATGTTTAGGCTTTATAAAATTAAAACACAAATTAAGAGGTTTAGGGTGTTAAAAGATACCCACGTGTGGTAAATAAGGTGAACTTTCTTGGAGATGACTTACAATTATAATTATGTAAGCTAGTTTATGTCCTCTTATGTCTTTTTTTTAAGCATGTAGCCATAAGAGCATTGTAGTCAATGCAAACACCTTCCATCAACTATAAATACAAATTCAAGGGATTGGGTAGAGCATCTGAGTCTCTTCCTCTTGGCTCAAATTCGTCCACACCTCTCTCTCATTTCCTCTTCTTTCTCTTCTCTTGGACTTGACTAGCCAGTGGAAAAATACATATTGAAGACTTTAAGTGGAGGTTGTTGCCCAACAAATGATACAACCACATATGTAGCGTGACCAATGGGATAGTCTAAGATTCTACAAGTTCACCAACACATCACCATTAGAATAAAGAGGACAAATTCTACGAAAAATATTCAAGTTCCACCTATGAAAATGTCATAATATCATTTGCAATGTGTGTTTGTTTATGCCTATAGGAAACCATAGATTGGTAAGAAAATACAGAGAGAAATAATTATTCACTTGAAATTAGTTTTACTGATATATTTAAGTTTTAAGAGGTAAAATTATTTTAGACCCGATTCATCTTGCCCCACAAAACTCTTTAATGGGACAAGAAAAAAAACAAAAAATTGCTCTTGAAAAAAGAATTTGTGCTCTTGTTGAATTTGGGAGATAAAAACAATTTCATCCCACTTCTTCCACAAAACATGAAGAGGATAGAAAGTAACTTTCTTATTGTTCCTAAAGGAAATGATGGAGTTGTCTATTAATTTTATTGATTAGATAGAAAATGTAGAAGTTAAAATTTAAAATTGGATAAACCTATTCCCCTCCCCCTTCCTCCCAGGTTTATCTTTGTGGGACTTTACCTATATAGCTAAAGAAATTTATATGTGTGTTGGAAGATAGGGCCTAAGTCCACATGACCAAGGAATGCCTACATATCTAAGAGTATTATAAGATGGGCCACACGACCAAGGAAGGCCCACAAGAATGGCCCAAACCCATAAGAAGTAGAACCCACCGTGATTACCATGAGCTGGCATCCTTATCACATAAGTTGAAAGATCATGAAGGATTCACAAAGGCATCTTTATCTTATGGTCACGTCCTAGAAGAGTTCTAGTTTGAGTTATATTTTTATTTTATCTATATTGAGTTATTTAATTATGCTAGAACTTATCTTTAAGTGTTAGATTTTGGGTGTAATTGGGAAAAAGATACTTCTATTGTATTTGGACTCTAGTACCTTCCTCTATTATAAATAAAGCTTCATGTACTCTGATTATAATAAGTTAATGAAGTCAATAAAGTATTTCTCTTTTCTATAAATTCAACATGGTATCAAAGTAGGTTTCATGAGTTGACTTGGTCAACCCATAGAGAAAATGAGATCCTTTTCTCTAAATCCGAAACCCTAAGTCTAGGTTCGTAGTTATTTTTTTCAGTCCCTATACCTGTAGTTTTCTTTGCATTTTTTACCTCTATACTGAGAATTTAATATTGTAAATTATATATTAACGGAAAGATATTTGAGTCTACTTTCCAAGGAAAAAATATTTTTTCAATCAGAGTTATCTACAAAGAGAAATCGATATTTTAATGAGAAAAGGTTAGATTGCGAAAGAGGTTTGAGCAGTAGGAGAAAGCTTCAACTTCCGAGGAATTTTATGCTATCAAGAACGAGACTTTATATGGATATATATATATATATATATATATCAAAAAAAATATCTGTAAGTCTATTCTCTTACATATTCAACCAAAGTTTCAATTGGATCTATCTACAAAGAGAAATCGATATTTGAAGCAGTGAAGGTCAGATTGAAAAAATGGTTTGACAACAGTAGAAATCTTGAAATTCTGAGGTATTTTATGCTATCATGAACGAGACTTTATAAGGATAATTATATATCAAACGAAAGATATGTAAATCTATTTTCTTAAATTTTCAACCAATTCTCTATCTGAGTTTTTTAGAAGGAGAAATTGATCTTAGAAGATTCAATGGTCATGCTAGAAAAAAAATGAGAAACAATGTTTAGTTTGGCCAGATGACAAAGACCGAAATCTTTCAGATTATTTATCTTCTGATAATTATATTTTATGAAGATCATTTATACTTTTATGAAATGTATTTAAGTCTACTTTCAGAAGAAAAAATTCATGTCAATTTGATCTATATTTTAAGATATATTCGCATGGGAAGAATCAAAGGTCATGTTGGTATTCTGTTGCATTGAAAAATCTGAATTTAAGCCCATTGTTTTGTGTCACTTTTTGAGTTGATATATCAGAAAAATATCTCACTTCTCCCTAGTTTAAAGGATTGTATATACATCTCTATTATTTTGGCTTATTGCTACATCTATGATATTTTGTTCAAGTTGGGACACTGCCATTACCTCCCAGCTTGAGGGGGAAAAGAAGAAGAAGTACAAGGAAGAGGCATTTTATTCCATATGTTGTGGATAAAGTTTATGTGACCAAAATATTCAAGAGAGGGGGAGCACAAATGAAGCTTGTACATCTAAGAAGAAATTTTTATATCGGATTATTTCATGGGTTCTTTTACCAAGTTTATTATTTGGTTTGTGTTATATGTGTTGGAAGATGGTCGTCTTATATTCAGCTACAACTATTATGTCTCTTTGGGGACATTATTATTGAAGAAGAGGTGGCCTCATGCCATTATTTATTTGTCCCCGTCAAAAATATAAAAAATGTCAACGGTTGGGATTCCATGACAGAGGAACTTAATACCTCGTCAAAAATATAAAAAATATCAATGGTTGGGATTCCATGATAGAGGAATTTAATACCCTGTAAAAAATATCAAATGTCAATGGTTGGGATTCCATGACAGAGGAACTTAATACCCCATCAAAATTATAAAAAATATCATTGGTTGGGCTTCCATGATGGAGGAACTTAATACCTCGTAAAAAATATCAAATGTCAACGATTGGGACACCATGATGGAGGAACTTATTATTATATCTATGTTATACCCCCTGAATTGGCCAGTTGGGCCTCATGGAAGAGAGCACTAACATGAGGGGGAGTATTGGAAGATTGGAAGACTGCCATTTTATACAAACAAAAATTTATATATCATTTGCAACAAGCTCGGAGTTCTTGATGTTCTCTCACCCCCGCTTGAGGGGGAGTGTTGGAAGATAGGGCCCGAACCCACACGACCAAGGAATGCCCACATATCTAAGAGTATTATAAGATGGGCCACACAACTAGACCACAAGATGGGCCCAAGCCCATAAGAAGTAGAACCCACCATGATTACCATGAGGTGACATCCTTATCACATAAGTTGGAAGATCATGAAGGACTCACAAAGACATATTTATCTTATGGTCACGTCCTAGAAGAGTTCTAGTTTGAGTTATATTTGTCTTTTATCTATATTGAGTTATTTAATTATGCTATGACTTATTTTTAAGTGTTAGAGTTTGGGTGTAATCTGGACAAATGTAATTTTATTGTAATTGGACTCTACTACCTTCCTCTATTATAAATAGAGGTTCATGTACTCTGATTATAATAAGTTAATGAATTCAATAAAGTATTTCTCTTTTCCATAAACTCAACAGTGTGTGTGTGTGTGTGTGTGTGTGTGTGTGTTACGGTCCCGGATCTGACACAACGATTCTTTGGGAGGATCTGGGGTCTGCCACGGGTTACGGGTCTTCCAGGCATTACCGTAGGGATAGTAGGAAGACATGGGGAAGACGAAGATCAATGGAGGATAGGAGAATACGTGGGTTTTTGAGGAAAACCCTAACCTCGAGATCAAGAAAGTGATCTCAAGCCTATTTACTCTAGATTTAACCTAATTCTTAATACTTCAATGCTTGTGTTTCTCATTACCCATACCCCTTAAATAGGGTTCACCCTGTTAGGGTTTTAAGATAAAATATTACAAAAATACCCCTATAAATAAAATATTCCAAAAATACCATTGTGGCCTAAAACTGAAATAAATAAAGTAAATTAAAGAAAACACTAAAATAATAATGTTATTGCGTGCACAACATTACACCCCCCTTGGAAGACGAGCTTGTCCTCAAGCTCGGAAGTAGTGTCTGTATGCCGACGTCTCCACCGGTGCCGAAGTAGCATCCGCGATAGCAATGACCCCCCCCCCCTCTGGACACCCAATTTTTATTTTTTATTTTTGGGCTGGTATGAGTTAACCTGGGTTGACTCGGTTCAGGAACCCCGATCAGGCGTGCGACTCAGTAGACCGCGCAGATTAAATTTTCCTAAGTTAAGAAAATTTAATCGAACCCCTTCTTCCTCATGCAGCAAATCCTAAACAGGACGGGAGCCGGTAATTGCAGATGCATCGTCGATTAGTCGTCTGTTGGAATGTCGCCGACGGGTCTTCTGCTGGAATGTCGCCGACGGGTCTTCTCAGCTGGAATGTCGCTGACAGTCTTCTGCGGAAATTTCACCGACAGTCTTCTGCTGGAATGTCGCCAATGGTTCTTCTATTGGAATGTCGCCGACGGGTCTTCTACTGAATTGTCGTCGACAGGTCTTCTGCTGAATTGTCGTCGACGGTCTTCTGCGGAAATGTCGCCGACAGAATCTCCCACTTCTACGGTGGTGAAGATCAGCCCGTTGGGGCTTCGCTTCGCCGTTGGGAGAGTTTCCGAGACAGAGGGCTCTCGAAATATTGCCGACGGTTCTGCTGGAATGTCGCCGACAGGTCTTCTATTGAATTTTCGCCGACGGTCTTCCACCGACGGTTCTTCTATTGGAATGTCATAGAACAAGGCTGAATTGTCGCCGACAGAGTCTCGTGCTACTCCTGCGGTGACTAGCAGCCCTTGGAGGCTTCGCCGATTGGAATTTTGCCGAGACAGACTCTCGGAAATATTTTCCGTTCGGAATGGCAGGGAAATTTTTCCCCTCCTGTGCTTGCCGTGAGCAGAGGACTGATTTCGATGTCTTGGTAGATAACCCTTTTTTCTTTTCTGCGTCCACCTTTGGAGATGAATTTTTTGATTTTTTCGGCCATGGGCCGTTCTGCCCGTCCGAGATAGCTTCTGCTACCTCTTGTGCGCATATGTGGTCGGAGATTTGAGGTCATGTGACCTGTTTTGCTGCAGCAACAAGTTCCTCCCTTGCATAACATTCAATGGAAGCATTTAACCATGCTCATATTTCTTCTAATTCCTTACCCATAGCAATCCATCTTTCTTGGGATATAGAATAACCCATTGTGTTCCCGCTCTGATACCAGTTGTTACGGTACCGGATTTGACACAAGGATTCTTTGGGAGGATCTGGGGTCTGCCACGGGTTACGGGTCTTCCAGGCATTACCGTAGGGATAGTAGAAAGAAATGGGGAAGACGAAGATCAATGGATGATAGGAGAATACGTGGGTTTTTTAGGAAAACCCTAACCTCGAGATCAAGAAGGTGATCTCAAGCCTCTTTACTCTAGATTTAACCTAATTCTTAATAATTCAATGCTTGTGTTTCTCATTACTTATACCCCTTAAATAGGGTTCACTCTGTTAGGGTTTTAAGATAAAATATTACAAAAATACCCCTATAAATAAAATATTCCAAAAATACCCTTGTGGCCTAAAACTGAAATAAATAAAGTAAATTAAAGAAAATACTAAAATAATAATGTTATTGCATGCATAATAGTGTGTGTGTGTGTATGTTTGTATTCTAAGGATAGTGTACTTTTGGTAGATTAAATAAGATTTTAGAGTTCTGGTCATTATATTGTGAAAATATCTTTTATAGTTTGAAAACTATTCATAAATTGAGTAATGCTATAAAAAAATAATTTTTAATTTTTTATATTGAAATAAATAGTACTAGAAGAGATAAATAAGTAGAATTTTTTTTTTATCATATGAAATGGAACAATTGGCTCATGAAAATTCTATCAAATTAAAACAAACATTTAGATTATTTTGTGATTGAAACTTACAATATGGAATAAGATTAAAAAAAAGTAATGTAAATGAATTGAAAAAATTTATAACAATTATACACCTATTGGTAATTATAATTTTTATTACATGTTACATAATATTTTGATTTTAATTTTTTGTAAACAATTTTTTTACAATGAAAAATTTACTCCTATATTGGTTGTTAACGATCATTGCTTTCCTTCATTCTTCCATGAAGTAAGAGAAAAGTTATGAACCTTAGAGTAAGAGCACACCCCAAACGCTGTAAACAGGCCTGAGTTCCTTGGAGTTTTGAAACATGTCACCTAGCTCAAACTTTGAGATGTATCATTGCACCCCCTAGAAAATATATTTTTCGCATATATAAGACATGTATCTACCTTGGGTTTCTGTTACGATCCCGGATCTGACACAGCGATTCATAGGAAGGAAGAAGAGAAAGATGAAAATCAAGTCGAAGGGAAGCTTGAAAACCCTAGGTTTTTTGAGGAAAACGCACATCCCTGAGCTCTCTGAGGAGAACTCAAAACCCTTGTTTACTTTAAATCAATATTTTCCTTTTCTCATTACTCTTACCCCTTAAATAGGGTTCACCCTTACAAGATTCAAGATAAAATATTATCAAAATGCCTCTGTGGCCTATTAATTCTTTAACTGAAATAAAATAAAGTAAAAAAATAATTAATTAAACTCTAAGTAACTTAGCAATGTTATTACATGCATAACAGTTTCATAAGGTCACCAACTTATAAAAAAGATTTGTTGTCTCTCCTATATAGTTTTGGACCAATCTAGAGCCACTCTATGATGAACATAGGTTAATCAACCAAGTAGGATCCAAATTATTTTTATAAAAAAAATTGGATTTAAACCTGGTCTAATTAAAATAAAATTAGAAAAAAACAACGGAAGATAAAGGAAGATAAAAATATTAAAACTAGAAAATGAAGAATTGTTTTTCATCAAAACTAACCCACAATATGTTACAAATAAAGAGTGTTGATGAGAGGAAACTTCAATGCACACATGAAAAGTTAAAATCAAAAAAATAAAAAGGAGGGTTAAATTTTCTATTGGATGATGGTTGAAGTGATAGTCCAACCCATTAAGCTTAACTTTAAAAGATCATTCACTTTCTTAATAGAGGGATTCACTTTTGTATGAAAAAAGAGAGCTCGGTATTATCATCATTGTACGGGTTATGGTTTAAGCGATGCATGGACCACTTTGAATTTTCATAGTTGGGAATTAGTTTTTTCTTTTTCTTTTTTAAAATAATTTTAAAATTTTATTAAGATAAAAACTTTACATTCTCTATTGAATCCGGATATGCCTTTAGTCTAGAGGCATAAATGTAGGGTTACACAAGTAGCACATTGGACAAGAATTATGAAGTTTTTTTTCTTTTTTCCCTTTTTCTGGTTTACAACAATATAACAAACAATGAAATCTAATAGGCAAGTGTGTTGAAAATGGAAGCTACCATGACTTGAATTGGGAATAAAAATGGCCCAATGAAGTTGGCTAGCTTGGGTATGAAAGGGACAATGTGGGCTTAACTATTGAGTGGTAAATGCCCATGTTGAATTTTTCAACCAACCAAAGCAATGTACCAAAGGGTTGGCCAAAAAATGGGTAAACGAGAGTAAAACAAAAGGATAGTAAGAAAAAGGTTGTCAAGAAAAAGGCTAATGAGACATTAAATGAAGACAAAATAACCACCACCTTAATAAGAAGGAGATTATAATGGTAGTAATGAAATAATTAAACAAATTTGACTAAGTATAACTTTTTTGGGGTGACCACAATTTTTTGGAGTTAACTAACTTTTGGGCTATGATACCATGTTAAATTGGACTCTGATACCATGTTAAATTTCTAGAAAAGAAAAAAACTTAACTAATTAGATGTAATTTGAGTACATGAGCCTCTATTTATAATAGAGGAAAAAAGTAAAATATCTTTCTTCTCCTTGATATGATGATCATAGGTTGGTTAATTATTTCCTCTAAATCATCTTCATCTTCTTCTTGATCTAGTCCAAATACTATATCATCCCTTGGTTCCTCTCTTTCAATCTCTTCATCATTACGATTAGATATCCGTATAAAATTGTGAGTGATACAACATGCAATGACAATTTTCACCTGAGTCTTATACAAGTATGGAAGAGCTCGATCCAAAATTGCAAATTGTTGGTTCCACAGACCAAAAGTCCTCTCAATTGTGTCTCTTAATGATGAATGTCGATGGTTGGATAACTCTATTGTAGTTTGAGGGAGATGATTTTCATCATATTCATTTAAATGATATCTAGTTGAACGATAAGGTGCCTAAAAATCAGGCAAGTTAGCATAGAGAACATCTATCAAGTAGTACTTTCCTACAATATGAAATAAAAATAATGAACTATGAATAAAAGTAACATGTTAAAAAATAAATAAATAAAATAAGCATACTACCACTTAGGATGAAAAACCCATTCGTGTATCTAATTCATGCATCAAAATGCGAGCATCAACTACTGATTCTTTTCACCCAGCTACTACAAAAGTGAACTCCATATTGAAATTACAAGCTGCCATCACATTTGTGTTAAGTATTGTCTCCCATCCCAAAACCTACAACTGTCCTTGTTAATAACATGGGCCTGTGTGTAGGTCCCATCAATTGTTCCAATGTAATTTTTAGATTTTCACATTGAAAGTTGATATAAATTTTTATTTAAATGAATAAATACATAAATAAAAATTAGAGTAGTTGTTTACCTTGAAATAGAGATAATAATTCTCATTACCTACTATTTTTGGATGAACATTTCTAGTTGAAGGAGGACGTATGTAATCTTTTTTAAAGTTTAAGTACACCTCTAGTACTCTATTGAAATATGTATTAATAGTTCAAACTGAGCAATTGAAACTTTTCATTGACACTGGTTACCTTTGGCCCTGGCATATGGTAACCATGAATATAGCAATTTGTTCTTCAACTTTAAAGCTCTTGGTGTTCACAAGAAGTCTAGTACTTCTTAGAAAATTACAAAGGTTGGTAAAAACACATGGTCTCATCCTATACACATGTCTAAATAGATATTCTTTATGCTCCAACATTAAGCGTATATGAGTCCAAGGATGTCAGAGAAGAAGATGAAGTTGAGGTACAAGATAGGTTCAAGGATGAAATGATGAAGTAGGAGAAGAAGAAGAAACGATTGATTGAGAGAGTGATGAAAATATAATTTAGATGACAATGAATCAATAAATTTATTTCATAGTTCTACAACGTTAGTTTTTCGTAGAATTATTTATTTAAACATCCTTAGTGTTATTTTTTTATTACAAATAACATTATTGGTGTTATAGAAATACCCCATTAGCAGGTGCATCTGATATCATACCTCCTCGTCCACCTAGGGTACGATAGGTTGCACACTTTGCATCATCTCAGATGGTATCAACACCGTCACCATCTAATAGTGACTTACATAGGAGAGAATAAAGTTGACTAAACCCCTCTTTTTTATCTTAAATTATATTTTGCTCAAGGTCATTTATGCAATGTGTAAATAGATACATTCACATCAGCTCCCTCCACATTGGTGGGTGTCAAACCGAATAACACAAAGAAGAATTTCAAAGAATGTTTTTTTGATGATTTATTCTTCTCCCAACGGAGGCTATTTAACATATATTACATTCCATTTTAAATCTAATTTAGATCCAAAAATCAAGAGAAAAAATCAAGGAAACAATTCATTTCCATCCATCATGCTACAATTACAATCTTACAGCTTTGCATACACTCCCCTTCAAGTTGGTGCATAGATATTGGTCATTCCCAACTTGTCAATTATACCATGAAATGCCCTCCCTGATACTGCTTTCGTGAGCATATAAGCTAGCTGACTCTCAGATTGAATAAACGGAATTGTATAATCTTTGCATCGAGGTTCTCCTTGATGAAATGACGATGGACTTCAACATGTTTAATGCGATCATATTGAATAGGATTTTGTGCAATTGCAATGGCTGCCTTGTGATCACATTGGAGACTCATAGGTTTAGTATATTCAATTCCTAAGCCCCTTAGTATATTCCTTATCCATAACAACTCGCATACACCATGAGTCATGCCTCGAAATTCAACGTCAGCACTTGATCTTGATACTACCTTCTATTTTTTGTTTTTCCAAGTGACAAGATTCCCTTCCACAAAAGTAAAGTAACCCGACATGGATCTTCTAGTTGTCCGGTCACCTGCCCAATCAAAATCTGTATATCCTTCAATATTAGAGATACCCCTTTTTGAGAATAACAAACCTTTTCCTGGAGCACTCTTTAAGTATCTCAAGATTCGATAGACCGTTTCCATATGTTCTTCACTTGGTGCATGCATGAAATGACTGACAATGCTCATTGCATATGCTACATCAGGCCTTGTGTGTGACATGTAGATCAATCTTCCGACTAATCGATGATAATGCCCTTAGTCTGTTGGGGTTTGATTTGGGAAAATTTCGAGCTTATGATTCATTTCCATGGGCATCTCTACTGGTTTACAATCAAACATTCTGGTTTTGGCTAGAAGAGCCAAACCATATTTTCGCTGTGAAAGGAAGACTCCATGTTTCGATTTTGCAATTTCAATTCCCAAAAAAATTTTAAGTTGTTTGAGATCCTTTATTTCAATTTTTTGTGGCTAAATACTCCTGTAACGCTTGCATTTCACATGGGTCATCTCCTGTCACAACCATATCATCAACATACACAATTAAAGTTGTTACTTTTCCTTCTTTGTGTTTTATAAACAAAGTATGATCTGAGTTACTTTGGTTAGAACCAAACTCCTTCATTGTAGACGAGAATCTCCCAAACCATGCTCTAGGTGACTGTTTCAGGCCGAACAATGACTTCTTCAATTTATAGACTTCACCTTGACACAAAGAACCACTTTTAACTCCGGGTGGTAGCTCCATGCAGACTTCTTCTTCTAAGTTTCCTTTGAGAAAGACATTTTTAACATCAAATTGTTGCAGAGGCCAGTCTCGATTTGCTGTTATAGATATAAGAATGTGAATTGTATTGACCTTAGCTACTAGTGCAAAAGTATCCTAATAGTCTATCCCATACCTTTGTGTATATCCCTTTGCAACTAGCAGAACTTTATATCTTTCAATGCGTCCATCCGGTTTGAGTTTCACGGTGAATACCCATCGACATCCAATTGTCTTCACTCCTTTAGGCTGTGAAACAAGTTCCCATGTGGCATTCTTTTGTAGAGCCTCCATCTCTTCGTTCATTGCCTTTTTCCATTTGGATCAGCTAATGTATCTTGTACATTACTTGGAATAGAAACCCTGGATAATTGATCAACAGTAAATGCATACGATTTAGTCAACCTATGGGAGGACACATAGTTGTTGATTGAGTATTTGGTCTTGGCTTTAGGATCAGGTTCATACTGTTTCTTTAGAACTCCCCTATTCAATCTTTGTGGATATCTAATAGTTATATTTTCTGTAGGAACACATGTTTCAATAGATTCATCAAACACAAGATTCATATTTACCTGAGGAGGAACATTCTGGGTTGATTCTTCAGTTGATGGTATAGACAGAGGCAACTCTAAGGATTCTTCAGGAGCAATTAATGATTCACTCTTGACTTCATGGTTGGGAGCATAGTCTTGTTGCACATCATGACGATCTGGTTGGTTAAAAAATTCATTCACCGCTTCTAGCTCAACACCTCCACTATTCTCTTGTTGATTAAACAATTCATTCACCGCTTCTAACTCAATAAACTCAGCCCCTCCGCTATTCTCTTCACTTGAGCTCTCCCCCTATAGAGAATTTCGAGAGACTCCACCTGAGTAATAAGGTTTTAATTCATGGAAAGAGGCATCTAGAGTTACATGGAGTTTTCGGGTGTGTGGATCATAGCACCGATATCCTTTTTGAAAATCAGAATAGCCAACAAAAACACAACGTTTGGCCCATGGATCAAGTTTATTTCGCAAGACTTTTGGGATATGAACATATACAGTACACCCAAAAACCTGGGGTTCAAGATTTGGAAGATGGGGAATGGAAATTAGGGAGTGTAATTTTTGTTGAGGAGTTTGAAAGTCTGTAACTCAAGAAGGTGTTAGATTGATAAGGTAGGCAACAGATTTGACAACTTAGCCCCATTAAAATCGAGGCATGTTCATGCCAAAGAGAGTGGCACGTACTACTTCTAAAAGTTGTCTATTATCCCTCTTTGCCAATCCATTTTGTTGGGGAGTGTAGGTGCATGAGGTCTGATGACAAATTCCATGTTTGTTCAGAAAATTACCAAGAGAAGCATCGACAAATTCAGTACCATTATCAGATTGTAAAACACGAATATGCTTCTAGTACTGAGTGTGTACCATTTGGTGAAATTTTTGAAAAACTAGACACACATCACTCTTTTTTATAAGTAGGGATACCCAAGTCATTCTAGTACATTCATCAATAAATGTCACAAAATACTGAGCTCGAGAAATAGAGGGAACCTTTGTAGGACCCGAAACATCAAAATGAATAACCTCGAAAGGTTCAAAACTCTTATTCAAACTCGGTAAATAAGAGATACGGTGGCTCTTAGCCAGTTCACAAGTGTCACAATGAAAATCCAAATTATTCAAACCTGAAAAAAGTTGTGGTCCCATGTTAAGCACCTAGCCAATACTACCCAAACGACCGGCCTGTTAGGAGCGGAAGACATAGGTACTTAACCCAGGCCCATAAGGATGTCCCATAACATCACACCCCCCTTCGCGAGCCGACGACCACGGCGGCGCAATGACACAGGCCCGACCCGGGTTTTTATCCTACGGCCTACTTGTATTTTAATCCAGCCTTTACGCACGACGCAGCGACACTGGCCCGACCCGGGTTTTTATCCTACGGCCTACCAGTATTTAAATCCAGCCTCTGCACTGTTGCCGGGAATAGAACTCGCGACCGAGGTCGGCTCTGATACCAAATGTTAAGCACCTAGCCAATACTACCCAAAAGACCGGCCTATTAGGAGCGGAAGACATAGGTACTTAACCCAGGCCCATAACCAGGATGTCCCATAACATCCCAATTTCTTAAGATAACCAAAAGAAAGATGGTCGAGTCTTCGGTGCCATAACGATATAGTTGCTTGAACATTGTTTTCATTACTAGATTGATTTGCCTGACTGATATTTGATCCCCCATTCGTCGTTAACTCCAAATAGTAGAGTTTGCCCCGTCTAACATCATAACCAAGAATCTTCCTGGTTAGAATGTCCTGAAAGACACAAAAGGAGGGCCAGAAAGTTACATTGTCTAACAGACAATAAATTGTATTCAAGAAATGGAACAATAAGGACAATATCTAATGTAAAATTATTCGACAAGATAACTGATCATTTTCCCAGTAATAGGAGAGGTACTACCATTGGCCGTGGAAATAACAAATTGAGGAGAAGGTAGGACAAATTTGAACTGGCTGGAATCCCTCGTCGTGTGATCAGATGCACCTGTATCAATAATCCAAATTCTATTCTTAGAATATGCAAAGAATATTGATGCTTTACCGATAATACCTGGATGGGCAACCTTCGCCGTAGGCCGTAGCTTTTCCCCAATAATCTTTTTTTGAGGGTTTTTACAAAAGTCCCACCACTCTGGATAACTAATAATCTCGTAACAACGCTGGTGTGAATGACATTTTTCCCCGCAGTGAGTGCATACCCGGTTGTTAGCTTTTCTAGAGATTGCACGATAGTTCCCCATTTTCTGTCTCTGGGCTGATTCGGATTTTCGGTCTGGTCCAGTTCTAGTCTGGTTCAATTTTGTTCTGATTCGAGTCCGATTCGGAGCCGCTGGGCTGACCCGTTATCCACTGGGTTGACCCACAGATAAATAAAGGAACAGTAGTTCCTAAGTTTTTCTAAAAAATCACCTTTCTCCTTCGACGACGACAACGAAGCGTCAGCTTCCTTCGGCGATGGTGGTGGTCACTGCGATAACGGGGCCGGTGGTCCAGTCGTCGGCGATCGTCAGAGGTCTTTGGCGACGCTATTTTGGATATGGGACTGTCATTGCAGAAAAAAAGTTCTGCAAGCGTCAGTTTCCATCGGTCGGTGGTGCGGTCTACTGGAGGGCCAAGTGGTGGCTCGGCTATTCATGACAACGTTCAAAATGCCGCCAGACTTTTCTAACGGTGGCTCTGGTCATCGAAATGACAGAGCATCTTCGACAATGAAAGTGCGATTGTCGGCGTCGTTCGGCAGCTCTCTAACGGTGGCTTCGGTGATGAGGACGATAGTGCGGTTGTCAGCAACGTTCGGAAGTCGGTTTAAACCAGCTCTTTGTGCTCTTCGGCTACGGGGGATGGAGCTTCTGCTCTATTCTTTGGCTAGAAACTCTTTGTACGCTTCGGCTATGGGATAGAGCTTCCATTTTGTTCTTCGGCTATAGGAAGCTCTTCGACGATGGCTTCTTTATTCATAGTGACGGCAGAAATTTTCTCCCGTTCTAAAACCATGTCAAACCGAATAACACAAAGAAGAATTTGAAAGAATGTTTTTTCGATGATTCATTCTTCTCCCTGCGGAGGCTATTTAACATATATTACATTCCATTTTAAATCTAATTTAGATCCACAAATCAAGAGAATAAATTACGGGAACAATTTGTTTCCGTTCATCATGCTACAATTACAATCTTACAGCTTTGCATACGATGGGTCCATCCACATTGGCTCCATCTGCATCCTCACAAATTAGGCGATCATAGGGTCTGACCATGGGCTCCCGAGTTGATAAGCTTGTGGCCTCTATCAACAAGAGGAGGATGCCAATGGAGTTCCAAGGTGGGCATAGAAGGGCATCGAGACTCCCTACCGCCATTTTCACTCATTGGGTAGCCCATGAGCTACGAACTTTCATGGAGGTGAAGGTACAAAATTTTGAATCCTACACCGAGGACCAGATAGCTTATGCACAAGGGTGGCATCGAATCAAGCAGAGCCTACCTATGTTCGAGTTGGGCTTGATTTAAATATTTTGAACTTGAGCTTGAGTCGAGCCTAGCCTCAAGCCTAAAATTGTAATCGAGCTCTAGAGCCCAATAATTTTAATTGAGTTCAAGTTCGAGCTCAAACTCCAACCTACATTTAAAACTTTGCATAAAATACCTATCAAATAAACCGTACATAAAATTATGCATACATTTCACATAAAATATGGCATGACCTCTACCTAAAATTGGGGGATGATAATGCAAACAACTCAGATCCTTCGTGGTGACTAGCTTATGTATTTGACAACATAACAAACCTATGTTCTTCCTGAACAACTTCATGACAACATGTACTCAGATCTGCCAATAGCGTATCAATAAAATTGGCCAAGATAGAGCTCTCCACGTAGAGCTTCCCTCGTAATATTTGGTTGAAGAGGAAGTGGGGGCAGAGACTATTTTTTAACAACTAGTTATAAAGGATAATAACATATACTTGTAAAATTGTACTTCGAAGAATTAGGACAAGCAAGGAGTTGCCGTTGTGCATAATCCCCTCTGCATCACTGGTTTTTCTCGGGTCCTCGTTAAGCTAATGAGTCTACACATGAGCTTTGGAATAGAACCAGAGTTTGCTCGAGCTTTGTTCGTTAACTTAAATAAACCTGAACTATATCTCGAATTCGATTTGAGATCAAGATAAATCAAATCGAACCGAACCGAGCTCTAGTTGCTCGTAGACCAGCTCGGTTTGATGCCACCCCTACTTATGCATATCCTTATATTTATGAATTTTACAAATTGTTCAATTAGATTTTCTTTTGTCTTTCTAGTTTACAATGTTAACATTAGTAATGTTGTGTTATAGAAAGAATTTGATGTGGATTTGACTAGCAATGTGATAGCACAAGTTGTCGAGCATCCTATATTGGCTACTACATTTCGATAACACCTGACTGCTACGCATGGGTGGTGTGAGGAGTGTGGAGGCCACTATGTGGCATGTCTACTCCTTATAGAGGCCTTTCCTTCTTGTTTGAGGGAGAGAGGTTCAATGTAATCTAAATTTGTATGAATTTTGTTTAAAAATTAATTATTTTTATTTTATTAATATCTAATTTTTATTTATAGAGACATTCCCGAGTAAGTGTTGAAAATGCTAGAAAACAAAATGTTCGACATACCACAAGATTAAAGTCTTTGATGTTTATTAGAGGATATGATATGTATGTTAATTTGGAGTACATTTTATTTCAAATGAACTACTATTCTAACATGTTTATAGTCACGTGTCATTATAAATAAGTAGGGTATGAATTGCTCTGATATTAAGTAATTTCAGCGTAGTCATTGGTCCGATGAAGGCGGGTGCCCTGATGGATCTGAAGAACAATATGTAACTATGAATTTCTTATAAATATTAAAATTTATTTTATACACGAATAATTATAATGAATTACCTCTTGTTATTTTTTTTTACAAGAGGAGATGCAGCGACGACAAGTACGAGAGGCACAAGAAGTTGGTGAGCTAGTTGATAAGAGTGCCATCGTGAGACGTGTTCGTTGATACTGATTAAGCTCAACTACCTTTACCCAGGAGGCCCAACCATCTTCATCCCAACTGCCTACACAATTAGAGGAGGGATTGCAAGAAACGAAGGAGGAGGTTAGACTATAGAGCATCGTGCTATTTTAAAAAAATAATTCTTTATGCTTGGAAAATTAAAAGTTACAGGCAGAAATTTCTCCCATAAATTTTAATCAACTAAATTAAAATTCGCTAGCAAAAGTTGGCCAAATATTTTTTGCAATGATATTAAATTCACATGCAGAAAAATTCTTTGTTAGCAAAAATTTTCGCTAGCAGAAATTTTCTGACAACGAATTTCAGATTTGCCAGTAATTTTTAAATATTAAATATGTTGCCAGCGAAAAATTTTTGTGGTAGTATTTTTTCTGCCTGCAAAATAGAGTTTTCGTTGGCAGATTAAATTATCCTTTTTTGTTAGTGTGACCTTGTGAAAAATGTTAAAAGAATTTATTAATAAAATAGCTTTGGTATAAAATAACTATAAAAAGGTACTCATGTAATTGTTTGCTATACTAAATTATAAATATTTGTTTAATTTGATAAAATAAATATAAATTTATATTAAAAAAATATTTTTATTAATTAAATAGTACATTACATTTTGATAAATGTATAATAATTTAATTCATTTATATGATTATGATGTAAATTAGTAACTATTTTAATTATTCAAATAATTAAGCAATGGTAAATAATTTTGAACTTCCTAACTAAAGTGATTAACTTAGTATAAAAATAGAATTTTTTTAGGTAATCATTACTAGATAATATATAATAAATCTATTTAATCAAAATAAAATAATTTTGACTCATAAATAAATAAATTATCGAGGATTAAAATTTATTAATTTAACTAATATTTATGTTATTTAAGTAATTAATAAAAAATACATATGATCAACATAATAAGTTAAATTCTAACCATAAATATTCTTAAAATCAATGACAAAAATAATTATATATAAACTAGATATTTACATGTATAAATAAAAACTATGAGGGATGTTAGATTTTAGGGTTTCATACTTGAAAGTTTTAAGGTCGAAGAGAACAAGAAGAGAGAAGAAGTCGAAGAGAAAGAAGAGGAGAAGAAGAAGTTAAGGAAGAAGGCTAGACGTATGAAGAGGAGAAGAAAATTAAGGAAAGAAATAAGAGGATCTTGAGTATGAGCATGCCCTCTGTAACACTCTTATTTTGTTGAAAAACGGGTATGGAAGAGTCATATATGACTCTCATAGCAAAAAGTCTCACAAACCATTAATATGGTAGAGTCTTAAAAGAGTTTCACTTAAGAATGTTTCACAGAAGAGTCTCTGTTAAAAAATGTTTTAATTATACTAGTCTTTTATTTATGTCCAAAATTATCAACATGTGCTATTAGTGTATACAAACTTCAAGTTAGGGATTTTATCTGTTAGAGTTTGTGGTCTGGGTTACATACTCGGCTTTCCGCTCCCTAACAGACCGGTCTTTTGGGTTGCATGGGTTAGGCATTTGACATTGGTGGTGGTGGAAAAGGTGGCTGGTGGTGGTGGTGGGGTGGGTAAATAGTAGGGGCAGTGATCCCTACCATAAACTCTTCCATTCAAAGAGCAAATTACTAGAAGGAGTCTCGTAGCTCAATTAGTTATGTGCGGACAGAAGCTACAGAGTGCTATGTCTCCATTCTGAGTTCATCCATTTGATTACTCATATCCGTAAGGGAAGAGGAATCCCCGACGGTTGTCCTGTATGATACCACGGTGTTATGTTCCTTCGCCATAGATCAAGTCACTTGACGATCACTCCTTCCTACCAGGTTGACGTGCGACGTTGAAGGATACTTGGAGTTCTTTGATCGAGCAATAGTGAGAATACATAATTAACGAGAGGAGGAATAACTGAGCTTTTGAAGGGAAGCTCACCCTGGACCTCAAAGGGAGAATCTGACTTTGAACTAATTTAATTGATCAAAGCTTACTTTTCTTCTTACTTCCTTCCTTCTTATAACAAGAAGGACCATGACATCCATACAATTTCCAAACCAATCCCTTTCCCATGACATCGCCACATTTCTCAAGACGTCCATACATTTCCCATGACCACTCACTTCACACCATTACTCCTACTCTTCCCCAAAGCTTACACTTTCCGAAACTATGACTTTTACTTTTCCCAAAACCTGACGCTAACCTCCCTGACCATGACTCACACATATACTGAAAATTACATTAGACCTAACCCATAACGTGACATGAAAATGACACCCACTAAGTCCTATGTCTACCAATAACTCTAGATGCTATGGAGTCCATAACATGAACAAGGTTCTTACTTAGACTTATGGTCCTCATGTTGTCACAATGGATTGCAATTTCTTTCTACTCTATACCATTGTCATCTAGTTGTTTTTTCATCCAAAGAAGTTGTGCACTACAACTTCCACATGCAATGTATTTACCTTCGGTGGTGGATAGTGCTACCGAATCTTGTTTCTTGGAAAATTAAGAGTTTAGCATATTTCTAAGTAATTGAAAATTTTCACTCAAAGTCTTTCTGTCAATTTTGCATCTAGAAAAATAAGCTCCAGAGTAACCTTTTAGATCAATGGTTGAAGAGTTTGAGTATCAAAGACTTGAGTTAGGTGTCCCAAGTAGATAATAGGCAACTCTTTTTATTACTACTAAGTGAGATTCTCTAAGATCGGATTGAAATCTAACACATAGGCATACCACGAAAATTATATCTGGTCTATTGGCTAAAAGGTTGAGTACAGATCCTACCGTACTTTTATACAATTTTTTATCTATGTCCCTATCGGAGATGTCCGAGTCAATTTTCAAGGACAAACTCATGGGTGTTCTAATTGACTTAAGGTTTTCAATGTTAAATCTCTTAAGCAATCCTTTAGTGTATTTGGATTGATTTATGAATGTCCCATTATCGGTTTGTATTACTTATAGTCCAAGGAAGAATGTAAGTTCACCCATTAAACTCATTTCAAACTCACTCTTCATTACACAAGCAAATTCTCTATTGAATCCGGATATGCCTTTAATCTAGAAGCATAAATGTGGGGTTACACAAGTAGTACCTTGGACAAGAATTATGAAGTTTTTTTTCTTTTTTTCCTTTTTCTTGTTTACAACAATATGGCAAACAATGAAATCTAATAGGCAAATGTGTTGAAAATGGAAGCCACCATGACTTGACTTGGGAATGAAAATGGCCCAATGAAGTTAGCTAGCTTGGGTATGAAAGGGACAATGTGGGCTTGACTATTGAGTGGTAAATGCCCATGTTGAATTTCTCGACCAACCAAAGCAATGTACCAAAGGGTTGGCCAAAAAAGGGGTAAACGAGAGTAAAACAAAAGTATGGTAAGAAAAAGGTTAATGAGACATTAAATGAAGACAAAATAACCACCACCTTAATAAGAAGGAGATTATAATGGTAGTAATAAAATAATTAAACAATTTGACTAAGTATAACTTTTTTGGGGTGACCACAATTTTTTGGAGTTAACTAATTTTTGGGCTCTGATACCATGTTAAATTTCTAGAAAAGAAAAAAACTTAACTAATTAGATATAATTTGAGTACATGAGCCTCTATTTATAATAGAGGAAAAAAGTAAAATATCCTTCTTCTCCTTGATATTATGATCATAGGTTGGTTAATTATTTCCTCCAAATCATCTTCATCTTCTTCTTGATCTAGTCCAAATGCTATATCATTCCTTGGTTCCTCTCTTTCAATCTCTTCATCATTACGATTAGATATCCGTATAAAATTGTGAGTGATACAACATGCAATGACAATTTTCACCCGAGTCTTATACAAGTATGGAAGAGCTCGATCCAAAATTGCAAATTGTTGGTTCCATAGACCAAAAGTCCTCTCAATTGTGTCTCTTAATGATGAATGTTGATGGTTGGATAACTCTATTATAGTTTCAGGGAGATTATTTTCATCATATTCATTTAAATGATATCTAGTTGAACGATAAGGTACCTAAAAATCAGGCAAGTTAGCATAGAGAATATCTATCAAGTAGTACTTTCCTACAATATGAAATAAAAATAATGATTACTATAAATAAAAGTAACATGTTAAAAAATAATAAATAAAATAAGCATACTACCACTTAGGATGACAAGCTCGTTCGTGTATCTAATTCATGCATCAAAATGCGAGCATCAACTACTGATTCTTTTCACCCAATTACTACAAAAGTGAACTCCATATAGAAATTACAAGCGGCCATCACATTTGTGTTAAGTATTGTCTCCCATCCCAAAACCTACCAGTGTTCTTATTAATAACATGGGCCTTTGTGTAGGTCCCATCAATTGTTCCAATGTAATTTTTAGATTTGCACATTGAAAGTTGATATGAATTTTCTTTTAAATGAATAAATACATAAATAACAATTAGAGTAGTTGTTTACCTTGAAATAGAGATAATAATTCTCATTACCTACTATTTTTGGATGAACATTTCTGGTTGAAGGAAGACATATGTAATCTTTTTTAAATTTGAGTACACCTCTAGTACTCTGTTGAAATATGAATTAATAGTTCAAACTGAGCATATGAAACTTTTCATTGACATTGGTTACCTTTGGCCCTGGCATATGGTAACCATGAATATAGCAATTTGTTCTTCAACTTTAATGTTCTTGGTGTTCACAAGAAGTCTAGTACTTCTTAGAAAATTACAAAGGTTGGTAAAAACACATGGTCTCATCCTATACACACGTCTAAATAAATATTCTTTATGCTCCAACATTAAGCATATATGAGCCCAGGGATGTCAGAGAAGAAGATGAAGTTGAGGTACAAGATAGGTCCAAGGATGAAATGTTGAAGTAGGAGAAGAAGATGAAACGATTGATTGAGAGAGTGATGAAAATATAATTTAGATGACGATAAATCAATAAATTTATTTCATAGTGCTACAACGTTAGTTGTTAGTACAATTAAATATTTCAAACATCCTCAGTGTTATTTTTTTATTACAATACCCCATTAGCAGGTGCATCTGATATCATACCTCCTCGTCCACCTAGGGTACGATAGGTTGCACACCCTGCATCATCTCAGATGGTATTGACACCGTCACCATCTAATAGTGAGTTACATAGGAGAGAATAAAGTTAACTAAACCCCTCTTTTTTATCTTAAATTATATTTTTCCCAAGGTAATTTATGCTATGTGTAAATAGATACATCCACATCATCTCCATCCACATTGGTGGGTGTCAAACTGAATAACACAAAGAAGAATTTCAAAGAATGTTTTTCCAATGATTCATTCTTCTCCCAACGGAGGCTATTTAACATATATTACATTCCATTTTAAATCTAATTTAGATCCACAAATCAAGAGAAAAAATCAAGGAAACAATTCGTTTTCGTCCATCACACTACAATTACAATCTTACAGCTTTGCATATACTCCCCCTCAAGTTGGTGCATAGATATCGGTCATTCCCAACTTGTCAATTATACGATGAAATGCCCTCCCTGATACTGCCTTTGTGAGCATATCAGCCAGCTGACTCTCAGACTGAATAAACGAGAATCATATAATCTTTGCATCGAAGTTCTCCTTGATGAAATGACGATCGACTTCAACATGTTTAATGCGATCATATTGAACATGATTTTCTGCAATTGTGGTGGCTGCCTTGTCATCACATTGGAGATTCATAGGTTTAGTGTATTCTATCCCTAAACCCCTCAGTATATTCCTTATCCATAACAACTCACATACACCATGAGTCATGCCTCAAAATTCAATGTCAGCACTTGATCTTGATACTACTTCTATTTTTTACTTTTCCAAGTGACAAGATTCCCTTCCACAAAAGTAAAGTAACCCGACATGGATCTTCTGGTTGTCCGGTCACCTGCTCAATCAGAATTTGTATATCCTTCAATATTAGAGATACCCTTTTTTTAGAATAACAAACCTTTTCCCGGAGCACTCTTTAAGTATCTCAAGATTCGATAGACCGCTTCCATATGTTCTTCACTTGGTGCATTCATGAAATGACTCACAACACTCATTGCATATGCTACATCAGGCCTTGTGTGTGATAAGTAGATCAATCTTTCAACTAATCGATGATAACGCCCTTTGTCTGCTGGGGTTTGATCTGGGAAAATTTCGAGCTTATGATTCATTTCCATGGGCGTCTCTACTGGTTTACAATCTAACATTCCGGTTTTGGCTAAAAGATCCAACACATTTTTTTGCTGTGAAAGGAAGACGCCATGTTTCAATTTTACGATTTCAATTCCCAAAAAATATTTAAGTTGTTCGAGAACCTTTATTTCGATTTTTTGTGGCTAAATACTCTTGTAACGCTTGCATTTCACATGGGTCATCTCCTATCACAACCATATCATCAACATACACAGTTAAAGTTGTTACTTTTCCTTCTTTATGTTTTATAAACAAAGTATGATCTGAGTTACTTTGCTTATAGCTGAACTCCTTCATTGTAGATGAGAATCTCCCAAACCATGCTCTAGGTGACTGTTTCAGGCCATACAATGACCTCTTCAATTTACAGACTTCACCTTAACACAAAGAACCATTTTTAACTCCGGGTGGTAGCTCCATGTAGACTTCTTCTTCTAAGTCTCCTTTGAGAAAGACATTTTTAACATCAAATTGTTGCAGAGGCCAGTCTCGATTTGCTGTTATAGATATAAGAATGCGAATTGTATTGATTTTAGCTACTGGTGCAAAAGTATCCTGATGGTCTATCCCATACCTTTGTGTATATCCCTTTGCAACTAGCCGAGCTTTATATCTTTCAATACTTCCATCCGGTTTGAGTTTCACAGTGAATACCCATCAACATCCAATTGTCTTCACTCCTTTAGTCTGTGAAACAAGTTCCCACGTGACAGTCTTTTGTAGAGCCTCCATCTCTTCGTTTGTCGCCTTTTTCCATTTTGGATCAGCTAATGCAACCTGCACATTACTAGGAATAGAAACCCTGGATAATAGATCAATAGTAAAAGCATACGATTTAGTCAACCAATGGGAGGACACATAGTTATTGATTGAATATTTGGTCTTGGCTTTAGAATCAAGTTCATACTGTTTCTTTGGAACTCCCTTATTCAATCTTTGTGGATATCTATGAGTTATATTTTTTGTAGGAACACATGTTTCAAAAGATTCAACAAACACAGGATTCGTATTTACTTGAGGAGGAATATTCTGGGTTGATTGTTCAGTTGATGGTGCAGACGAGGGCAACTCTGAGGATTCTTCAGGGGCAATTAATGATTCACTCACGACTTCATGGTTGGGAGCATAGTCTTGTTGCACATCATGACGACCTAGTTGGTTAAAATATTCATTCACTGCTTCTAACTCGACACCTCCACTATTCTCTTGCTGATTAAACAATTCATTCACCGCTTCTAACTCAATAAACTTAGCCCCTCCATTATTCTTGTCACTTGAGCTCTCCCCCTGAAGAGAATTTTGAGAGACTTCCCCTGAGTAATAAGGTTTTAATTCATGGAAAGAGGCATCTAGAGTTACATGGAGCTTTCGGGTGTGTGGATCATAGCACCAATATCCTTTTTGAAAATCAGAATAGCCAACAAAAACACATCGTTTGGCACATGGATCAAGTTTATTTTGCAAGACTTTTGGGATATGAACATATACAGTACACCCAAAAACCCGGGGTTCAAGATTTGAAAGATGGAGAATGGAAATTAGGGAGAGCAATTTCTGTTGAGGAGTTTGAAAGTCTATAACTTGAGAAGTTGTTCAATTGATAAGGTAGGTAGCAAATTTGATAGCTTAGCCATATTAAAACCGAGGCACTTTCATGCCAAAGAGAGAGGCACGCACTACTTCCAAAATTTTCCTATTCTTCCTCTCTGCCAACCCATTTTGTTGGGGAGTGTAGGTGCATGAGGTCTAATGACAAATTCCATGATTGTTCAGAAAATTACCAAGAGAAGCATCGACAAACTCAGTACCATTGTCAGATTATAAAATATGAATCTGCTTCTGGTACTGAGTGTGTACCATTTGGTGAAATTTTTGATAAACTAGACACACATAACTCTTTTTTATAAGTAGGGATACCCAAGTCATTCTAGTGCATTCATCAATAAATGTTACAAAATACCGAGCTTGAGAAATAGAGGGAACCTTTGCAGGACCCCAAACATCAAAATGAATAGCCTCGAAAGGTTCAAAACTCTTATTCAAACTCGGTAAATAAGAGATACGGTGGCTCTTAGCCAGTTCACAAGTGTCACAATTAAAATCCAAATTCTTCAAACTTGAAAAAAGTTGTGGTCGCAATTTCTTAAGATAACCAAAAGAAAGATGGCCGAGTCTTCGGTGTCGTAACCATATAGTTGTTTGAGCATTGTCTTCACTACTAGCTTGATTTGCCTGACAGATGTTCAATCCCCCATTCTCTGTTAACTCCGAATAGTAGAGTTTGCCCCGTCTAAAACCGTAACCAAGAATCTTCCTGGTTAGAATGTCTTGAAAAATACAAAAGAAGGGCCAGAAAGTTACAGTATAAGCAAGAGTTGGAGTAATTTGGTTAATAGACAACAGATTGTATTCAAGAGATGGAACAACAAGGACAGTATC
The DNA here is from genome assembly GCF_029961685.1 of Aristolochia californica. Lineage (NCBI taxonomy): Eukaryota > Viridiplantae > Streptophyta > Magnoliopsida > Piperales > Aristolochiaceae > Aristolochia > Aristolochia californica. Next base: position 37,103,746 of record NW_027182279.1, on the reverse strand, counting down.
TAATGTAAGATTATTCGACAAGATAACTAATCCTTCCCCAGTAATAGGAGAGGTACTACCATTGGCGGTGGAAATAACGGATTGAGGAGAAGGTATGACAGATTTTAACTGATTGGAATCCCTCGTCATGTGATCGGATGCACTTGTATCAATAATCCAAGTTTTATTCTTAGAATATGTAGAGAATATTGATGCTTTACCGATAATACCTTGATGGGCAACATTCACTGCAGGCAGTAGCTTTTCCCCAACAATCTTTTTTCCAGGTTTTTTTGAAAAGTCCCACCACTCTAGATAACCAATAATCTCGTAACAACGCTAGTGCGAATGGCCTTTTTTCCCCGTAGTGAGTGCATACCCAGTTGTTAGCTTTTCCAGAGAATGGACAATAGCTCCCCATTGTCTATCTCAGGGTTGATTTCGATTTTCGGTCTAGTCTGGTTCGGTTCGATTCTGGTCCAGTTCTGGCCCGATTCAGTTTTGTTCCAGTTGTGGTCCAGTTTAGGTTTGCTGGGTTGACCCGTTATCTGTTGGGTTGACCCACATATAAATAAAGGAACAGTAGTTCCTAATTTTTTTTTAAAAAATCACCTTTTTCCTTCGGCGACTGCAACGAAGCGTTGGCTTCCTTTGGCAGCGGCGGTGGTCGTAACGATAACAAGGCCAATGGTGTGTCGTCGGCGATCATCGGTGGTCATCGGCGATGCTATTTCGGCTACCAGACCGTCGTTGCAGAAAAAAGTTTTGCAAGCGTCGATTTCCATTGATCGGTGGTGCAGTTTGCTGGAGGGCCGAGCTGTGGCTCGGCTGTTCACGGCAATGTTCGAAATACCGCTTGACTTTTCTGACGGTGGCTCTGGTCACAACGACAATAGAGCGGCTCTTCATTTCAAAATAACGACAGAGCGTCTTCGGCGATGATAGTGCGGTTGTCGGTGATGTTCGGAAGCTCTCTGACGGTGGCTCTAGTCACGATGGTGACAAATCGTTTTCAACGACGACAGTGCGGTTGTCGCCGACGTTCAGAAGCCGGTTTAAACCGGCTCTTCGTGCGCTTCTGCTATGGGGGATAGAGCTTCTTCTGCTTTGTTCTTTAGCTAGAAGCTCTTCGTGCGCTTCGGCTACGGGACAGAGCTTCGACTTTGGTCTCGGCTATAGAAAGCTCTTCAACGGTGGCTTCTTCATTCACAGCGACAGCAGAAATTTTCTCCCATTCTGATACCATGTCAAACCGAATAACACAAATAAGAATTTCAAATAATGTTTTTCCGATGATTCATTCTTCTCCCAATGGAGGCTATTTAACATATATTACATTCCATTTTAAATATAATTTAGATCCACAAATCAAGAGAAAAAATCACGGAAACAATTCGTTTCTGTCTATCATGCTACAATTACAATCTTACAGCTTTACATACAGTGGGTCCATCCACATTGGCTCCATCTGCATCCTCACAAATGAGGCGATCACAGAGTCTGACCAGGGGCTCCAGAGTTGATAAGCTTGTGGCACATATCAACAAGAGGAGGATCCCAATGGAGTTCCAAGGTGGGCATAGAAGGGCATCGAGACTCCCTACTGCCATTTTCACTCATTGGGTAGGCCATGAGCTACAAACTTTCATGGAGGTGAAGGTACAAAATTTTGAATCTTACACCGAGGACCAAATAGCTTATGCACAAGGGTGGCATCGTATCGAGCCAAACCCGAACCTGCATATGTTCGAGTTAGGTTTGATTTAAATATTTCGAACTCGAGTTTGAACCGAGCCTAGCCTCGAGCCCAATAATTTTAATTGAGTTCAAGTTTGACCTCAAACTCCAACCTACATTTAAAAATTTGCATAAAATATCCATCAAATAAACTGTACATAAAATTATGCATACATTTTACATAAAATTGGGCATGACCTCTACCTAAAATTGGGGGATGATAATGACAAACAACTCAGATCCTTCGTGGTGAGTAGCTTACGTATTTGACAAAATAACAAACCTATGTTCTTCCTGAACAACTTCATGACAACATGTACTCAGATATGCCAATAGTGTATCAATAAAATTGGCCGAAGATGGGGCTCTCCACGTAGAGCTTCCCTCGTAATATTTGGTTGAGGAGGAAGTGGGGGCAGAGACTAGTTATAAAGGATAATAACATATAGTTGTAAAATTGTACTTCGAAGAAATCAGGACAAGCAAGGAGTTGCTGCTATGCATAATCCCTCATGCATCGCTGGTTTTTCTCGGGTCCTCGTTAAATTAACGAGCCTACACGTGAGCTTCTGAATAGAAGCACAATTTGCTCGAGCTCGGCTCGTTAACTTAAATAAACCAGAACTATATCTCGAATTCGATTTGAGATCAAGATAAATCGAACCGAATCGAGCCGAGCTCGAGTTGATCGCAAACCAGCTCGGTTTGATGCCACCCTACTTATGCATATCCTTATATTTATGTATTTTACAAAATGTTCAATTAGATTTTCTTTTGTCTTTCTAGTTTACAATGTTAACATTGGTAATGTTGTGTTATAGGAAGAATTTGATGTGGATTTGACTAGCAATGTGACAACACAAATTGTCGAGCATCCTATATTGGCTACTGCATTTCGATAACACCTGACTGTTGCGCATGGGTGGTGTGTGGAGTGTGGAGGCATCCATGTGGCATGTCTACTCCTTATAGAGGTGTTTCCTTCGTGTTTGAGGGAGAGATGTTTAATGTAATCTAAATTTGTATGAATTTTGTTGAAAAATTAATTATTTTTATTTTACTAATATTTAATTTTTATTTATAGAGACATTCCCGAGTAAATGTTGAAAATGCTAGAAAACAAAATCTTCGACATACCATAAGATTAAAGTCTTTGATGTTTATTAGAGAGGATATGATATGTATGTTAATTTGGAGTACATTTTATTTCAAATGAACTACTATTCTAACATGTTTATATTCACGTGACATTATAAATAAGTAGGGTACACATTGCTCTGATATTAAGTAATTTCAGCATAGTCATTGGTCCGATGAAGGCGGGTTGCCTTGAAGGATTTGAAGAACAATATGTAACTATGAATTTCTTATAAATATTAAAATTTATTTTATACACGAATAATTATAATGAATTACCTCTTGTTATTTTTTTTTTCACAAGAGGAGATGCATCGACGACAAGTACGAGAGGCACAAGAAGTTGGTGAGCTAGTTGATAAGAGTGCCATCGTGAAACTTGTTCCTTGATACCGATTAAACTCAACTACCTTTACCCAGGAGGCCGAACATCTTCATCCCAACTGCCTACACAGTTAGAGGAGGGGTTGCAAGAAACTAAGGAGGAGGTTAGAGCAAGAGAATAAGATGAGCAATTTTTTTTATATGTAATGATGTAAAATAATGATGTAAAATTTTTTTATATTTGATAATATAGTTTTTGCTTAAATAAGATTTATTTATCTTTTTTTTATAAATCATCGAACAAGGATAAATAAAAAAATGTATTTTAAAAAATAATTCTTTATGCTTGGAAAATTAAAATTTACAGGCAGAAATTTCTCCCATAAATTTTAATCAACTAAATTAAAATTCTCTAGCAAAAGTTGGCCAAATATTTTTTGAGCAGAAATTTTCGCTAGCAGAAATTTTCTGACAACGAATTTCAGATTTGCCAGTAATTTTAAAATATTAAATATGTTGCCAGCGAAAAAATTTCGTGGTCGTTTTTTTCTGCCTGCAAAATAGAGTTTTCGCTGGCAGATTAAATTACTGACTTTCGTTAAACCCATGCTCTCCTCGACTCTCTCCCCGTCACAATTACTGAAGTTGCAGGTGAGGAGAGATCAGGTGCAGAGCAGCCGACGTCAAGTGAAATTACAAAATGGTTCGGCGCTTCTGCCCTCTAAATTTCTACTATATCCGCTAGAAGGTCGACGGTCGAAAGCACGCAAGTCCAGCTGTGTCCTCATCTTGACCCTGCAGAGAGATGGAGACTTTCTTCGCCATACTCTTCTCTTCACTTCTTGTTTTGTGGATCCTGCGGCGCTTTCTGAAGAATTCCAGTTCCCTCGCCGGAAAGCTTCCGCCCGGCCCCGTTCCAGCACCGCTCGTCGGCAGCCTCTTCAAACTTGGGGACGAGCCTCACAGGTCGCTTGCTGTGTTTGCAGCAACATATGGCCCACTCATGAGTCTGCGGCTTGGCCAAGTCACCACTGTGGTGGTCTCCTCCGCAGCCATGGCTAAAAAGGTCCTGCAGAGGAACGACCAGTCATTCGCCGGAAGGAGCGTGGTTGACGCCGTCCGTGTACTCGGCCATGAGGGGGCGTCCATGGTGTGGCTGCAACCGGGTCAGCACTGGAGAAGACTGCGGTCTCTGTGCAATACGTGCATATTCTCGTCTCAGCGACTTGACGCCAGCCAAGGCCTCCGTCGCCGGAAAGTGGAGGAGCTGCTTGCACACGTTAGCAACAGCGCTTTGTCCGGAAAAACTGTTGACATAGGGAAAGTAGCGTTTGTCACTATCCTTAATCTTATCTCCAACACAGTCTTCTCTGTTGATATGGTCGATATTGATTCACAAACAGCGCAGGAGTTCAAAGATTTGGTGTGGGCAATTTTGGAAGAAGCAGGTAAGCCCAACCTCGTCGACTGTTTCCCAATTCTTCGACCCATTGATCCGCAAGGAATTAGGCGCCGTATGAGATCTTACCTTCAAATACTACATGACGTTTTTGAAAAAGAGATCCAAGACCGTGAAGTCTCTAGATCAGCGTCTAAATATCGACGGAGAAACGATTTCCTTGATGCCCTTCTAGACCAGAAGGAGAATGGCGCTGAGCTCAGTCGAATCGAGCTGAAGTCTCTATTTGCGGTACTGTTCGAAGCTTTATGATTATATCCATCGATTTTCGTTGCCCGATATTTCGCAAAGCTCACAAATTAATTTTTTTTCTCAAATCCACCAGGATTTATTTGTAGCCGGTAGCGACACGAGCTCAGATACTCTAGAATGGGCCATGGCCGAGCTGCTCCGAAACCCGGAAGCCATGGCACGGGCGAGATCAGAGCTTGGTGAAATCATCGGTAAAGGAAAACAGGTGGAAGAATCAGATGTATGTCGACTTCCATACCTCCAGGCAATTGTAAAAGAGACTCTGCGGCTTCACCCGCCTGCTCCCTTCCTGATCCCCCACAGAGCTGAATGCGATGTGGAAATCTCGGGCTACACCATACCCAAGCACACCAAAGTGATCGTTAACGTATGGGCTATAGCTAGGGACAGCAAAATTTGGGCGGATCCGACCTGTTTCAAGCCAGAGAGATTTCTTGGGTCGAAGGTGGACTACGGAGGACAGCATTTCGAGCTAATCCCTTTTGGCGCCGGCCGGCGGATCTGCCCTGGACTACCGCTTGCGTTTCGGATGGTGCACCTGCTGCTGGCTTCTCTTCTCCATTCCTTCTGCTGGACGCTTCCTGATGGGATGGGGGCAGAGGATCTGGACATGAAAGAGAAGTTCGGAATCACCCTCCAGAAGTCTGCCCCGTTAGTAGCTGTGCCCCTCAAACCGTGACTCCCTTGGTGCAGACAAAAAGGGCAAAAGGTCAAGTCTATTTTCATTTTGTTTTAGTGTATCATATAGAAAATATAATAAAGTATCCTTTTTTGTTAGTGTGACCTTGTGAAAAATGTTAAAAGAATTTATTAATAAAATAGCTTTGGTATAAAATAACTAAAAAAAGGTACTCATGTAATTGTTTGCTATTCTAAAATATAATTATTTTTTTATTTGATAAAATAAATATAAATTTATATTAAAAAATATTTTTTATTAATTAAATAGTACATTACATTTAGATAAATATATAATAATTTAATTCATTTATATGATTATGATGTTAATTAGTATTTATTTTAATTATTCAAATAATTAAGCAATGGTAAATAATTTTGTTCCTAACTAATGTGATTAATTGAGTATAAAAATAGATTTTTTTTATGTAATCATTACTAGATATAATATAATAAATCTATTTACTCAAAATAAAATAATTTTGACTCATAAATAAATAAATTATCGAGGATTAAAATTTATTAATTTAACTAATATTTATTTTATTTAAGTAATTAATAAAAAATACATATGATCAACATAATAAGTTAAATTCTATCCATAAATATTCTTAAAATCAATGACAAAAATAATTATATATAAACTAGATATTTACATGTAAAAATAGAAACTATGAAGGATGTCATATTTTAGTGTTTCATACTTGAAAGTTTTAAGGTCGAAGAGGACACGATGAGAGAAGAAGTATAAGAGAAAGAAGAAGAGAAGAGAGTTAACGAAAGAAAGAAGAGGAGATTGAGTATGAGCATGCCCTCTTTAACACTCTTATTTTGTTGAAGAACGGGTATGGAAGAGTCATATATGACTCTCATAGCAAAAAGTCTCACAAACCAAATATGGTAGAGTCTTACAAGAGTCTCACTTAAGAATGTTTCACAGAAGAGTCTCTATTAAAAGATGTATTAGTTATACTAGTCTTTTATTTATGTCCAAAATTATCAACATGTGCTATTAGTGTATATAAACTTCAAGTTAGGGATTTTGTCATCATAAAAAAAGGGGAGGTTGTTGGACCAAATGGTAAAATTATGCTGGTCTTCATTATTTTGATGATAAAAAAATGATCCCTTAAAAGTGTGCTACTAATGGTATTATTAGTGTATTTTAGACACAAGCCGTCTAACACATTTATTACAAGGTTTATGGCAAAATCTCAAGACACAACGGTGCTCAATCAAGTTGTCAAGTCAAGACCCGAAACAAAAACACATTGAATATTGTTATTGAGAAGAAAAACGTACACAAAAGAGATGAACAAAGATTTGAACCAACCAAACTTCGATTTTTCAAGCACATTAATGTTATGGAGATTTAGGGTATAAAATATTTTAAAGCCATGTTTTAATTGAATGCATATAAACATTTTACAAGGGTAGCCCCTTTAGAATAGCCTCTATCATGTTATATGTCAAAATAGTACACTGGCATATGGCATGATCGATCATCCAAAATGTAGTCTGACGTAGCTTATAAAGTATGATCCATTATTTGATCAACATGATTGATCATGCAGAATGCTTCCAGAAAGATGCTATAAAACAAGATTGATCTAATAAGAAACAAAGACTTATCAACACACATAAACTTGCACAAACCATACATTATTTTAAACCACATAAAAATCCATAAATACAAAAGAAGACCAAACTCATACAAAGGTAGCACAAGAAGCAAAGGGGAACCCATCACCCATGCAAAACTATGCAAGGATGAAGTCCACCTCGTCCACACAAAGAGGGATGTCCCTATGCATGGTTCTAGACAAATCCATCCATAATATCTCTTAAATGCAGGTCCCACTGCAACCTTCCAAAGCTACTCAAGGATCTCCAACAAATCATCGTCAATCTACCCAAATAAATCAAGGAGACAAATTATCTCAAATCACTCAATTAAAGGACGAAGATCAAGCCCAAATAAATCAATTACAAGAAGAAAATCAAGATTTAAAATTAATGGGAGAAGAAAGGAATGAGTAAACACTGATTTATATTTGATTAATGTAATTTTGTCAAGATAGATAGATGACACTTAGCTACATGACATCCTTGAGATTTTATTTCTCAATTAAGGGTTTGTAAAACTATATAAACCTTTGTAATTCTTCTACATTCATTCATTCAATACATTCAAAATTTAGTTCCCTTGCCTTGGCGCTCTCTCTTGGGTTTTGGTCTCGAGGCACTCTCTCATTTTTTTTTCACTCATTCACTCATTAATTCATGGTGGCTTAAATTTTATGGAAATAGAGTAGACTGTTTGATCTTGAGGAGGATGATCTCATTCAAACAAGTAGATATTCTTCCATTAATTCTATTTCTTATTCTTTTATTATCATCTTCTTTATAAAGATTGTCATAGCAATTTCTTTTCTCTTTTGAATTCTTCTTCTCTTCTTACACTTCCATCAATTGCCTTTGTCTCTTACTTCCATCCTTATTTTAAAAATTTATCACGAGTACCAATGCTATCTCAATACATTCAAATTCACCTTTCAAGTCAGTTACATCTATTACTGCACCTATTTCAATTAAACTTTCCTCCAACAACTACGTGTTATGAAGAAGTCAATGGATTCCAGTTTTAAAATCCCAATACCTCAAGGGATTCATTGATGGATCTATTATGCCCCCCTACAATTTGTTAGTGATAACCCATCCATGATAAATCCATCTTTTAAAGAATGGGAGCTTGAAGACCAATTATATGTTAGTTGGTTCAATGCTACAATGGCTAAAGAAGCCTGTTGCCATGTGGTTTGATTTAAGAGCGCAAGAGATGTATGGCAAAAATGTGAAATCATTTTTTTCAAACCATCAAACATTGTAAACAATGAAGACGACAAAGGATCAAACTTTGAATGACTATGTCACAAAATTCAAAGAAACATGTGACACCTTAGCAACGATACAAAGTCCTATTTTAGAAGAGGACAAATCCTTTTGACTTCTCCATGGCTTAAATGCCCCATATGAATCCTTGGTCACAACAATACTTGCATGACTTCCATTACCAACTTATGAAGAAACTCTACTAGTACTACAAAGTCATGATCTTTTGATAAGTCCAACACTTGGAAAATCATTCTCAGCCCGGTGAACAAAACTTGGTTAACAAGTTGTCAAAGGGAAAGAGCAACAATCAATTTTTCAACCAAAATTCAGGTAAGTCCCCAAAACATAACAACTTCAACCAATCCAGAAATAACACTTCTGGCCAATTCAACAATAAGAAGTAAGCATCATCCAACACCTCATCAAATGAGATTTGTTGTCAAATTTGTCACAAACCCAATCACATTATTAGTACATGCAAGCATCGGTTCAATCAAAATTATCAAGTTGAGAATATTCCAAGTGCTTTAGTAGCTCTCACCATATTAGAACTAAAAGAAGACACACAATGTTTCTTTAATACTGGTGCTACAACACATATAACAAACAATTCAAGTATGTTCTTAAAAATATCTCCTTATTTAGGGTAAAAAAAGTACAAGTAGGAGACGGTAATACTCTCTCTATTGAAGGAAAAGGACAAGTTCAATTGCCATATTCTACTAATTCCTTTTAGCTTAATAATGCACTTCTAGTTCCATAGATAAAAAAAAACTCATCCCAGTTTCAAAGTTGGCAAAAGAGAATAATTACTTTATGGAGTTTTATGTAAATTGTTTTCATGTGAAGGACACACAAAATGGAATAATTCAGCTCAATTGGACAAAATGCTATATACATCTTTCCTCAAAAAGAAAAAGCTTTTGCAGCCACAAAAGAATCACAATCTATGTTGGGGCATAGGAGACTTAGTCATCCTTCTTCAACTTTGATTTCATCTTTAGTCAATGTTGATTTAAGGATTCCATAATATTAAGATCTTCAATGTAGAGTGTAAGAGAGAAGAGGACAGGAGAAGAAAGAGAAGAACGAATGTGAGAGGAAGAGAAAGAGAGTTGGACACGTAGAGGAGAGAAAGAAGAGGGATAATAAGGGTTGTAGAAGATATCCAAACCCTCTCCCTTAACCTTTATTTATAGATGTCAAAAGTACATAAATTACATGTATATTCTTCACCCTAGAGAGAGTGAAGAAAAGATAGAATAATAAGATATTCACAATAATGTCCCCCTCAAGCTGGTGGTGAAAAATCATTCTATAAACCCAACATGGTATAACCCCAATGTTGACTGACTTCATGAACATATCAATAAGTTTCTTATGAGTTGAGACATGTTTAAGGCTTATGATTCCTGCTTGCAACTTTCCCTCACAAAGTGACAATTTACCTAGATATGCTTTGTTCTCTCATCAAGCACTGGGTTGGAGGCAATGTGGATTGCTACTTGATTATCACAATGGAATTCCATAGGGCCTTCTTTGTGGAATCCCAATTCAGCTAGAAGAGATTTAATCCATAGAAGCTCACTTACTGCATGTGCCATGACTTTGTATTATGCTTCTGGATTGGACCTTGCAACCACATTCTATTTTTTACTCCTCTCCGTGTAACAAGGTTGCCTCCAACTAGACTATAATATCCTGAAGTATATTTTCTATCATCTAATGATCTAGCCTAATCCGCATCGACAAAGCTTTCAATATTGAGATGACCATGACAATTGTATTAGAGACCTTGTCCTGTTGCCTTTTTTAAGTACTTGAGAATCCTCTCCAATGCCTGCCAATGAGACATTTGAGGTTTATGCATATATTGACTGACCACACTGACTGCAAAAGGAATATTTGGTTTAATCACAGTGAGATAGATAAGCTTGCCAACTAGCCTCTAATACTTGCTAACATGAACTTCTTCTCCTGAGCCAACAAATTTTGTATTTTTCTCCATGGGAGTGTCAGTAGGGCAACATCCCATCATTCTTGTTTCTTCAAGCACGCCAAAAACATATTTCCTCTGGGATAAGATAATACCATGCTTGGATTGAAGAACCTCGATACCGAGAAAATACATAAGAAGTCCCAACCCTTTCCTCATGAGTTCATTGCATATCTTGTTTTTTAGTTGACAAATGTTATCAGAATCACTATTTATCATAATAATATCATCCACATATACAACATGTAGTACAACTCCTTTCTCAGTATCTTTAACAAATACTGAATGGTCCATAGAGTACCTTGTGAACCCAAATCAAATCATTGCTTGACTAAACTTGTCAAACCAGACTTGTGGAGATTGTTTTAGACCATAAAATGAGTTTGTACTGTGGCACACCAAATCCCCGTCAACCACATATCCAAGTGGTTGTTGCATATAAATTTCCTTGTTAATATCTCCATTGAGGAAGGCATTTTTGACATCTAACTAAATGACAGAACATCGAGAATTAGCGACCAGAGACAATAAGAGGCACACTGAGTTGAGCTTGGTGACGGGGAAAAAAGTTTCCTCATAATGAATTACATAACATTGGGTATATCCTTTAGCCACTAGTCGGGCTTTAAGGCGGGCCAACATGCCATCCTGTTTATGTTTGATAGTGAAGACCAATTTACAGCCAACCAGCTTTTTCCCATATGGTAAGGAAACAAGGCACCATGTTTGATTCTGGCATGGATCTGCCATTTCTTCTTCAATGGCTGGTTTCCATCTTAGATTTTGAAGGACCTCCTGATAAAATTGTGGAATAGCAACAAAAGAAATGGAGGCAAGAAACTGACAACGAGATGGGGATAATCAATGGGTAGATAAAAAATGAGCAATGGGGTGAGAGATAGAGGGTCGGGTGTAGGCCCTAGGTTCTTTTCTAAGAGCAATGGGCCGGGTATCAAATGAAGGACAAAAAATAGGAGGTGGAGAAGAAGAGCTTACTTAGAAGAATTTAGAGACTCCACATGTATAGTGTTAGCTAATGCATTTGGGGGTGTGGTAAGTACATCAATATAGCCATGAGTTGCGGAGTCATCAATGGGCACAATAGGTTTAGAAATCTCATTAGCACAAAAAAAAAAAAAGGTGGGGCACCGGAGGATAGATAAAAGGGCTGGTCCTCAAAGAATGTGACATCACTAGAAACAAACAATTTTTGAAGAGGCGGATTGTAACAGACATATCCTTTTTGAGTACGAGAGTACCCCAAAAAAATACATTTAATTACCCTAGGATCCAATTTATTAGTATGTGGGGAAGTTTTATGGACAAAATAGGTACACCCAAAAACTCCCAAAGGAACAGAGAATAGCTTATCACTAGGAAAAAGGTAAGAATATGGTGTATGGTTACCAAGCATAAAGGAATGCAACCTGTTAATAAAATAACAGGCTGTGAGGATGGCATGGGGTTAGTAGAAGTGAGGCACATGCATATGATGGAGTAGAGATTGGGCAACATAAAAAATGTGTCGATTTTTTTTTCAGCGACGCTATTTTGTTGTGGTGTATAGACACAAGAGGTTTGGTGAATCATGCCTTTTTCCTGGCAAAAGGATTAGAAATATGTAGAAAGATATTCCTTGGCATTATTGGAACGAAGAATCTTTAAGGTAGAGACAATGGCACAAAAGGACTTAAAAAGCGGTAAGACTTTTGATCTCTCATATAATAAAAAATTTTGTGGGATAAAATTTATTATATTAAGTATAATTAATTACAATTAATTTCTAATTTTTCTTTATGATAAAACTATCAAATTATTTATGAATTCATAATCCCTATGGGTAAATTATGAATAACTTGATATTTTATCCTAACTAATAAACTCAAATATAATAAAAATTCTTGTGGGATAAAATTTATTATATCAAGTAAAATTAGTTACAATTAATGTCTAATATTCTTTATGTGATCCTAATATATAATTTTTATTAAGTTAAATTTGTTGTGGTAATCTCTAATTAATAAAAATTATATGGATCACTAGACATTAAATCTCATAAATGTATGAGAATAGCACGAATTGCATAATTTTAACTTACACTAACATGTTATCATTATGCACAAAATATTCTCATAAGATATGCATAATTAAAAAATATAATATTATACATAACTTTAATTTCATGCATTTAAATATATGCCAAAAATGCATAAAAACTGTAACAAGAAATAAATCTAAAAATTCCAATATACATAACAGCCGACGGTCAGTGGCCTAATGGTCACTGGCGCAATTGATTTTGCCAACGCAAAATCAAATAAAAGTACTGAGTCGGCTCGATCCTGGAACGGTGAGCCTACTTAATTCGTCCGAGTCAACTCGCCTGTTTTTTTTTCTTCTCCGAGTCAACCCGACCTGAGACGCAGTTGCCGAGTTGGAACGGCGAATCGCAGAAGACTCATCCCGAGCTAACTCGCCCGGTATTTACAAAAAATACCTTATGATTTTAATTAACCTGTTTCTGCGCACTGGAGGTCGTCTCCAACCTCCAGCCGCATGCAGAAATAAGGTTCGTCGACGTTCTATAAAGTCGTCGACGCTGGAAAACCTGTCGGAATGGTCGTCAGCGTCGGCGTTGCGGCTCTGATGCTCTAAGGCGTCGCGAGCGAGCCGCCGACAGTCCCGCATCGAGAGCGGATAGAGACTGTTAGAACCAGTTTTTTTTTATACAATGTCGACGCCGGCAAACTGTGTGGAATGGTCACCGATATCGGTGTTGCGTCTTTCTCCGACGCTTTTCGCAGATGCGAGAGCCCCGACTGTCACAAGTAGTTAGCGCATAATTTGTTTTAAAAAAAACAGGGACCGCAAAGCTTTTAAACTTAAACTCAAATGGAACAGAAACGCTGGATCAGAGGTCTGCTCTGATACCAACTGTAAGTCTTAAACATGAATTTCTAACAACATGAAATTCATCATATGATTTTAAATGGAATCTAAATCATACCTCCTTCCATACGTTTCAGATTCCTTCTCTCTGTTCTCTGTTCGGCGCTTCCAATCTCTGAACACTCTCAGCGATGGCTCAACTGAAGGGGCTTGAGTGACGAGACAGGGGACCGAAACTACAATCTGAAGCCAACCTCCCATCAAGGTTGTTCATGGCTTCGTGTTACCGAGGGAGTTGCAACTGCCAGAAGTTAAGACCACGATTATGAGAAAACCGTTTCTCATAATAAAACGATTAACACTAGCAACATTGTTTATATTGGAAAGTTATACGTTGGCTCATTGAAATTATCTTAGAAACTTGTTGGGATTATGTCTGACGGCAATTGTATAGCCAATTGCTTGATTTCCTATGCTGCTTGGCTTGGATATATACATTGCCAGAATTCGGATTCTCCAAAGATCCTATTGCAATCAGATACAGTAGTTGTTTCCGATGGTTGATTGCCTTCTGAAATATTGGAAAGTTTCCTTCACTGGCTCATCTTCAATCCAGCACAACAATCCAATTTTCGGGAATCAACAGCCAGCGCCATTAGCATCTAGCCTCATTGGCAATCTTCTGGAAATTAGCTCCGCCCGAATTAACACAGCTATCTCTCAATTTTTTTTATTTTTTAATTGAAAAATTGCCTCCGGTAACAACTTCTAACAGACTGTACATTGCCAGCCGAATTGTTCTTCGTCCTTGGCCATATCTGCCGAAGACTGCTCCGGCAGCTTGTCTCGATAGATCGTCTTTCAATCTTGGAAAGCAGCTAGGTTGCCTCCATTACTCGACGACTAGCTTGGAAAGTTGGATTGGAATGAGTAGCAGCACTTCCTTTTGTGTCCAGAGCCCGCTAAAATTGCGGCAGGAACAGCTGCGTTGCCTACTGGTTCTCACTGGTTGTCTCCCGCTCCGCTGGCTCTGCTATCATCAAGTCATACGCTGACGGAAGTTTATCATCGCCCGGAAAGTCATGCGAGATTGAGTCCTCAGGGCCGGTGATTGAGTAGAGTTGTCTTTGTCAGAATCGAAATCCTTGCTCGGTTGCAAATCTCTTCCAAGACGTACTGTAGAGGTATAGTCATTGATTATATGTGGTATTTACAAGCTTAGATCAATTCATGATTGATCTTGGCTTATTACATGCTGGTTACTGCATATGGGCCTATTTTATCCTCACTAAGTCGACCACTACATATCAGCTTGCTTGGGTAAACTAGGACTGGGTTAACTCCAGACTCAGCCGGACTCGACCATCTCAACTTGATCTCTTGACTCAGCCAGACTCTATACTTGACTCAGCTTGGCTCGTTTTTTTGAATCGGTTTAACTTAGGATTTTACCTCGGCTTGGCTCGCTTATCATTTGCTATTGTGTCTCATCGTTGCATATCGGATTGATTACTATTCACTAACTACTTGCACTACAATGGCTCTTAAAATCACCAAATGATAGAAAATTGTCTCTGCCGAAGAATTTGCACTACTTCAAAAGATAAAAACATCTAATGGCTTATAGAAACAACCACGCCATCTCCAAAAAAATGTCTCTTATTGCTGCTACTTCTATAATAGGTATAGTTTCAGCTACTTCTCCAACCTGGATCATTGATTCTGGGGCCACTAAGCACTTGGAAAGTAATGATACCCTCCTGAATTCTATATCTCTTTGTTTACCTAAAAAAATTATTTCTATAGTTGATGGATCCCAAACCAAGGTACACGTAGCAGGGTCCACATTTGCTACACCTACACTTTATTTAAAAGTTGTCCTATTTGTACCTAAGTTTCCATTAAACCTCTTATCTGTTAGTCAACTCACAAAAAGGTTTAAAGGTTCAATCACTTTTTCTCCCACTTTTTGTGTTCTTCAGGATCTGAAGACAAAACAGGTTATCAGTGGAGGCAGTGAAAAAAGGGGGTTCTACTATCTTGATTCACTAGCACTAACAACCACCACCAGTGCTCACTTACAGCTCTTCGATGGCCCAATAAGTTAGGACATTCATCTCATCAGTCATTCAAACAGATAGGTCCCACATTACAATCTGTTTCAAGTCTCAACTGTGAAGATAGTCAAGTGAGTAAACACCAGTGGAGTACTTATTCTCCTCGTTGTGAAACTAAAAGTGTTGCCCCATTTTCTTTAGTTCATATTGAGATTGAGTATATTAATTAGGATAAAATATCAAATTATTCATAATTTACCCACATGAATTATGAATTCATAAATAATTTGATAGTTTTGTCATCAAGTGTACTCATAAAGAATAGTGAATCTGCTTGAATTAAAAAATATTTAGCCCACAGGCAATGTTTTTTATGTCAATTGATTTCATTTTTAAGCATGATTTACATTGGTAAAGCATGATATTTTATTCTAGCCTCAATTTTAACATCAGCATGTAATTTGTAATTTTATGCAGTTGTACAACCTGCACATTTCTCTGATATTCGTTGTGATATCCTTGATCTTAAGGGAGATAACTATAAGGTCTGGAAAGAGAGAATATTTCTTCATTTAGGGTGGATGGACATAGATTATGCTATTAGGAAAGACAAACCACCAATAATTACTGATACCAACACTACAGCTGAAATTACACTTTATGAATGATGGGAGCGATCTAATCGCCTCAGTGTAATGTTCATTAAGACTAAAATTGTTGCTGGTCTTCGTGGTTCTGTTGAGCAGTATGAAAATGTCAAAGACTTGCTGAAAGCCATTGATGCTCAGTTTGTCACTTCAGATAAGGCATTAGCAAGTACCCTAATCATGAAGTTCTCATCCCTAAAGCACACCAGTATGAGAGGTGTGCGTGAGCACATCATGCAAATGAGGGATATTGCGGCTCAATTAAAAAATCTCAAGGTTGATATGTCAGAATCTTTCGTGGTGCATTACATCCTGAATTCCCTTCAGCACCAATATGAACCCTTCAAAATCTCGTACAACACACATAAAGATAAATGGTAATTTAATGAACTTTTGACCATGTGTGTTCAAGAGGAAGGGAGATTGGTGATGGAACAAGGAGAAAGTGTCATGCTGTCAACACATGGAAAGGGAAAGTATCAAGCCAAACAAAAAGGGAAGGGTAAAATACAACCCCCCCCCCCCCCCCCCCCCCCTCCTAGCTGATATTAAGAAAGATTTCAAGTGTTTCTTCTGTAAAAAGAAGGGACACATGATGAAGGAATGCACCAAGTTTCAGAAATGGCTTGCTGACAAAGGTACACCAACCTCATTTGTATGTTATAAATCTAATATGGTTAATGTCAATAATTACACTTGGTGGATTGATTCCACATCTCGAATTCTTTGCAGGGTTTGCAAAACCTAAGGAAACCAGTGGGAAGTGAGCATCACATTTTCTCAGGAGATTAGATGAGCTCACATGTGGAAGCTATAGGAACTTGTTATTTAACTTTAAGTAGTGGCTTTGTTTTAAAATTAGAAAAGACCTTTTATGTTCCAAGTTTCTCCAGAAACTTGATTTCAATTTCAAGGCTTGTACCTTATGGATATTCTTTTAACTTTTTAGACTCATCTTTCAGTTTATATTATAAGTTTGATTGTGTTGGGAATGGTACATTGTCTGATGTTCTTTATAGCATTAATTTACAAAACAATGCCACTTACGGTTCAATGCATGTTCACACTGGTAATAAAAGAGGTGTTATTAATGAGAATTCCTCTACATTATGACTACGAAGATTAGGTCATATCTCCATAGATAGAATTAAAAGATTAGTGAAAGAAGGGGTGCTTAATACTCTGGATTTTACTGATTTTGAGACTTGTGTAGACTGCATTAAGGGAAAGTAGACTAATAAGTCAAAGAAAGGTGCTAATAGGAGTTCAACCATATTAGAGATCATACATACTAATATATGTAGTCCAGACATGGACTCACATGGTCAGAAATACTTCATCTCTTTTATAGATGATTCCTCACGATACATGTATCTCTACATGCTTTATAACAAGAATGAAACATTAGATGCCTTTAAGATCTTTAAGGCTGAAGTAGAGACACAATACGGTAAACAAATTAAGATCGTGAGATTAGATAGAGGTGGAGAATACTATGGTAGATACACAGAGAATGGACAAGCACCTGGGCCATTTGCAAAGTTTCTTCAAGAACATGGGATTGTTGCCCAATATACCATGCCTGGTTCTCTGGACCAAAATGGTGTAGCAGAAAGAAGAAACCGAACATTATTAGGCATGGTGCGGAGTATGCTTAGCAACTCCAATCTTCCTAGATCCTCGTGGCCTGAAACATTTAAGAGGATAATGTATATATTAAACCGAGTTCCAACCAAGGCTGTTCCAAAAACGCCATTTGAATTATGGAAAGGTTGGAAACCGAGTTTGTGACATATGCTCGTTTGGGGATGCCCGCCAGAAGTGAGAATTTATAATCCACTAGAGAAGAAGTTGGACCCAAGGACCATTAGTGGGTATTTCATTGGATATGCTGAAAGGTCTAAAGGTTACAAATTTTATTGTCCATCTCACAACACTAGGATTGTGGAATCAAGAAATGCAAAATTTCTTGAAAATGACTTGATCAGTGGAGGAATCCAACTCGGAACATAGTTTTTGAGAAGGATCATTTAGAATCTCAACCTTCCACCTCAAGTGATAGATTGGTTATTGTTCACAACACCCCTCAAGTACAAACTGGTGTTGAACATCCAATCATTGAAGTTCCACAAAATATTGACAACATTCCAGTAGATCAGGTACTTCAAGAGTTGCCAAGCTCTTTTGAATAACTAGTTGAACCACAGACTTCTCTGGAAAATGATGGTTCTACATTAAGAAGATCTACTAGACTCAGGAGATCAACAATTCCTGATGATTATATTGTTTATCTGCAAGAATCTGACATTGGAACCGCAAATGATCCCATGTATTTTTCAGAAGCCATGAGTTGTAAAGAATCAGAATTATGGTACAATGCCATGAAAGAAGAGATGAATTCTATGAAGAATAACGGAGTTTGGGATCTTGTTGAGTTGCCTAGTGGATTTAAAGCCATTGGATGTAAATGGGTCTTTAAAACAAAGAAAGACTCATTAGGCAACATTGAGCGATAAGGCAAGACTCGTTGCTAAGGGATTCACTCAGCAAGAAGGAATCGATTACAAGGAAACTTTTTCTCCTGTATCTAAGAAAGATTCCTTGTGCATTATTTTGGCATTAGTAGCCCATTTTGACTTAGTGTTGCAAGAAATGGATGTAAAAACGACATTTCTCAATGGAGATCTAGAGGAGGAGGTTTACATGAAACAACCTGAAGGATTCCCCTCTAGTGATGGTGACCAATTGGTTTGCAAGCAAAAAAATTCAATATATGGATTAAAATAAGCATCCCGCCAATGGTATTTGAAATTCCATAATGTAATTTCTTCATTCGGGTTTGTAGAAAATATTATGGATTAATGTATATACCAGAAGGTCAGTGGGAGTAAAAAACTTTTCTTGTTTTATATGTAGAGGACATTTTGCTAGCAACCAATGATAAGGGTTTTCTACATGAGGTAAAACAATTTCTCTGTAATAATTTTGATATGAAGGATATGGGTGAGGCTTCTTATGTCATTGACATTAAGATTCATAGAGACAGATTTTGAGGTATCTTAGGTCTGTCTCAGGAAACCTGTATTAATATAGTGTTAGAGAGATTTTAGATGAAGGGTTATTCACCAAGTATAGCTCCCATTGTGAAGGGTGATTGGTTCAATTTGAACCAATGCCCGAAGAGCGACCTTGAAAGGGAACAAATGAACATTCCATATGCTTCTGCTGTCGAAAGCCTAATGTATGTTCAAGTCTGCACAAGGCCTGATATTGTATTTGATGTTGGAACGTTGGGGCGATATCAGAGTAATCTCGGGTTAGACCACTGGAGAGCTATAAAGAAAGTAATGAGGTACCTTCAAGGAACCAAAGACTACATGCTGATGTATAGATAGACGGACAATCTAGAAGTCATTGGTTACTCAGATTCTGACTTTGCTGGCTGTATCAATTCTCGCAAATCAACATCAGGATACATTTTCTTGATGGCCAGTGGAGCAATATCATGGAGGAGTACCATACAGACTTTAACCGCCACATCGACTATGGAAGCCGAGTTAGTTTCCTGTTTTGAGGCTACTTCACATGGTGTATGGCTTAAGAGTTTCATTTCTGGGCTTAAAATTATGGATTCTATCTCTAGGCCATTAAGAATATATTGCGATAATTCAATTGCTATTTTTATGGCCAAAAACATCAAAAGTGGAAGTCGAAGTAAACACATTGACATAAAGTATTTGGCCATAAGAGAACGTGTTAAAGAAAATAAAGTGGTCATTGAGCACGTCAACACTGACTTAATGATCGCAGATCCTTTGACTAAGGGCATGCCACCATTTACATTCAAGGATCATGTTGTGAATATGGGACTTGGTTCCATTATGTAAATTTTTCATTGTATGAACAATGTTATTTCAGTGAAATTCTTATTTAATGTGATGTTTTTTTCTCATCTTTATGTGCACTTTAATTTTGAGAAAATTCATCTGTGTTGGACCAAGAGTAAACATAGGGTTTATTCATAAAGTATAAGAAATAAATACACAGTAATACATGGAAGATAATACTCGTCATTAGAGGACCTATCGCCATGATTCATGTATTTATTACTTAAATTCAGATTATCGATGGGTTTAAGGTTATATTAGAAGTTTGGACCAAGTGGGAGAATGTTAACCGTTTTATTATGAGAAATGGTTTTCTCATAATCGTGGTCTTAACTTCTGGCAGTTGCAACTCCCTCGGTAACACTAAGCCATGAACAACCTTGATGGGAGGTTGGCTTCAGATTGTTGTTTTGGTCCCCTGTCTCGTCACTCAAGCCCCTTCAGTTGAGCCATCGCCGAGACTGTTCAAAGATCGGAAGAGCCGAGCAAAGAACAGAGAGAAGGAATCTGAAAAGTATGGAAGGAGGTATGATTTAGCTTCCGTTTAAAATTATATGATGAATTTCATGTTGTTAGAAATTCATGTTTAAGACTTACAGCTAGATCCTTGATTCAGACAAAGCAGTAACTCTCCAACAATCATGATGCCAGTAGAATGCCAGAGCGTTCAGAGAGCAACGTCCATAATTCAATCAGCGATGTCCAGAAAAATGCCAGCCAACTGGCTGATTATCATGTTACATGATAATCTCTCAAATCTTCCAGCAGCATAATACCATCGTATCTCCGAAGACTGCCAGCAGAATATCAGGCCAATCAAGATTTTTGAGACACTGTCAACCTCTGATTTAGACAAAGGCTCAAGTATTGAGAAGGGAAAAAAATACATAGCAGTGCAATGCTGGTATCGAATGCCCTGTTTTCTGATCAGAATGAATGGGCAATGAGTTTCGAAGAGACCTCCAATCAGCAAGAGCACCCAGGTATGATGCCAGCATGCACTATCTTGTTCCAAACATTTCCTGAGTAGAAGCAACCATGAAAACCAGCACTGGACTCGAAAAATAGACTAGAGTCCTCAGATGACATTGGCAATTAGCCGAAGAGAGAACTATCTCAATCAATGAGATCGGGAATCAACCAAGAAAACACCGGGACTCCTTAAGTCTCTCTCTTATCAGCATAAAGTCTCAACAGCAGATCGATAATTGGCGTATTATCAACATATGATACTGGTCTTCATGATTATGGCAGCATATACAAAGATTATCTCTTATCTTATCAAATTATGAGCATATACCAAGATTATGGCGGCAACATGATTAGTACACCGAGAAAATGTGTAGGCAAACCAATGTATGAAGGAGCAGTCGATTAACAGCAATAGGCAATTATAAAATTGAAGGGAAGTATGGGGTATCGACCGTTTCAGATCCATCACTTTTTAAGGGTAACTCAAACATAAATCACCTCTTGGGTGAAGAATAAAAGACTTACTCAAGTTAGATGTTGGACACACTCCTATACTTTTAGATAGTGGGTCTAGGTATTACTCTGAAGTGATAAAACACAAGATGATAAACCAAAAAAAATACTAGAGGAAAACAACTTTAACTTGAAGAAGGCGACTATGCAACATTCATACTTCCAATGAATGTAGAATGTAACCTTTTTTTTGTAAAAAAATAGGGGAGACTATAATGGTAGAACTTAATAAATTTGACAAAGTATTATTTTTTTGGATGACCACATTTTTTTGGAGTTAATTATGCTTAAGATACACAACCAAGTAACAAAAAATGCAAAACTTGAAAACAACTTCGAAGCAAGAAATTGCATACCTTGAATGATCACATCATGGAGTGATTAAATTTGACCAAAACTCATTGATTAGAAGACAAATTTGGCTAAAAACTTGTATGAGAAAAAAACTCAATTCACATCAATACATGGAGAGATAGTAAAAGAAAAAATAGGAAAAAAAGAGAGATTTTTAGGAAAATCGACCTTTTCGTAATTTTGATATATATAGCTCCAAAAATATAGCTCAGAATCATAAAAAAATTTGTTGTTCAAGAAACTACACTCAAAGAGCTTTAAATTGATACCTAATTTCATAAAAAAAAAATTTGTTCTTTAATCTTTTATGACATCGTGACTTGCTTCATTTTGTTGCTTGACCCTTGCCGACTCCAATTCAAACATATCCTTATATATAGATCAAATTGATAGAAAATAGACTTAAAAATATTTATTTTGACATATAAATCTCTATATAAAGTCTTGTTCTCGATGGCTTAAAATGGTTCAAAAATTGTAGCTTTCTGCTGCTATTGCTCGAACCTCTCTTGCAGTCTGATCTTCAATGCTTCAAATATTGATTTATCTTAGTAGAAAAGTCCGATTGTAAAAATTATTTTTGAATTAGAAAGTAGACTCAAAGATATTACCATAAATATACAATTTTCAATATGAAAAGCTCATTATATATGTGTTTGTAAAAAAAAAAAAAAAACAATGGGTATAGGGAAATGAAAGAAATAAAAATTATAGAATACAAACCTAAATTAATAGAGATGATAGATTAGAAAATGATCACTTTAGCTTTGTGGGTTGACCAAGTCAACTCACAGAACTTGCTCTGATACTTGAATTTCTGGTAACTTGTTATAATTTGAGTACAAAGAGCCTCTATTTATAATAAATGAAAGTAATAGAATCCAATTACAATTAAACTACCCATATCTTAATTACACCCCAAATTAAACACTAAAAGATAGTCCTAAAACAATTTAAAAATTGAATATAAATAGAAGACTAACAAAATTAAAATACCTTTAACTAAGACTCTTTTATGAGACCTCTTCCTGTGAGACTCCTGTAAG
This sequence comes from Aristolochia californica, assembly GCF_029961685.1. Taxonomy (NCBI): domain Eukaryota; kingdom Viridiplantae; phylum Streptophyta; class Magnoliopsida; order Piperales; family Aristolochiaceae; genus Aristolochia; species Aristolochia californica. The sequence goes on along the minus strand of NW_027182279.1, from coordinate 37,080,924 downwards.
ACTCCACCATAATAATTTTGACTCTGTAAGACTTCTGTGAGAGTCATGTTAGACTCTTCAATTATAAGTTATGTTTTGTCATCATCAAACATGGGGAGATTGTTGACCTAGGTTGACTTCCATCCATATCTTGATGATATAAAATACTTAATTGAGCTAATAATTGTAAATTAAGCATTTAAAATGCTATGCCTTCAAGAGACACAATTTCAATAGTCTTTTTAAAGGAACTGACAAATTCATCTCAAGACCTCAAGTTCAAAGAAATGACAAGTAATCTTGAAGAAGTACCTACAGGAAGTTTGAATACTTGAAGACTAGAGTTAAGTCAAGTAGAAACATCTCAATAACTATAGTAAGATATGAGAACAATCAATCAACCATCAATCCAACAAGAAGTTTTGGAGCTTTTGGACAAAATCTTTCAAAATCATGTTTATCTGATGCATACTAATGGTTAAAACTTGCTATAACACCTTTGGATAACTTTTGTCATGCTTAGAAGCCTTTTTAGAATACTGGCAATTTTCATGATTGATCATACTACTAGTCATGATCGATCATTCAAAGTGTAGTCTGATAAACAATATAAAGCATGATCTATTAACCTAACTTGCTTGATCAATCACATAGAATCCTACTAGAATGAGCTATCAAGCATGATCAATCACCTTGACTGGATTGATTGACCATACTAAGTCTATTGTTATGAACTATAATGCTTGATCGATCATACCAACTAGCTTAATTGATTAAACAAAATTATGCCATAAAGGGACATAAATCATGATCTATCATAACCATTTATTTGATCGATCATATTGACTCATACACAGCCAGGGCTACAAAGCATGACTGATCAATCGGGTAGGATTCATCAATCAACCTTGATTTTTTGAAAGACATGAAAACTTGCTGATCAATACCTTGATCGATCAAAAAACCCGAGGAGTCATTAAAACATAATCGTTACATACAATTGATTAATCATAGCTTTCTCGTGTGTCATTTTTTTTCAAGAAACTAACTGACAAGTAGTTTGGTTGGAAAACTTATAATTACCCCACCAAGTGTCTCTTACAACATTGATTGAGCATTTACATGCAAATAAAAAAGTATTCAATAACATTTTACTTAAAATTCCAATTCAAACCCATTTTTTAGAGAAAAAAATCCTAATTTTAAATTCTATTCCAATTATGTCTAAATTTCCTTGCATTCTAGTTTATTCAAGCTCCATCAAATTCTACTCAAAATGATAAGAGATTTGGATCTCACTAGGAGAAGGTTGATTCTCCCAACTTCAAGGTGTAAGTTTTATTTTTCTTTTGTACTTTACTTTGAATTTCTTTAGTGGTTTCCTAGAACCTTAAACCTAGAATTGGAAGGCCCACTATAGTTAGAATCTGGTTTTATAACTCTTTGGGAGAGTTTGTAACAATGTAGTACACTTGGCTTAAAGGGAGCCATAATCTCTTTGAAGTTGTACTCAAGTAGAAATTTCCCGAGAAAGGGTTCTTGGGCAATGATTACTAATAAGGGAACGTCGAGAACAAAAATTATTTAAGTTATTTTATAGTGTGGATTTTTTATTCTATAATTTTCTTTAATCTTCATTAATCACTAAAATTTTATTTTGTATATCTCAATTCTCCCTCCCCTTGAGAAGCCAACTGAGCCAACAAAGACCTCTTGCTGTTGTGGGAGGGCCTCCCTTCGGTGTTGATTGGAGGAGTAGAGAATGGGGTGGGGGAAGGCCTCCTCTCCTACTATTGGCTTCCATCATAATAGTGATGGTGGGAGGGAGAGGCCTTCTCTCACCCTTTTTCTTTCTTTGGTGTCCTTTGCATGTTGTAGAGAATGATGAGGAAGGAAACGGGGGATTGCCTCCTCCCTCCATCGACACACCATCGTTGTTCCAGTTCTGCAAATAGGAAGCCGATAGCGGGAGGAGGATTATCTTCTTTGCCCCTATTTGCATTGGAAAAAAAAAGATGAGAAGAAGAACGAGAAGAAGGAGAAGAAGGAGAAAAAGGAGAAGGAAGAAGAAAGAAGAAGAAAGAAGGGGGAAGGAGTGAAGAGGGAATAGAAAGGAAAATGGATCCCATTTGTGATAGGTGGAATTTCAAATTCTATCATTTTGTAAAGGAACAAGGTAATCTACTTTCCAGAGGTGAAGTCATTTCCTCTGCAACTTTTCACTCTTACATGATTTTATTACTTAAATGAGTGGAATTCACAATCAACTCTAACTTTTCAACTACACTAATAGTGCCAAAATGACAGTCTCATTTTTCCCACAATCTCTTGGAAAATATGCGATAAATGTCCTATGTAGAGTGACAAAAATGTAATCTTTTGATTTCCACTTCATTCTTATGGCCCTACTAAGGTGGGATGTATTCATTAAACTCACATTTTCAGCCAAAGTGAATCAAGGTGGGTCTCTAATTCCTAGTTCTCCTTGAAGCTTAGAGAAACTTCCAAATCATGATAACTTTGTAAATATGTCCCTGAAATGATTTTCAGTGGGAACAAACTCAATTTTATAACTTTTGGTTGAATGAGCTCTCCAATGAAGTGATGTGTAATCTCTGTGTTTTGATCGAGAGTGGTGAACTGGGTTCTCACATTTATGGCCCTCATGTTGTCTAATTTAGCATTAGTAAAATATTTTGAATTGTGCTAAGAAAATTCAAAACACTCTTTAATCAATTGTAGCCAAGTAAATGATATTTGCTTATGTCTATGTTTATATACAAGCATAAGAATCACACGTATGAATCATGCATAGAATCAACTTCTCAAGTGAAAAGTGATTCATAGCCATGAGATAAGATTCTCAAGATCTTGATAAAGATCCAAAGAACACAAGTATACTTATTCCAAAGTAAGTCTACCTAAGTAATAATGCCTAATACGCATTTACTCAAATATTATGCTATTTAAATCACCCAACTCATTAACTCTTACTGTATAAGTAAGGCTAATGGAAATATGAGTCTGATCTACCTAAATCAAGAGATTTTTAATATACTTTATAGACAAAAAGGCATCCAATGTAATCAAATATCTAAGATGTTACATTTGATTTTATTTCGAGCTACACAGGATCTAATGGTAGTAGGACCTAAATATTTTCCAATTTTATTCTAATTTGGGTCCTAATCTATTCTTGTTACAATGTGGGACCCACCATGGTGCTCGAGCTGGTGGGACCCACCATGAGGACGTGGGGCATCAAGAAGAATCCTCACCCAAAGCAAGCATGAGTTAAGGAATCAAGAAGCACAAACTGAATTGAGTTAGAAGACTTGAAGATCTAGTGAGACCCACAAATATCTCACGAGTTGGCACTCTTATCAAGATGCGCTGGGAGATCATAAGGGGTCCACAAGTATAAGGCTACGAGCTGGCTTTTCCCTTATATTCAAGTGAATAATGAAGGACTCCTAGTTCAACTCAAGTTAGTCTTCTAGTAGTTTAGTTTGAATAGACTTATATTAAAGAGATAGAGTTGGAATGTAATTAGGATTGAAAGACAAGTTGTATAAGGACTCTACCTCCTCCTCTACTATAAATAAAGGTGTTGTAATTCGGAATTAATCAAGTCACACATTCAATCCCGAGTTGGTTTCTCTCTCTCTCTCTTTGCTTGGCGCAACTTCTTCTTCCCCTTTTATTTTTTCCTTCTCTCTACCCGAGAGTTTTTCTTCCCTTTTCTCTTTTTCTTTCTTCTTTCTCTTGTTAGGAATCATGGAAAAGGGATCCTAAATTCAACATGGTATCAGAGCATTATATTTAAGATCCCTCATCAAAGGAATGTTCTAGAGAAGTGATGATCAACACCACTCAAAGAAGGCTCTTTTATGAAGGAAGAACACAAGCCGAGAGATAAGTGTTTAGTTTTTTTTTTTTTTTTTTTTATGCTACTGGTTTTCAAATTTAGATGATGATTCAAGGATGAATATGTGAATGATTTCATATTATTATGTTATGGATATGCATGCCTCTCTATCTGGAAGGAGCCATCAAAATAGTTTTATCTATTTGGAAATTATGTTTGTCGAGACCAATCCATAATCAGATTATTAAAATTTTGTTTTTCATGGGATAAGAGTTCCCTGATATAGAAGATTGTCATTGAGCATCTTATGATTGGTTCTTGAAAAAAAATATAATTTAGCATTGATGCTATATTCACATACACCGAGTTGATTGAAGAAGCACTACTTAGTGTTATTATTAGAAGTATTAGAAGAGCCTATCATGGCTGATGAAAATATGAATATCAAAGGTGATATATTGAGAATCACCACCATACCCTTACGTGGGGTATCAAATTTTATGAGTTGGTCCACCTCGGTTTGAAGGTTTCTTATAACAAAAGACCTACTTGGTCACCTCACTACCCGAGGACCACCTGTTGATGAAGATGATATTTTTTATATGAAATGGCTGGAGAATGATACTTTGGTAATTGGTTGGCTAATAAATAGCATGGAAGAACATGTCTCTAGTAATGTTATTCAACTTGACACTACTAAACAAATTTGGGAGACATGTGCTAAACTATACTCATGCCCTGATACACTATATAGACCCTATGATATTCTCCAGAGAATGTTGAATGCTAAAAAAGGAGATAATATTCATGAGTACTTAGCCCAGTTTAGAGGCTTTCTTCAAGATTGGAAGTTATCTCAGCCTCCACCACTAATATTTCTATCCAAGACAAACAAAAGGAAGCATTAATTACTACTATTTGTTTTGCAAATGTTAAACCTCATCTTGAGATTGCCAAGAGTCAACTATTGAGTGCTTCTACTGTCCCAAAGTTTGATGATGTGTATGCAACATTACTTCAAATTCCAGAAACTTCTTCCTCCACTATTGATGTATCATCTGCTATGTATTCTGATCATAGAGAATCATCCTCTGACCATGGCCGAGGCCGAGGGAGAGGTTATAGAGGGGGCAGAGGAAGAGGTGGAAGGACTAGTACTGGCAAAACAAATGATATTAAATGTACTCATTGTAAATTTCTTGGCCATACTATAGACCAGTGTCGTTACAGGGCATGCACTTAGGGGGGGTTAGTCAACTTGAAGCTGAAGACGAAGATCAGCCGCATTATGTTGTTCATCAATTTATGTTGTTAGTGGAGCGCTAGACTTCATGTCATCTGGATGTTGGGGATGAAGAAGAACATCATCTCTACGTTATAAAAATAGAAAGTGGTTTCCAACCCTTTTTGCCATTCATCCGATGAAGGGAACGCGGGGGTTCGAACCCCCAATGTTTTTTCCCTCTCTCTCCTCGTACCCCCCTGTCTTGCTTTCTTCTCATTTTCGTTTTTTCTTCCTCTCTCCCGTACCCCCTCTCTCATCTCCTTGCGCCCCCGATGATCTGCTCCCTCTCTTCTCTCAGACTCTCCTCTCCATCCTCTGTCTCTTCTCCCTCTCTTCTCCGGCCTCCATCTCTCGGACGCGCCCTCTCTCCCTCACCCCCTCTCTTGTCTCCGTGCCTCCCTCTCTTCTCCCGGACTCGCTCTCCATTTTTCTCTCTCGCTTCTCCCTCTTGGCCTCCCTTTCTTCTCTCTCTTCTCCCTCTCTTCTCCCTTTCAGCCTCCCACTCCCTTCTCTCTCTCTCGCTATTCTCTTTTCCCCCAAAATACCTTCCGATTTCGTTCGATTTCCCCATTTTGATTTTGATTTTCTTCGATTTTGACATTTGGGCATCGATTGCTTAATTTCCATTTCGATTAGGCATTGATTTCCCCATTCGGCTTCGATTTCACCCTTCGACTTCGGTTTTCCCCAAATTTCAAAAGGTATGACTAAACCCTAATTTTTTTCATTGAATTAGTGTTTTATTTGATTTAATTTTAGTTTTAGTGCCTATTTGGGGGTTATTTGTGCATAATTGTGGGATTTAGGGTCTAAATTCTTGATTCGGGTTAGGGTTTACTTTTAGGGTTTGGTGCTCGGTATTTAAGGGACCTGGAATTAGGGTTTAGGGTTTATGGTTAAGGATTTGTGGTATTTTTAGGGATTAGGGTTTTTAAGGTTTAGGGGGTTTATGATTTTTAAGGTTTTGGTGGTTTTGTGTTTTTAAGCTCTAGGGTTTTTTGGGTTTAGGGTCTAGAATTAGGGTGTAGGGTTTAGGGTTTATGGTTAAGGATTTATGGTATTTTTAGGGATTAGGGTTTTTATGGTTTTGGGGGTTTTGTTTTTTTAAGCTTTAGGGTTTTTTGGGTTTAGGGTCTAGAATTAGGGTGTAGGGTTTAGGGGGTCTAGGGTTTAGGGTATTAAGTTCTGAAATTAGTGTTTAGGGTTTAGAGTTTAGTAGGTGACAGGGTTTAGGGTTTAGGGACTTTAGGGTTTAGGTTTTATTAGGGGTTTTTTAGTCCAATTCAAACAAGGCTAAGTCGCCTACACGGGCATCCATTAGCCAACGAAACCTGACCCCCATCACTAATGAGGTACAGTTCGTAGTGTCTACGAAGTTATATGGGGTTCTACTTATGGTGTTCGGTGAATTATGACACTATGTGTGTGTTTTTTCTTTGTTTAGTGCATATGTAGTAGTGAAAATAGTTTGATTAATTTTGAAATGTTTTAGAATGTTGATGAGAACTTTAAAAGTGCTATGGAATGTTTTTGCCATGTGGTGAGGAGATTCAGGTTTTATACATATCCACCACATGGTATTCTATTTTTTATGGTTTGTGTTTCCGTGACGGGTAAAGGTTGTCTGAAAAAGTTTTTTCCATGAGGACCATCTCGGATTTAGATTATACATGGTTGTAAGAAGACAACCAACTGCTTGACCATATGACATTTAGACCTTCGAAGATGATAGCAAAATACTCGATCTCTTGGTCGAGCAGGTCAATCTAGGGAATAAGTTGCCTAACGGGGTTTGGAAACTTGAGGTATATATGAACTGTGTTAATAAGTTCAATGAAGATGCAGTCAATAAAAAAATTGTTGAGCAAGTGAAGAATTGAGAGAGATCATAGAAGAAAATATACCAAATGGTAATGAGCTGTATCAACACTAGTGGGTTCGGTTGGGATGCAACCACACAACAAGTTACTGCATGTAATTCTGTATGGCTTGACTACATAAAGGTTTGTAAATCATGATGTACTATTAAATATTTTTTATGTTTTCCGGGTTAGTATAACTCTATTCCAAGATGTCTAAAGGATGTTTTATTCTTGTAGGAGCATAAAGATGCTGAGAAGTACAGACGTGAAGGCTGCCCCCTGTAAGACAAATTACCTGTGGTGGTGGGAAACACAATGGCCATGGGGTCTGGAGGTGTAACCTTTGTAGAGCAGGGCGATGAACTCATCCGTGAGTCGGAACATGTCCCGATGGATGAGCCAGAGGATGTTGATATAGTTAGGGATACTCCATCGCCATTCTTAAACATGAATGAGTCGACTGGTAATCAATCTGAAAGAAGTAAGCAGTCATCTTCAAGTCATCGTAGAAAGAGAAACGAAATGCCCGGTGATGACACTAGTAGATTAATTAATGCAATGGATCGAATAGCTCAGACATTTGAGAATTTCACGAAGACTAAAGAGGTAGATTGGGTCAAAGCCCTCAGGGAAATCCTGGACCTACCTACAGACTTGAAGTTTCGTGCTCGTTTATGGTCTGGTACGCCAAGTAAGGAGTATTTTATGGACATGACAGTGGAAGAGCAGGTCGAGTTGCATAAATATTGTGCAATAAACTAATTGTAATGTGTTTTAAATACAATATCTTCTTTTAGAATATTGTTATGTATTAGGTATGATGTTTGAATTATGACGTTGCAAGACTAATTAGTATGGTTAATATTTAAATTTGATATGTTGTTGTGTTAATATATTGCATGGATGAATATGGTAGATGAGTATGGATGTGGACAATTAAATGGATATGGTTGCGTAGGGATGTGATTGAATGTAGGATGTGGGAATGTGGATGAATATGGTTGTGTATAGGTGTGATTGAAAATAGGTTATGATTGAAGATTGATGTTTACTTGTGTTTATGACTTTTAGACGATTGAATTTGTAGATTTCCATGGACATTATGACAGACGAAGAAAAGATTGCAACTATGGTTGCATTCAAAACTTTGTTTATTTCCATGGGAAGATATTGTCTCTACCATTGCAACAGACGTGTACCACATTCTTGTTGGATGAATGGTCCATTGTATTTGCAAAATGCACTAGACAAATCACCAGTTAAATTTTGGAAAGTTTAAAAGATGAATCAACTGGTATTTCACAAATTGGCAAAGATACTTACTAGTAGAGGGTTTTTATCAGCCACAAAGACCATCTCAGTTGAAGAACAACTTGCATATTTCCTCCTAACTGTTGGTCAACAACAATCTTAGTGTCACAGTAGAGATGTTTGATATATCAAACTGGACCATAAGTAGGAATTTCAACAAGGTGTTGGATGCAATCCTCAAACTTCACTCTGATTACGTCAAACAGCCTTCAGAATGCACACACCCAAAGATTTTAACTAGTTCAATGTTTTATCCGTACTTCAAGGTAACATCACTTCCTCTAACTAAACAATTTTAGATTAATGTACAAAGTTAGTCAATATTAATTGAAAATGTATAATTAGGATTGTATTGGAGCTATCGATGGAACTCATATCAAAGCGAACATTCCACTTGAAGATCAACCAAGGTTCTGGAATAGAAAAGGTTATCTCTCACAAAATGTGATGGCAGCATGTTCATTTGACATGCAATTCACTTATGTACTTGCTGGATGGGAGGGGTCAGCAACTGATTCCCGTGTACTGAAGGACGCATTGACTCGCCGAGATAAAATCTTTGTACCTGAAGGTAAGTAATATATTTTTATGCAGTCATTTTTTATCTATTTTATCTTCAATTATTTTATGTAGAATATAATTTCTATTATAGGAAAATATTATCTAGTCGATGCTGGTTATGCAAATCTTCTGGGATCTCCTGAGCCCAAGCCCATACGAAGTAGAACCCACCATGATTACCATGAGCTGACATCCTTATGGTCACGTCCTTGAAGAGTTCTAGTTTGAGTTATGTTTGTCTTTTATCTATATTGAGTTATTTAATTATGCTAAGACTTATTTTTAAGTGTTAGAGTTTGGGTGTAATCTGGACAAATGTAGTTTTATTGTAATTGGACTCTATTACCTTCCTCTATTATAAATAGAGGTTCATGTACTCTGATTATAATAAGTTAATAAATTCAATAAAGTATTTCTCTTTTCTATAAATTCAACAGTGTGTGTGTGTGTGTGTGTTACAATCCCAGATATGACACAAGGATTCTTTGAGAGGATCTGGGGTCTGCCACGAGTTACGGGTCTTTCAGGCCTTACCGTAGGGATGGTAGGAAGACATGGGAAGATGAAGATCAATGGAGGATAGAAGAATACATGGGTTTTTGAGAAAAACCCTAACCTCGAGATCAAGAAGGTGATCTCAAGCCTCTTTACTTTAGATTACCTAATTCTTAATACTTCAATGCTTGTATTTATCATTACTCATACCCCTTAAATAGGGTTCACCCTGTTAGGGTTTTAAGATAAAATATTACAAAAATACCCCTATAAATAAAATATTCCAAAAATACCCCTGTGGCCTAAAACTGAAATAAATAAAGTAAATTAAAGAAAAAATTAAAATAATAATGTTATTATGTGCATAACATTACACTCCCCTTGGAAGATGAGCTTGTGAAAAAGTGTCTGTATGACGACGTCTCCATCGGTGCCGAAGTAGCATCCGCGATAGCAATGACCCCCCCCCCCCCCCCCCCCCCCTCTGGATGCCCAATTTTTTTTTTTTTGGGCCGGTCTGAGTTAACCTGGGTTGACTCTGTTCAGGAACCCCGGTCCGGCGTGCGACTCAGTGGACCGCGCCGATTAAATTTTCCTAAGTTTGGAAAATTTAATCGAACCCCTTCTTCCTCCAGCAGCAAATCCCGAACAAGGCGGGAGCCGGTAATTGCGGAAGTATCGCCGATTGGTCGTCTATTGGAATGTCGCCGACGGGTCTTCTGCTGGAATGTCACCGATGGATCTTCTCTGCTGGAATGTCGCTGACGGTCTTCTGCAGAAATTTCGCTGACGGTCTTCTATTGGAATGTCGCCGACGGTTCTTCTATTGGAATGTCGCCGACGGGTCTTCTACTGAATTGTCGCCGACGGAATCTCCTGCTTCTACGGTGGTGAAGAGCAGCCCGTTGGGGCTTCACTTCGCCGCTGGGAGAGTTTTCGAGATATAGGGCTCTCAGAATGTCGCTGACGGTTCTGCTGGAATGTCACCGACAAGTCTTCTGTTGAATTGTCGTCGACGGTCTTCCGCCGATGATTCTTCTGTTGGAATGTCGTTGAACAGGGCGGAATTATCGCCGACGGAGTCTCGTGCTACTCCTGCGGTGACTAGCAGCCCTTGGAGGCTTCGCCGATTGGAATTTTTCTGAGACAGACTCTCGGAAATATTTCCTGATCGGAATGGCCAGGAAATTTTTCCCCTCTTATGCGGAACGGAGTGTGGCTGCGTGCATAACAGTGGTTTGCCGTGAGCAGGGGAGGACTGATTTCGACGTCTTGGTAGATAACCCTTTTTACTTTTCTGCGTCCGCCTCTGGAGATGAATTTTTTTATTTTTTCGGCCATGGGCCTTTCTGCCCGTCCGATATAGCTTCTGCTACCTCTTGTGCGCATATGTGGTCGGAGATTTGAGGTCGTGACACCTGTTTTGCTGCAACAACGAGTTCCTCCCTTGCATAACGTTCAATGGAAGCATCTAACCGTACTCATATTTCTTCCAATTCCTTACCCATAGCAATCCATCTTTCTTGGGATATAGAATAACCCATTGTGTTACCGCCCTGATACCAGTTGTTACAGTCCCAGATCTGACACAAGGATTCTTTGGGAGGATCTGGGGTCTGCCACGGGTTACGGGTCTTCCAGGCATTACCGTAGGGATAGTAGTAAGACATGGGGAAGACGAAGGTCAATGGAGGATAGGAGAATATGTGGGTTTTTGAGGAAAACCCTAACCTCGAGATCAAGAAGGTGATCTCAAGCCTCTTTACTCTAGATTTAACCTAATTATTAATACTTCAATGCTTGTATTTCTCATTACTCATACCTCTTAAATAGGGTTCACCTTGCTAGGGTTTTAAGACAAAATATTACAAAAATACCACTATAAATAAAATATTCCAAAAATACCCCTATGGCCTGAAACTGAAATAAATAAAGTAAATTAAAGAAAAAAATAAAATAATAATGTTATTGCGTGCATAATAGTGTGTGTGTGTGTATGTTTGTATTCTAAGGATAATGTACCTTTTGGTAGATTAATTAAGATTTTAGAATTTTGGTCATTATATTGTGAAAATATCTTTTATAGTTTGAAAACTATTCATAAATTGAGTAATGCTAAAAAAAAAAAATCATTTTTAATTTTTTTTATTGAAATAAATAGTACTAGAAGAGATAAATAAGTAGAAAAACAAATTTTTTTATCATATGAAATGGAACAATTGGCCCATGAAAAGTCTATCAATTTAAAACAAACATTTAGATTATTTTGTGATTGAAACTTAACATATGGAATAAGATTAAAAAAAAAGTAATGTAAATGAATTGAAAAAATTTATAACAATTATACACCTATTGGTAATTATAATTTTTATTACATGTTACATAATATTTTGATTTTAATTTTTTGTAAACAATTTTTTTACAACGAAAAATTTAGTCCCATATTGGTTGTTAACGATCATTGCTTTCCTTCATTCTTCCATGAAGTAAGAGAAAAGTTATGAACCTTAGAGTAAGAGCACACCCCAAACGTTGCTTTAAACGGGCCTGAGTTCCTTGGAGTTTTGAAACATGTCACCTAGCTCAAACTTTGAGATGTATCATTTCACCCCCTAGAAAATATATTTTTTGCATATATAAGACATGTATCTACCTTGGGTTTCTATTACGATCCTGGATTTGACACAGCAATTCATAGGGAGGAAGAAGAGAAAGACGAAAATCAAGTCGAAGGGAAGCTTAAAAACCCTAAGTTCTTTGAGGAAAACGCATACCCCTGAGCTCTCTGAGGTGGACTCAAAACCCTTGTTTACTCTAAATCAATATTTTCCTTTTCTCATTACTCTTACCCCTTAAATAGGGTTCACCCTTACAAGGTTCAAGATAAAATATTATCAAAATGCCTCCGTGGCCTATTAATTCTTTAACTGAAATAAAATAAAGTAAAAATAATAATTAATTAAACTCTAAGTAACTTAGCAATGTTATTACATGCACAACAGTTTCATAAGGTCACCAACTTATAAAAAAGATTTGTGGTCTCTCCTTTACAGTTTTGGACCAATCTAGAGCCACTCTATGATGACCATAGGTTAATCAACCAAGTAGGATCCAAATTATTTTTATAAAAAAAATTGGATTTAAACCTTGTCTAATTAAAATAAAATTAGAAAAAAACCAACAGAAGATAAAGAAAGATAAAAATATTAAAAATAGAAAATGAAGAATTTTTTTTTTATCAAAACTAACCCACAATATGTTACAAATAAAGAGTGTTGATGAGAGGAAACTGCAATGCACACATGAAAAGTTAAAATAAAAAAAATAAAAAGGAAGGTTAAATTTTCTATTGGATGATGGTTGAAGTGATAGTCCAACCCATTAAGCTTAACTTTAAAAGATCATTCATTTTCTTAATAGAGGGATTCACTTTTGTATGAAAAAAGAGAGCTCGGTATTATCATCATTGTACGGGTTATTGTTTAAGTGATGCATGGACCACTTTGAATTTTCATAGTTGGGAATTAGTTTTTTCTTTTTCTTTTTTAAAATAATTTTAAAAATTTATTAAGATAAAAACTTTACATTCTCTATTGAATCCGGATATGCCTTTAGTCTAGAGGCATAAATGTAGGGTTACACAAGTAGCACATTGGACAAGAATTATGAAGTTTTTTTTCTTTTTTTCCTTTTTCTGTTTACAACAATATAACAAACAATGAAATCTAATAGGCAAGTGTGTTGAAAATGGAAGCCACCATGACTTGAATTGGGAATGAAAATGGCCCAATGAAGTTGGCTAGCTTGGGTATGAAAGGGACAATGTGGGCTTGACTATGGAGTAGTAAATGCCCATGTTGAATTTCTTGACCAACCAAAGCAATGTACCAAAGGGTTGGCCAAAAAATGGGTAAACGAGAGTAAAACAAAAGGTTGGTAAGAAAAAGGTTGTCAAAAAAAAGGTTAATGAGACATTAAATGAAGAAAAAATAACCACTACCTTAATAAGAAGGAGATTATAATGGTAGTAATAAAATAATTAAATAAATTTGACTAAGTATAACTTTTTTGGGGTGACCACAATTTTTTGGAGTTAACTAACTTTTGGGCTCTGATACCATGTTAAATTGGACTCTTATACCATGTTAAATTTCTAGAAAAGAAAAAAACTTAACTAATTAGATGTAATTTGAGTACATGAGCCTCTATTTATAATAGAGGAAAAAAGTAAAATATCCTTCTTCTCCTTGATATGATGATCATAGGTTGGTTAATTATTTCCTCCAAATCATCTTCATCTTCTTCTTGATCTAGTCCAAATACTATATCATCTCTTGGTTCCTATCTTTCAGTCTCTTCATCATTACGATTAGATATCCGTATAAAATTGTGAGTGATACAACATGCAATGACAATTTTCACCTGAGTCTTATACAAGTATGGAAAAGCTCGATCCAAAATTGCAAATTGTTGGTTCCACAGACCAAAAGTCCTCTCAATTGTGTCTCTTAATGATGAATGTTGATGGTTGGACAACCCTATTATAGTTTGAGGGAGATGATTTTCATCATATTCATTTAAAAGATATCTAGTTGAACGATAAGGTGCCTAAAAATCAGGCAAGTTAGCATAGCGAACATCTATCAAGTAGTACTTTCCTACAATATGAAATAAAAATAATGATTACTATGAATAAAAGTAACATGTTAAAAAATAAATAAATAAAATAAGCATACTACCACTTAGGATGAAAAGCCCATTCGTGTATCTAATTCATGCATCAAAATGCGAGCATCAACTACTGATTCTTTTCACCCAGCTACTACAAAAGTGAACTCCATATTGAAATTATAAGCTGCCATCACATTTGTGTTAAGTATTGTCTCTCATCCCAAAACCTACCACTGTCCTTGTTAATAACATGGGCCTGTGTGTAGGTCCCATCAATTGTTCCAATGTAATTTTTAGATTTTCACATTGAAAGTTGATATAAATTTTCATTTAAATGAATAAATACATAAATAAAAATTAGAGTAGTTGTTTACCTTGAAATAGAGATAATAATTCTCATTACCTACTATTTTTGGATGAACATTTCTAGTTGAAGGAGGACGTATGTAATCTTTTTTAAAGTTTAAGTACACCTCTAGTACTCTATTGAAATATGTATTAATAGTTCAAACTGAGCAATTGAAACTTTTCATTGACACTGGTTACCTTTGGCCCTGGCATATGGTAACCATGAATATAGCAATTTGTTCTTCAACTTTAAAGCTCTTGGTGTTCACAAGAAGTCTAGTACTTCTTAGAAAATTACAAAGGTTGGTAAAAACACATGGTCTCATCCTATAAACATGTCTAAATAGATTTTCTTTCTGCCCCAACATTAAGCGTATATGAGCCCAGGGATGTCAGAGAAGAAGATGAAGTTGAGGTACAAGATAGGTTCAAGGATGAAATGATGATGTAGGAGAAGAAGAAGAAACGATTGATTGAGAGAGTGATGAAAATATAATTTAGATGACAATGAATCAATAAATTTATTTCATAGTTCTACAACGTTAGTTGTTTGTAGAATTATTTATTTAAACATCATTAGTGTTATTTTTTTATTACAAATAACATTATTGGTGTTATAGAAATACCCCATTAGCAGGTGCATCTGATATCATACCTCCTCGTCCACCTAGGGTACGATAGGTTGCACACTCTGCATCATCTCAGATGGTATCGACACCGTCACCATCTAATAGTGAGTTACATAGGAGAGAATAAAGTTGACTAAACCCCTCTTTGTTATCTTAAATTATATTTTGCCCAAGGTCATTTATGCAATGTGTAAATAGATACATTCACATCATCTCCCTCCACATTGGTGGGTGTCAAACCGAATAACACAAAGAAGAATTTCAAAGAATGTTTTTCCGATGATCCATTCTTCTCCCAACAGAGGCTATTTAACATATATTACATTCCATTTCAAATCTAATTTAGATTCAAAAATCAAGAGAAAAAAATCAAGGAAACAATTCATTTCCGTCCATCACGCTACAATTAAAATCTTATAGCTTTGCATACACTCCCCCTCAAGTTGGTGCATACATATCGGTCATTCCCAACTCTTCAATTATACCATGAAATGCCCTCCCTGATACTGCCTTCGTGAGCATATCAGCTAGCTGACTCTCAGATTGAATAAACGGAATTGTATAATCTTTGCATCGAGGTTCTCCTTGATGAAATGACGATCCACTTCAACATGTTTAATGCAATCATATTGAACAGGATTTTGTGCAATTACAATGGCTGCCTTGTCATCACATTGAAGACTCATAGGTTTAGTATATTCAATTCCTAAGCCCCTCAGTATATTCCTTATCCATAACAACTCGCATACACCATGAGTCATGCCTCGAAATTCAACGTCAGCACTTCATCTTGATACTACCTTCTATTTTTTGCTTTTCCAAGTGACAAGATTCCTTTCCACAAAAGTAAAGTAACCCGACATGGATCTTCTAGTTGTCCGATCACCTGCCCAATCAAAATATGTATATCCTTCAATATTAGAGGTACCCCTTTTTGAGAATAACAAACCTTTTTCCTGGAGCACTCTTTAAGTATCTCAAGATTCGATAGACCGTTTTCATATGTTCTTCACTTGGTGCATGCATGAAATGACTGACGACGCTCATTGCATATGCTGCCTTGTGTGTGATAAGTAGATCAATCTTCCAACTAATCGATGATAATGCCCTTAGTCTGTTGGGGTTTGATTTGGGAAAATTTCGAGCTTATGATTCATTTCCATGGGCGTCTCTACTGGTTTACAATCAAACATTCCGATTTTGGCTAGAAGAGCCAACACATATTTTCGCTGAGAAAGGAAGACTCCAAGTTTCAATTTTGCGATTTCAATTCCCAAAAAAATTTTAAGTTGTTCGAGATCCTTCATTTCGATTTTTTGTGGCTAAATACTCCTGTAACGCTTGCATTTCACATGGGTCATCTCCTGTCACAACCATATCATCAACATACACAATTAAAGTTGTTACTTTTCCTTCTTTGTGTTTTATAAACAAAGTATGATCTGAGTTACTTTGCTTAGAACCGAACTCCTTCATTGTAGACGAGAATCTCCCAAACCATGTTGTAGGTGACTGTTTCAGGCCGTACAATTACTTCTTCAATTTACAGACTTCACCTTGACACAAAGAACCACTGTTAATTCCTGGTGGTAGCTCCATGTAGACTTTTTCTTCTAAGTTTCCTTTAAGAAAGACATTTTTAACATCAAATTGTTGTAGAGGCCAGTCTCGATTTGCTGTTATAGATATAAGAATGTGAATTGTATTGATCTTAGCTACTAGTGCAAAAGTATCCTAATAGTCTATCCCATACCTTTGTGTATATCCCTTTGCAACTAGCCGAACTTTATATCTTTCAATACTTCCATCCTGTTTGAGTTTCACGGTAAATACCCATCGACATCCAATTGTCTTCACTCCTTTAGGCTGTGAAACAAGTTCCCATGTGGCATTCTTTTGTAGAGCCTCCATCTCTTCATTCATCGCCTTTTTCCATTTGGATCAGCTAATGCATCTTGTACATTACTAGGAATAGAAACCCTGGATAATTGATCAACAGTAAATGCATACGATTTAGTCAACCTATGGGAGGACACATAGTCGTTGATTGAGTATTTGGTCTTGGCTTCAGGATCAGGTTCATACTGTTTCTTTAGAACTCCCCTATTCAATCTTTGTGGTTATCCAAGAGTTATACTTTCTGTAGGAACACATGTTTCAATAGATTCATCAAACACAAGATTCATATTTACCTGAGGAGGAACATTCTGGGTTGATTCTTCAGTTGATGGTATAGACAGAGGCAACTCTAAGGATTCTTCAGGAGCAATTAATGATTCACTCTCGGCTTCATGGTTGGGAGCATAGTCTTGTTGCACATCATGACGATCTGGTTGGTTAAAAAATTCATTCACCACTTCTAACTCAACACCTCCACTATTCTCTTGTTCATTAAACAATTCATTCACCGTTTCTAACTCAATAAACTCAGCCCCTCCGCTATTCTCTTCACTTGAGCTCTCCCCCTAAAGAGAATTTCGAGAGATTCCCCCCGAGTAATAAGGTTTTAATTCATGGAAAGAGGCATCTAGAGTTACATGGAGCTTTCGGGTGTGTGGATCATAGCACCGATATCCTTTATGAAAATCAGAATAGCCAACAAAAACACATCGTTTGGCCCATGGATCAAGTTTATTTCGCAAGAGTTTTGGGATATGAACATATACAGTACACCCAAAAACCTGGGGTTCAAGATTCAGAAGATGGGGAATGGAAATTAGGGAGTGCAATTTCTGTTGAGGAGTTTGAAAGTCTATAACTTGAGAACCTGTTAGATTGATAAGGTAGGCAGCAGATTTGACAACTTCGTCCCATTAAAACCGAGGCATGTTCATGCCAAAGAGAGAGGTACGTACTACTTCCAAAAGTTGTCTATTATTCCTCTTTGCCAATCCATTTTGTTGGAGAGTGTAGGTGCATGAGGTCTGATGACAAATTCCATGATTGTTCAGAAAATTACCAAGAGAAGCATCGACAAACTCAGTACCATTATCAGATTGTAAAACACGAATATGCTTCTAGTACTGAGTGTGTACCATTTGGTGAAATTTTTGAAAAATGAGACACACATCACTCTTTTTTATAAGTAGGGATACCCAAGTCATTCTAGTACATTCATCAATAAATGTCACAAAATACCGAGCTCAAGAAATAGAGGGAACCTTTGTAGGACCCGAAACATCAAAATGAATAACCTCGAAAGGTTCAAAACTCTTATTCAAACTCGGTAAATAAGAGATAAGGTGGCTCTTAGCCAGTTCACAAGTGTCACAATGAAAATTCAAATTATTCAAACCTGAAAAAAGTTGTGGTTGCAATTTCTTAAGATAACCAAAAGAAAGATGGTCGAGTCTTCGGTGCCATAACCATATAGTTGCTTGAACATTGTCTTCATTACTAGATTGATTTGCCTGACTGATATTTGATCCCTCATTATTTGTTAACTCCAAATAGTAGAGTTTGCCCCGTCTAACATCATAACCCAGAATCTTCCTGGTTAGAATGTCCTGAAAGACACAAAAGGAGGGCCAGAAAGTTACATTGGCTAACAGACAATAAATTGTATTCAAGAAATGGAACAATAAGGACAATATCTAACGTAAGATTATTTGACAAGATAACTGATCCTTCCCAAGTGATAGGAGAGGTACTACCATTGGCAGTGGAAATAACAAATTGAGGAGAAGGTAGGACAAATTTGAAGTGGGTAGAATCCCTCGTCATGTGATCGGATGCACCTGTATCAATAATCCAAGTTCTATTCTTAGAATATGCAAAGAATATTGATGCTTTACCGATAACACCTGGATGGGCAACCTTCGCCGTAGGTAGTAGGTTTTCCCCAATAATCTTTTTCTGAGGGTTTTTACAAAAGTCCCGCCACTCTGGATT
This sequence comes from Aristolochia californica, assembly GCF_029961685.1. Taxonomy (NCBI): domain Eukaryota; kingdom Viridiplantae; phylum Streptophyta; class Magnoliopsida; order Piperales; family Aristolochiaceae; genus Aristolochia; species Aristolochia californica. Next base: position 37,062,024 of record NW_027182279.1, on the reverse strand, counting down.
ACCAATAATCTCGTAACAACACTGGTGTGAATGACATTTTTCCCCGCAGTGAGTGCATACCCAGTTGTTAGCTTTTCAGAGATTGGACGATAGCTCCCCATTTTCTATCTTTGGGTTGATTTGGATTTTCGGTCAAGTCTGGTCCGATTCGGTTCGGTTCTGGTCTGGTTCGGTTTGATCTAGTTCTGGTCTGGTTCAATTTTGTTTTGATTTGAGTCTGATTCAGATTAGCTGGACTGACCCGCTATCCACTGGGTTGACCCACAGATAAATAAAGGAACAATAGTTCCTAAGTTTTTTAAAAAAATCACCTTTCTCCTTCGGCGACGACAACGAAGCGTCAGCTTCCTTCGGCGATGGCGGTGGTCACTGCGATAACGGGGCCGGTGGTGCAGTCGTCGGCGATCGTCAGAGGTCATTGGCGATGCTATTTCAGCTATGGGACCGGCATTGCAGAAAAAAAGTTCTGCAAGCTGTAGAATTTAGGATCCCATGAAAGGAACTTTAGATCAACAAGAAAGAAGAAGAAGAAGAAGAAGAGAGAAGAAGAAGAGAAGAAGAAGAACGTGGAAGAAGAGAGTTTGGATTAAGGGAGAAGACGGTTGTGCCAAAAAGAAAAATGAGGGCTGGACAAATTTGTGAAAAGAGAGGAGAGTGCTTCAATGCCCTACCTCTTAGCCAATGCCTTTATTTATAGTTTTACAATACCCTTAGGGCTACAACTTGATAAAACAAAAGACATAAAAGGAACGCATATTTACACTTCTATGCTATCTTTATGGAAAGTACCATATTTTACACATATGCCACTCCTTTGACGTGTGGGCTTCTTGTCTTGAGCTCGTGGGCTTGAGCCCATCTTCCAACACTCCCCCTCAAGCTGGAGGAGAAAAGACATCATAAATACACAGCTTGCCACATATAAACGATAGGATTTTAGATGTAATGGGTTTAGTGAGAATATCAGCTACTTGCTCTTGAGATGACACATGTTTGAGAGAGATTATTCCTGCTTGAAACTTCTCCCGTATAAAATGACAATCCACCTCAATTTGTTTAGTTCTTTCATGAAAAACTGGATTTGAAGTGATATGAATGGCTGCTTGATTATCACAATGCAGATTCATGGACCCCTTTTTAAAAAAACCTAGTTCGGTAAGAAGGGTCCTAATCCATAAAAGTTCACTAACGGTATGGGCCATAGCTCTATATTCTGCTTCGGCGCTAGATCTTGCAACCACATTTTGCTTCTTACTTTTCCATGTAACCAAGTTTCCCCCAACCAGAGTACAATATCCTGATGTAGATTTTCTATCATCAGGAGATCCAGCCCAATCTGCATCTGAGAAACCTTCTATGTTGAAGTGCCCATGTTTTTTATACATCAATCCTCTTCCTGGAGCTCCTTTTAGATAACGTAATATTCTCTCTAAAGCCTGCCAGTGGGTAATTTGTGGTTTGTGCATGAATTGACTCACCACACTTATAGCATATGATATGTCTGGCCTAGTTACTGTGAGATAAATCAGTTTTCCCACCAGTCTTTGATATTTGCCAATATCAATATCTTCTTCATTTGTGGCACATAATTTTACATTTGTATCCATAGGTGTGTCAACTGGTCTACAACCCTTCATTCCTGTTTCTTCAAGGAGATCTAAGACATATTTCCTTTGAGACAATATTATCCCATGTTTGGATTGAAGAACTTCTATACCCAAAAAATATTTAAGCATACCAAGGTCTTTAGTCTTGAATTCCTGACATATCATCTGTTTCACCTCTTGTATGCTCAAAGCACCACCACCGATTAAGATAATATCATCCACGTATACGGCCAATAATATTTTTCCTTTGATCGTATCTTTATAATATACGGAATGATCAACTGAGCACCGATGAAAACCAAACCGTAGGAGTGTTTGACTAAATTTATCAAACCAAGCCCGAGGGGACTACTTAAGCCCATATAAAGACTTTTTTAACCGGCATACTGACTCCTCCTCAACCACATAACTAGGTGGTTGAACCATATAAATTTTCTCACTGGTATCACCATTTAAAAAAGCATTTTTAACATCCAACTGATAGACGGGCCATGAGGAAGCTGCAATAGATAAGATGATGCGTACCGAATTCAATTTTGCAATAGGAGAGAAGGTCTCCTCATAATCTATCCCATAGCACTGCGTATAGCCCTTAGCAACCAGTCGAGCTTTAAGACGAGCAACCGATCCATCCGGATTATGTTTCACCAAAAAAACCTATCGACAACCAACCGGTCTTTTACCTCTCGGGAGTGATGTTAAGTACCAGGTTTGGTTTTCGAATAAGGCATGCATTTCTTCATCCATAGCCTCCTTCCATCCTGGATGTCTCAGGGCCTCCTGATACGACTGCAGAATGGAACTAGAAGAAAGGGACGCAAGAAACTGAAAACACTCGGAAGACAAGTGATGGTGAGACATAAAATTTGAGATAGGATGCGAAGTAGTACAGGAGCGACGTTCTTTTCTTAAAGCAATAGGCCGAGTATCAAATTCAGGCCCATACATAGGAGGAGAAGGACTTACCTTGGGTGGATCTGACAACTCCACAGGTGAAGGTACAACCGGTGCATCAGGGGAAGGATCCACTTCAAGATTGAACGGCACAAGTAGACAAGGAGTAGTAGAAGGACAAGTCCATCCTGGAGGAGCAACATGGGAGGAGTAGAAGGGAGTGTCCTCAAAGAAAGTCACATCCCTAGAGATAAACATCCTCCGAAGGGTAGGATTGTAACAGACATAACCTTTCTGGGTGCGAGAGTATCCCAAAAAAATGCACTTCATAGACCAAGGATCAAGTTTATGTGGAGATGTAACATGAACAAAACACGTACATCCAAACACTTTCAAAGGAAGAGAAAAAGGATCTTCACTATTAAATAACACAGAGTAAGGAGTTTTATGATGAAGGACTGATGAAGGTAACCTATTAATGAGAAAGCATGCTGTAAGTATAGCATGAGGCCAATAGAAATAGGGTACCTTCATGGAGTAGAGGAGGCCCCGAACAACTTCAAGAAGATGACGATTCTTCCTTTCAAAAACACCATTTTGTTGAGGAGTATAGGCACATGATGTTTGATGAATAAGCCCATTACTCTCACAAAATGATTTGAAGTCATGAGACATGTATTCCTTAGCATTATCAGATCTAAGGGTTTGAATTTTCTTCCCAAATTGTGTCAAGACCATAGCATGAAAATTTTTAAACAAAGGAAGAATTTCAAAACGCTCTTTAAATAGATATAACCAAGTCACTCCAGTAAAATCATCAACAAAAATGACAAAATATTTAACTTGGGAAATATTTGAGACACATAAAGGGCCCCATACATCAGAATGTATTAGCTCAAATGAAGCAGTACTTATAGTTGTAAGACGAGGAGAATATGTACTCCTGACATGTTTACTTAATTGACAAACCTCACAACTGATATTAGAAAGTCCTTTTAAAGATGGAACCAAAGAACGAAGTGAATGGGTAGACGGATGACCAAGTCGGTTGTGCCAAAGTTGGGCCTCAGATATAGTGGACGATAATGTAGCTAATGGTGGAAGAGTGAAGTAGTACAAACCCCCCTTTTTATGGCTGCCACCAATCACCCGCTTCGTAGTGAGATCCTGAAAAACACAAGAAGACGATGAGAAGGTAATAGAGCAATTTAATTGTTTGGTCAATTGGCTAACCGAGAGCAAATTTAAAGGAAATTGAGGAACAAACAAAACATCTTGAAGGGGAATAGATGAAGTAAGAGAGGAGGAACCTTTGCCAAGGACCTTGGTTTGGTTACCATCAGCAATAGTAACGAATTTATGAGGATAACAAGGAGATACGGACTGCAACAAGTATTTGTTACCTGATAGATGTTCGGAGGCCCCGGAGTCAATGATCCAAGAGGAAGAGGAAGAAGAGGAAGAAAGCATACCTGAGGCAATAGTAGTGGCAGCAGTAGATGATGAGAGAATGGATGATTCCATGAAGGACTTCATTTTCTGAAATGCAGCATAGTCCTCAGCCGTAAGAGTCACATTTCCGGATGATGATTCAGCCTTATCTTCATTTTTCTCAACGTTAACTGAGACTGGGTTAGCTGTGGCCCAATCAGGTTGCCATGAAGTTTCCAGCATGATGCCACAAGGTGGTTCTGACGGCCACAATAAGTGCAAAGTTGAGGCTCAGTACGGAAAGAATTCTTACCCATTCTACCACCTCTACTTTCAGCCCCTCTCATAGTTCAACCCCCTCTCATATTTCTGTCTCATCCTCGGGATGAGGAAGATGTTCCCCGATTTCCAGAGAACATCGCTGATGGACCATCAATAGGAGAAGGAGGGGATGGATCCGGTATCCTAAGTAATGTAGCACTAATATCATCGAAGGATGGAAGAGCAGAAGAACTTAAAGTTGAGTTTTGGCCACCTCAAGGTATGGTTTAATATTTGATAAGAAAATGGCTACTGCCAAAGCTTCTCTTTGTCGTTCTTGAACAGCAATATCAGTGGAATATGGCTGAGCTAGTTTCCATTCTTGAAGAAGACCGCAAAACCGTGCCAAAAATTCATGAATATTATCTCCATGTTTCGTATGCAGCATGTTTTGTAAGACATCATATATTTTTTGTAATGAAGCAGTGCTTGAGTAAAGCTTGGCACAAGTGTCCCATATGTTCTTGGCGGTTTCCAAGTTGACCACATTGTTGGCCACCTGCTCTTCCATGCTATTAATGAGCCAACTTATCACCATGTTATCATCCTTAACCCACTTGTGGTAGGATGCGTCTTCTTCATCAATCGGAGGAGGAAAGTTAACAACGTGGCTCAAGAGGTCACGAGTAATAAGAACACTCCGAACTGATTGTGACCAGCTCATGTAATTGGAGAGACCTCTAAGTGGAATTGTAGTAATACGGAGTATATCAATCTTATTACTATTGTATCCAATCTCCATGATGAGGCAAGTAAAATATGGAGGTCAAGGGAAAAGGCCTTCTTCAAAGAACAATTACTCTATGTAATTTGAAGAACCCGTAGACCAAATTAATCACCAACAAAAGAAAACAAGAACCAATTTCTTTCACAAGGGCAAACACCAAATTATCAACAAATTTGTGCCTTTAGAAAGTGATAATAACATCCAGCCATCACTCAACTTCTCTTGTATTCATAAGAACAAAGAGAAGAAAGTAGTTGCAACCGATTAGGCCTTAATCCAAACTCCAACACAAACGAGCAATAGCCAAAAATTTAGAGAAGATTTAATGACAAACCAAGACACTTGGAAGAGATTTATCTTCAGCTCATGGAAGACTTCAACGTAAGAAAAAATTCAATTGTTGAAGTTAAAAAAAAAAGAAACTACAAAGGGTAAATGGTTGTTGGCATTTCATCAAATATGTAATGGGCATCCAACAACATAACACAAACCCATGAGCAACCTAAAGTAGGAGAAGATACAGCAACATGTGCTGGAATTCTACCTCAAACGAGATGGATCCAAATTACATAAAGGTAATTGAATTTCACCCATCAATCTTAATAAGATGTAAACAGAAAATTATCTTGATCACTCTTGTAATTGATTTACAAGGAGTCAAGATTATAACATCAATTTAGTCATAGAAATATATCTTTACAACATATAAAGATTTATCTTGACTTGATGTGACTCAAAATTCAAGAAGTAAATAAAAACAATAAAAAGGAGTATGTAAATAAGAAAAGGAAACAAAAAAAAAACGTAAATAAGAAGATGGTGAACTTATCTCTTTATGACTGAACTCCTTTTACAACTTCTTGAACAGATTTCATAATAACTCCATGAAGAGATCCTAAACTCCTTGCTCTGATACCATGTAGAATTTAGGATCTCATGAAAGGAACTTTAGATCAACAAGAAAGAAGAAGAAGAAGAAGAGAGAAGAAGAAGAGAAGAAGAAGAACATGGAAGAAGAGAGTTTGCATTAAGGGAGAAGACGGTTAAGTCTACCTATGTTCATTTACTCAAATATTGTGCTATTTAAATCATCCAACTCATTAACTCTTACTGTATAAGTAAGGCTAATGGAACTATGAGTCTGATTTACCTAAACCAAGAGATTTTTAATATACTTTATAGGCTAAAAGACATCCAATGTAATCAAATATCTAAGATGTTACATTTGATTTTATTTTGAGCTACACAAGCTCTAATGGTTGTAGGACCTAAATATTTTCCAATTTTATTCTAATTTGGGTCCTAATCTATTCTTGTTACAATGTGGGACCCACGATGGTGCTCAAGCTGGTGGGACCCACCATGAGGACGTGGGATATCAAGAAAAGTCCTAGAGGTCGTGGGACACCAAGAAGAGTCCTCACCCAAAAGCAAGCACGAGTTAAAGAATCAAGAAGCACAAGCTGAATTGAGAGAAGACTTGAAGATCAAGTAGGACCCATAAATATCTCACGAGCTGGCACTCTTATCAAGATGCGCTGGGAGATCATGAGGGGTCCTCAAGTATAAGAGCTGGCTTTTCCCTTATATTCACGTGAATAATGAAGGACTCCTAGTTCAACTCAAGTTAGTCTTCTTGTAGTTTAGTTTGAATAGACTTATATTAAAGAGTTAGAGTTGGAATGTAATTAGGATTGAAAGACAAGTGGTATAAAGACTCTACCTCCTCCTCTACTATAAATAGAGGTGTTTTAATTCGGAATTAATCAAGTCACACATTCAATCCCGAGTTGGTTTCTCTCTCTCTCTCTCTCTCTCTCTCTCTCTCTCTCTCTCTTTGCTTGGCACAACTTCTTCTTCCCCTTTTATTTTTTCCTTCTCTCTACCCGAGAGTTTTTCTTCCTTTTTCTCTTTTTCTTTCTTATTTCTCTTGTTCGGAATCATGGAAAAGGGATCCTAAATTCAACATGGTATCAGAGCATTATATTTAGGATCCCTTGTCATAGGACTGCTCTAGAGAAGTGATGATCAACACCACTCAAAGAAGGCTCTTTTATGAAGGAAGAACACAAGCCGAGAGATAAGTGTTCAATTTTTTTTTTATGCTACTGGTTTTCGAATTTAGATGATGATTCAAGGATGAATATGTGAACACTTTCATCTTATTATGTTATAGATATGCATGCCTCTCTATCTACAAGGAGCTATCAAAACAGTTTTATCTATTTGGAAATTCTGTTTGTCGAGACCAGTCCTTAATCAGATTATTAAAAGTTTGTTTTTCGTGGGATAAGAGTTCCCTGATATAGAAGATTATTATTGAGCCTCTTATGAGTGGTTTTTGAAAAAAATATATAATTTAGCATTGATGCTATATTCACATACACCGAGTTGATTGAAGTAGTACTACTTGGTGTTATTATTAGAAGTATTTTTTTTGAAGAAGAGCCTATCATGGCTGATGAAAATATGAATATCAAAGGTGATATATTGAGAATCACCACCATACCCTTACGTGGGGTATCAAATTTTATGAGTTGCTCCACCTCGGTTCGAAGGTTTCTTATAAAAAAAGACCTACTTGGTCACCTCACTACCCGAGGACCACCTGTTGATGAAGATGATATTTTTTTATATGAAATGGCTGAAGAATGATACTTAGGTAATTGGTTGGCTAATAAATAACATGAAAAAACATGTCTCTAGTAATTTTATTCAAATTGAGACTACTAAACAAATTTGGGAGACATGTGCTAAACTATACTCATGCCCTGATAGACTACATAGACCCTATGATATTCTCCAGAGAATGTTAAATACTAAACAAGGAGATAATATTCACGAGTACTTAGCCCGGTTTAGAGGCTTTCTTCAAGATTGAAAGTTATCTCAGCCCTCCACCACTGATATTTCTATCCAAGACAAACAAAAGGAAGCATTAATTACTGCTATTTGTCTTGCAAATGTTAAACCTCATCTTGAGATTGCCAATAGTCAACTATTGAGTGCTTCTACTGTCCCAAAGTTTGATGATGTGTGTGCAACATTACTTCAAATTCCAGAAAATTCTTCCTCCACTATTGATGTATCATCCGCTATGTATTCTGATCACAAAGAAACATCCTCTAACCACGGCCGAGGCAGAGGAAGAGGTGGAAGGACTAGTACTGGCAGAACAAATAATATTAAATGTACTCGTTGTAAATTTCTTGGCCATACTATAGAACAATGTCGTTACAAGGCGTGCATTTAGGGGGGGGGGGGGGGGGGGGGGGGGGGGTGTTAGTCAACTTTAAGCCAAAGATGAAGATCAGCCGCATTATGTTGTTCATCAGTTTACGTTGTTAGTGGAGCGCCAGACTTCATGTCATCTGGATGTTGGGGATGAAAAATGGAAAGTGGTTTCCGACCCTTTTTTCCATTCATCTGGATGAAGGGAACGCGGAGGTTTGAACCCCGGCGTTTTTTTCCCTCTCTCTCCTCGCACCCCCCTCTCTCGCTCTCTTCTCATTTTCATTTTTTCTCCCTCTCTCCCGTACCCCCTCTCTCATCTCCGTGTGCCCCCGACGCTCTGCTCACTCTCTTCTCTCAGACTCTCCTCTCCAGCCTCCATCTCTGCTCCCTCTCTTCTCCGGCCTCCGTCTCTCGGTCTTCTCTCGGACTCGCCTTCTCTCCCGGACCCCCTCTCTCGTCTCCGTGCCTCCCTTTCTTCTCTAGGACGCGCTCTCCGTTTTTCTCTCTCGCTTCTCCCTCTCTCTTATCCCTCTCGGCCTCCCTTTCTTCTCTCTCTTATCCGTCTCAGCCTCCCTTTCTTCTCTCTCTTCTCCCTCTCTTCTCCCTTTCAGCCTCCCACTCCCTTCTCTTTCTCACTATTCTCTTTTCCCCCAAAATACCTTCCGATTTCGTTTGATTTCCCCATTTAGATTTTGATTTTCTTTGATTTTGACATTTGGGCATCGATTGCTTAATTTCTACTTTGATTAGGCATCGATTTTCCCATTTGGCTTCGGTTTTCCCAAAATTTCAGAAGGTATGACTAAATCCTAATTTTTTTCATCAAATTAGTGTTTTATTTGATTTAATTTTAGTTTCAATGCCTAATTGAGGGTTATTTGTGGAAAATTGTGGGATTTAGGGTTACGGTTTAGGGTCTAAATTCTTGATTCGGGTTAGGGTTTATTTTTAGGGTTTGGTGCTCGGTATTTAAGGGACCTGGAATTATGGTTTAGGGTTTATGGTTAAGGATTTATGGTATTTTTAAGGATTAGAGTTTTTAAGGTTTAGGGGGTTTAGGGTTTTTAAGGTTTTGGTGGTTTTGCATTTCTAAGCTCTAGGGTTTTTTGGGTTTAGGGTATGGAATTAGGGTGTAGGGTTTAGGGTTTAAGGTTTTAAGGTTTAGGGTTTATGGTTAAGGATTTATGGTATTCTTAGGGATTAGGGTTTTTAAGGTTTAGGGGGTTTAGGGTTTTTATGGTTTTGAGGTTTTTTTTTTTTTTAAGCTCTAGGGTTTTTTGGGTTTAGGGTATGAAATTAGGGTGTAGGGTTTAGGGGATCTAGGGTTTAGGTTATTAAGTTCTGGAATTAGTGTTTAGGGTTTAGAGTTTAGTAGGTGATAGGGTTTAGGCTTTAGGGAGTGTAGGGATTGATGGTTTAAGGTTTAGGTTTTATTAGGGATTTTTTAGTCCAATTCAAACAAGGCTGAGTCGCCTACACGGGTGTCCATTAGGCAACAAAGCCCGATCCTCATCACTGATGAGGTACAATTCATAGTGCCTGCGGAGTTATATGGGGCTCTACCAGGGGTGTTTGATTAATTTTGAAATATTTTAGAATGTTGTTGAGAATTTTTGAAGTGCTATGGAATGTTTTTGCCATGTGGTGAGGAGATTCGGGTTTTATACATATCCACCACATGGTATTCTATTTTTTATGGTTTGTGTTTCCGTGAGGGTAAAGGTTATCTGATAAAGGTTTTTCCATGAGGACCATCTCGGATTTAGATTATACATGGTTGTAAGAAGACAACCAATTGCTCGACCATTTGACATTTGGACCTTTGAAGATGATAGCAAAATGCTCGATTTCTTGGTCGAGCAGGTCAATCTAGGGAACAAGTTGCCTAACGGGGTTTGGAAGCATGAGGTATATATAAACTGTGTTAATAAGTTCAATGAAGACGCAATAAAAAAACTATTGAGCAGGTGAAGAATCGAGCAAGATCATAGAAGAAAACATACCAAACGGTAACGAGCTGTATCAACACTAGTGGGTTCGGTTGGGATGCAACCACATAACGAGTTATTGCATGTAATTCTATATGGCTTGGCTACATAAAGGTCAGTAAATCATGATGTACTATTAAATATTTTTTTTGTTTTCTGGGTTAGTATAACTCTATTCCTAGACGTCTAAATGATGTTTTATTCTTGGAGGAGCATAAAGATGCTGAGAAGTACATATGTGAAGGCTGCCCCCTGTACGAAAATTAGTTGTGGTGGTGGGAAACACAATAGCCATGGGGTCAGGAGGTGTAACCTTTGTAGAGCAGGGCGATGAACTCATCCGTGAGTCAGAACATGTCCCAATGGATGAGCCCGAGGATGTTGATATAGTTGGGGATACTCCATCACCATTATTAAGCGTGAATGAGTCGACATGTAATCAATCTGAAAGAAGTAAGTGGTCATCTTCAAGTCGTCGTAGAAAGAGAACCAAAATGTCCAGTGATGACACTAGTAGATTAATTAATGCAATGGATCAAATAGCTCAGACATTTCAGAATTTCATGAAGACTAAAGAGGCAGATTGGGTCAAAGCCCTCAGGGAAATCCCGGACCTGTCTACAGACTTGAAGTTTCGTGCTCCTTTATGGTTGGATATGCCAAGTAAGAAGGAATATTTTACGGACATGATAGTGGAAGAGCGGGTCGAGTGGCTTAAATATTGTGCAACAAACTAATTGTAATGCATTGTTATGTGGTATGATGTTTAAATTATGACTTGCAAGACTTATTAGTATGGTTAGTATTTAACTTTGATATGTTGTTGTGTTAATATATTGCATGGATGAATATGGTAGATGAGTATGGATGTGGACAATTAAATGGATATGGTTGCGTAGGGATGTGATTGAATGTAGGATGTGGGAATGTGGATGAATATGGTTGTGTATAGGTGTGATTGAAAATAGGTTATAGTTGAAGATTGATGTTTACTTGTGTTTATGACTTTTAGACGATTGAATTTGTAGATTTCCACGGACATTATGACAAACGAAGAAAAAATTGCAACTATGGTTGCATTCACAACTTTGTTTATTGCCATGGGAAGATATTGTCTCTACCATTGCAACAAACGTGTACCACATTCCTTTGAGATGAATGGTCCACTGTATTTGCAAAATGTACTAGACAAATCACCAGTTAAATTTCAGAAAGTGTATAGGATGAATCAACTGGTATTTCACAAATTGGCAGATATACTTACTAGTAGAGGGTTTTTATCAACTACAAAGACCATCTCAGTTGAAGAACAACTTGCATATTTTCTCCTAACTGTTGGTCAACAACAATCTTATAGTGTCACAATAGAGATGTTTGATAGATCAAACTGGACCGTAAGTAGGTATTTCAACAAAGTGTTGGATGCAATCCTCAAATTTCACTCTGATTACGTCAAATGGCCTTCAGAACGCACACACTCGAAGTAACCGGTTCAATGTTTTATTCTTACTTCAAGGTAACATCACGTCCTCTAACTAAACAATTTTAGATTAATATACAAAGCTAGTCAATATTAATTGAAAATGTATAATTAGGATTGTATTGGAGCTATTGATGGAATTCATATCAAAGCGAACATTCCACTTGAAGATCAACCAAGGTTCTGGAATAGAAAAGGTTATCTCTCACAAAATGTGATGGCAGCATGTTCATTTGACATGCAATTCACTTATGTACTTGTAGGATGGGAGGGGTCAGCAGCTGATTCCCGTGTACTGAAGGACGCATTGACTCGCCGAGATAAAATCTTTGTACCTGAAGGTAAGTAATATATTTTTATGCAGTCATTTTTTATCTATTTTATCTTCAATTATTTTATGTGGAATATAATTTCTATTATAGGAAAATATTATCTAGTCGATGCTGGTTATGCAAATCTTCTGGGATTTTTGGCTCCAAATCGAGGAACCCGGTATCATCTGCAAGAATTTGGAGATAATATTCCTAGAAATGAAAAAGAATTATTCAACCAAAGACACTCATCTTTGCGGAATATTATTGAGCAAACTTTTGGTGTTTTAAAAGCTTGATTTCAAATGTTGAAAGGCGCTCCTCCATTTTCTTTTAAGATCCGGACAAAAATTGTACTTGCTTATTGCATATTGCACAATTATATACATGGACAGGATTATGATAATATATTTGAAGATGAAGATGATGATTCGGGTGGCGAGCTCAGTGAAGGAGGTGATGCGGTCGAATTAGGTGTAATGGATGATGCAGACAACGACGATTACGATGGTCTTGAGGATGAGGGTAGCCAAGTAACAAGCTTTCGGAGGTAGTGTGGATCAGAATCCACAAGAGCTGCACAATTTCGAGATGCCATATCGACTTCCATGAGGAACGATAAATGATGGTTGTATCTTATTACTTTTGAACATGTGTCATTCATATGTACTAAACTTGCAACTTGATGATTTTAATATTAAAGGCACAAACTCGTTATTTGAACAATCTTTCTTTTAGGTTATTAATAAAGTTGTATATGTAATTATTTAATATTTTTTTCAATTTTATTACTATATTAAACTTCATATTTAAGTCTCAGGTAAATAAAATATAATTAAAGTATGCATTTGATTAATTAATTATTTTTAATTTTGTCAAAATATATTATTAATTAATACCATGTAAAAAATCTATCTTATGTTATTAATATAATACTTTTTATTTATAATCATATTTATTTTTTATTTACTCTATTGTATTAGTGATTTAATAGTGGTAATTAAAATATTGTTAACTCAAGCACTTGGTTTAATTAACTCATTTTTATAATTAATAAAATCAATGGTTTTAAATTTAATGAAAAAATATTTTTAATTACTAATATGTAAAAATATATAGTGTGTTAAAGTTAGTATTTGATTGATTTTTCATGTTTAATCATGACATTTTTATGTTAAAGAACACAATATATTATCAATAAATTAATAACTTAAATGTATTATATTCGTTTATATTATTTTTAATGTTATTTATTTATTTTTTATGATTCATCATGTGCACAATTAATTGACTCACGTAATTTCTGTATTCATGTACAATAAACAGTAATCTTTAACTAATATAATATATAATTAAATTAATTAGTACATTAATATATTTTAGTTATACATTCAATTAGTTATGCATGTAGTAATAATGTTTATTTTACCTAATTTAATGTTTAAGTATTATATTTTAATTAAGTATACTTTACAAGTTACTAATTCTCTTATTTTCTACGTTTTCCTCATTTGGGGGCACTAACATTGGAAATTGTTTTCCAGTGGACATGAACTTGTCCACACTAACACCCATTTCGAAGATGAAGATCATGTAGATGCATGAGATGAAGATGAAGATGAACTTTAAATTTTATGTTTGATGACTAACCCCCCTCCCCTTACTGTGGAAAATATGGCCAGTATAAGGAAATATGCTATAAAGCTAATGACAAGTCAGAATTGGCAAGGGCTAATCAAGCCCTTATGTGTGATGCAAAAGAAGACCATCCCACAACATCAGCTGCACAGTAAAATATTACTGATGAAGAGTATGAGCTATTTTAGAAAATATAGACCATGCTAGGTTCTTTTCCCAATCCCTCTACAAGTACTGCTACCACTACTGCTTCAGGTATGCTATCTGCCTCATCTTCATCCTGGATAATTGATTCAGGAGCCTCCGAGCATCTTACAGGTAATAAAACTTTATTACATTCTCTATCTCCGAGTCTTTCACACAAGTTTGTTACCATAGATGATGGTTCTCAAACCAAAGTCCAAGGAAAAGGTTCGACTGCTATCACCCCATCACTTCCACTCACTAATATTCTTTTTATTCCTACTTTCCTTTGAACTTACTATCTGTTATCAGCTTACAAAATATTTTTATTTTTTGGTTACTATAGAATTTAGAATCTCATGAAAGGAACTTTAGATCAACGAGGAAGAAGAAGAAGAAGAGAGAAGGAGAGGAGAAGAAGAAGGACGTGGAAGGAGAGAGTTTGGATTAATGGAGAAGAGGTTTGCGTCAAAGTGAAATTGAGGGCTGGAAGAATTTGTGGAAAGAGAGGAGAGTGCTTCAATGATCTACCTCTTAGCTAATGCCTTTATTTATAGTCTTTACAATACCCTTAGGTCTACAACTTGATGAAATAAACGACATAAAAAGAACACATATTTACACCTCTATGCCATCTTTAAGTGAAGTATCATAATCCACACATGTGCAACTCCTTTGACGTGTGAGTTTCTTGCCTTGAGCTTGTGGGCTTGAACCCATCTTCCAACACTCCCCCTCAAGCTGAAGGAGAAAAGACATCATAAATACCCAGCTTGCCACATATAAACGATAAGATTTTAGATGTAATAGGTTTAGTGAGAATATCAGTTACTTGCTCTTGAGATGACACATGTTTGAGAGAAATTATTCCTGCTTGGAACTTCTCTTGTATAAATTGACAATCCACCTCAATATGTTTAGTTCTTTCATGAAAAACTGGATTTGAAGTAATATGAATGGCTGCTTGATTATCACAATGTAGACCCATGGACCCTTTTTTATAAAAACCTAATTCGGTAAGAAGGGTCCTAACCCATAAAAGTTCATTAATGGTATGGGCCATAGCTCTGTATTCTGCTTCGGCGCTAGATCTTGCAACCATATTTTGCTTCTTACTTTTCCATGTAACCAAGTTTCCTCCAACCAGAGTACAATATCCTGATGTAGATTTTCTATCATCAGGTAATCCAACCCAATCTGCATTTGAGAAGCCTTCTATGTTGAAGTGCCCATGTTTTTTATACATCAATCCTCTTTCTGGAGCTCCTTTTAGGTATCGTAAGATTCTCGCTAAAGCCTGCCAGTGGGTAATTTGTGGTTTGTGCATGAATTAACTCACCATACTTACAACATATGATATGTCTTGCCTAGTTACTGTGAGATAAATCAGTTTTCCCACCAGTCTTTGATATTTGCCAATATCAATATCTTCTTCATTTGTGTAATTTTATATTTGTATCCATAGGTGTGTCGACTGGTCTACAACCCTTCATTCATGTTTCTTCAAGGAGATCCAAGACATATTTCCTTGGAGACAATATTATCCCATGTTTGGATTGAAGAACTTCTATACCCAAAAAATATTTAAGCATACCAAGATCTTTAGTCTTAAATTACTGACATATCATCTTCTTCACCTCTTGTATGCTCAAAGCATCATCACCGGTTAAGATAATATCATCCACATATACAGCCAATAATATTTTCCCTTTGACAGTATCTTTATAATGTACGGAATGATCAATCGAGCACCGATGAAAACCAAACCGTAGAAGTGTTTGACTAAATTTATCAAACCACGCCTGAGGGGACTGCTTAAGCCCATATAAAGATTTTTTTAATCGGCATACTGACTCCCCCTCAACCACATAACCAGGTGGTTGAACCATATAAATTTCATCACTTATATCACCATTTAAAAAAACATTTTTAACATCCAATTGATAGACGGGACATGATGAGTTAGTATCAATAGATAAGATGATGTGTATTGAATTCAATTTTGCAACAGGAGAGAAGGTCTCCTCATAATCTATCCCAAAGCACTGTGTATAGCCTTTAGTAATGAGTCGAGCTTTAAGACGAGCAACCGATCCATCCGGATTATGTTTTACCAACAAAACCCATCTACAACCAACTGGTCTTTTACCTTTTGGGAGTGATGTTAAGGACAAGATTTGATTTTTATATAAGGTGTGCATTTCTTCATCCATAGTCGCCTTCCATCTTGGATGCCTCAGAGCCTCCTGATAAGACTATGGAATGGAAGTAGAAGAAATAGATGCAAGGAACTGAAAACACTTGGAAGACAAGCGATGGTGAGACATAAAATTTGAGATAGGAGGTGAAGTAGTACAAGAACGACGTTCCTTTCTTAAAGCAATAGGCCGAGTATCAAATTCAGACTCATACATAGGAGGAGAAGGACTTACCTCTGGTGGATCCGACAACTCCATAGGTGAAGGTACGGCCGGTGCATCAAGGGTTGGGTTAACTTCAAGATTGAAAGGCACAAGCGGACAAGGAGTGGTAGAAGGACAAGTCCATCCTGGAGGAGCATCATGGGAGGAGTAGAAGGAGGTGTCCTCAAAGAAAGTCACATCCCTAGAGATAAGCATCCTCCGAAGGGTAAGATTGTAACAGACATAACCTTTCTGGGTGCGAGAGTACCCCAAAAAAATGCACCTCATAGACCAAGGGTCAAGTTTATTTTTATGTGGGGATGTAACATGAACCAAACACTTTCAAAGGAAGAGAAAATGGATTTTCACCATTAAATAACACAGAGTAAGGAGTTTTATGATGAAGAACTGATGAAGGTAACCTATTAATAAGAAAACATGCTTTAAGTATAGCATGAGGCCAATAGAAATAGGGTACCTTCATGGAGTAGAGAAGGCCCCGAGTAACTTCAAGAAGATAACGATTCTTCCTTTCAACAACACCAATCACCTGCTGTTTGAGGAGTATAGGCACATGATGTTTGATGAATAAGCCCATTACCCTCACAAAATGATTTGAATTCATTAGACATGTATTCCTTAGCATTATCAAATCTAAGGATTTGAATTTTCTTCCCAAATTGTGTCAAGACCATAGCATGAAAATTTTTAAAGAAATGAAGAATTTCTGAACGCTCTTTAAATAAATATAACCAAGTCACTCAGGTAAAATCATCAACAAAAATGACAAAATATTTAACTTGGGAAATATTTGAGACACATAAAGGTCCCCATACATCAGAATGTATTAGCTCAAAAGGAACATTACTTTTAGTTGTAAGACGAGGAGAATATGTACTCCGAATATGTTTACTTAATTGACAAACCTCAGAACTGAAATTAGAAAGTTCTTTTAAGCATGGAAGAAAAGAATGAAGTGAAGGGGTAGACGGATGACCAAGTCGGTTGTGCCAAAGTTGGGCTTTGGATTAGTGGATGATAATGCAGCTAATGGTGGAAGAGTGAAGTAGTACAAACCCCGCTTTTCATGACTACCACCAATCACCTGCTTCGTAGTGAGATCCTGAAATACACAAGAAGATGGTGAGAAGGTGATAGAGCAATTTAATTGTTTGGTTAATTGACTAACCGAGAGCAAATTTAAAGGAAATTGAGGGACAAACAAAACATCTTGAAGTGGAATAGATGAGGTAAGAGAGGATGAACCATTTACAAGGACATTGGTTTGGGTACCATTAGCAATAGTACCGAATTTCTGAGGATAACAAGGAGATAAGGACTGCAACAAGTGTTTGTTACCTGAAAGATGTTCGGAGGTCCAGGAGTCGATGATCCAAGAGGAATAGAAAGAAGAGGAAGAAAGCATACCTGAGGCAATAGTAGTAGCAACAGTAGATGATGAGGGAATAGAGGATTCCATGAAGGACTTCATTTTCTGAAATACAACATATTCTTCAGCAGTAAGAGTCACATTTCCGAAGGATGATTCAGCCTTATCTTCATGTTTCTCAACGCTAACAAAGATTGGGTTAGCCGTGGCCCAATCAAGCTTGCCATGAAGTTTCCAGCATGTTCCCATAAGGTGGTTTTGACCACCACAGTAAGTGCAAAGTCGAGGCTTAGTACGGGATGTATCAGGTATGCAACATATTTTGGGTTGGGGCTCTTACGATGGGGTATCAATAGGAGAAGGAGGGGATGTATCAGGTATCCAAAGTAATGTAGCACTAATGTCATCGAATGATGGAAGAGCAAAAGAACTTAGAACTTGAGTTTTTGCAACCTCAAGTTAAGGTTTAATATTCGATAAGCAAATGGTTGTTGCCAAAGCTTCTCATTGTTGTTCTTGAACGGCAATATCAGTGGAGTATGGCTGAGATATTTTCCATTCTTGGAGAAGGCCTCGAAACCGGGCTAAAAATTCGTGAATATTATCTCCATGTTTCGTATGCAACATATTTTGTAAGACATCATATACTTTTTGTAATGAGGCAATACTTGAGTAAAACTTAGCACAAGTGTACCATATGTTCTTGGCGGTTTCCAATCGGATCACATTGTTGGCCACCTGCTCTTCCATGCTATTGATGAGCCAACTTATCACCATGTTATCATTTTAATCTACTTGTGGTAGGTCTCATCTTCTTCATCAATCAGAGGAGGAAATTTAATAACGTGGCATAAGAGGTCACGAGTAATAAGAACCCTCCAGACTGAGTGTGACCAACTCATGTAATTGGAGAGACCTCTTACTGGAATCATAGTAATACGGAGTATATCATTTTTATTACTGTTGTGTTCACTCTCCATGATGAGGCAAGTCAAATGTGGAGGTCAAGGGAAGGGGCCTTGTTCAAATAACAATTACTCAATGTAATTTGAAGAATCCGTGGACCAAATCAATCACCAAAAAAGGAGAACAAGAACCAATTTCTTCCACAAGAGCAAACACCAAATTATCAACAAATTTGTGCCTTTAGCAAGTGTGAATAAAATCCAGCCATCACTCAACTCCTCTTGTATTTTTAAAAACAAAGAAAAGAAGGTAGATGCAACCAATTAGGCCTTAATCCAAAATCCAACACAAACCGAGAGATAGAAAAAAAAATATTTAGAGAAGATTTAAAGGCAAATCAAGATACTTGGAAGAAATTTATCTTCATCTCATGGGATAATTCAAAGTAAAAAAATTCAATTGTTGAAGTTCAAAAGAAACTACAAAGGGTAAAGGGCTGCTGGAATTTCACCAAATATATAATGGGCATCCAACAACATAAAACAAACCCATGAGCAACGTTAAGAAGGAGAAGTTACAGCAACATGTGCTGGAATTCTACCTCAAATGATATTGATACAAGTTACATAAAGGTAATTGAATCTCACCCATCAATCTTAATAAGACACAAACAACAAATGATCTTGATCACGCTTGTAATTGATTTACAAGAAGATCAAGATTATCACATCAATTTAGTCATAAAAAATGAATCTTCAGAACATATAAAGATTTATGTTGACTTGATGTGATTCAAAGTTCAAGAAGTAGAAAAACAGTAAAGAGGAGTATATAAATAAGGAAAGGAAACAAAATGTAAATAAGAAGAGCATGAACTTATCTCTTCATGACTGAACTCCTTCTTTTACAACTTCTTGAACAGATTCCATAGTAACTTCATTAAGAGGGATCCTAAATTCTTTGCTCTGATACCATGTAGAATTTAGGATTTCATGAAAGGAACTTTAGATCAACGAGGAAGAAGAAGAAGAAGAGAGAAGAAGAGGAGAAGAAGAAGGACGTGGAAGGGGAGAGTTTGGATTAAGGGAGAAGAAGTTTGCGTCAAAGTGAAAGTGAGGGCTGGACGGATTTGTGGAAAGAGAGGAGAGTGCTTCAATGCTCTACCTCTTAGCTAATGCCTTTAGTTATAATCTTTACAACGCCCTTAGGTCTACAACTTGATGAAATAAAAGACATAAAAAGAACACATATTTACACCTCTGTGCCATCTTTAAGTGAAGTATCATATTTCACACATGTGCAACTCCTTTGATGTGTGAGTTTCTTGCCTTGAGTTTGTGGGCTTGAGCCCATCTTCCAACATTTACCTTCTCACCTACCTCATGTGTTTTTCAGGATCTTATAATGAAGCGGGTGATTGGTGGAGGCCATGAACAAGGGGGGCTTTATTACTTGGACGTGCCAAAGATCAATATTGTGTCTACTACTGAGAATGAGACACGATTATGACACAATGGGTTGGGACATCCTTATATACAATCTCTTCATCATATGTTTCCATCTCTTCAGATCAGGTTAGAATTCAGTTGTGAGGTGTGTCAGTTAAGTAAACACCAAAGAAGTACATACTCTCCTCGTCCAAAAGTCAAAATTGACACTCCTTTTTCGTTGATTCATACTGATGTTTGGGGGCCCTTAAGTGTCTCTAATATTTATCAAGCAAAATATCTTATTAATTTTATTGATGATTTCACTCACACAACTTGGTTGTTTATTTTTAAGGAGTGTTATGAGATACCATCAATTTTTAAGTCATTTCATGCTATGGTACTCACACAATTTGGTCAAAAGATAAAAATTCTCTGGTCTGATAATGCCAAAGGGTATATTTCAAAAGACTTTGACTCATTTTGTCAAGAACATGGTATTCTCCATCAGACATCATGTGCCTACACTCCTCAACAAAATGGTGTAGCCGAACAGAAAAATCTTCATATTCATGAGGTAGCTCGAGGTCTATTATATGCCATGAAAGTTCTATACTTTTATTGGCCCCATGCTGTCCTTACAACGTATTTTCTTATAAATCGTCTACCGTCTACTGTTCTTGGTAATAAAACACGCTACTCTAAATTATTACCAAATGATGACCCGTTTGCATTACCATTAAAAGTCTTCGGTTGTCAATGTTTTGTTCATAATACATTGCCTAGACACAACAAACTTTATCCTAAATCTATAAAGTGTATTTTTTTGGGATACTCTCGCACATAAAAGGGTTATGTTTATTATAGTCCTCATCTGCAACGTTTATTTGTGTCCAGGAATGTAACATTTTTTGAAGACTCCTCATATTATTCTGATAGCGCTCCTCCTCGTATGTCATCAGTACCGAGTTCTCCTCGACCAGTTGTGCCTCGTGACACTGAGATTGTTTAGCCCCCAGAGCAAGTGGCTGATACCACACCTGCCGAGTTATCAGATTCACCAAAGGTAAGTCCTTCATCACCTGTTGTTTTTGGTCCACAATTTGATACTCATCCAATTGCTATATGAAAAGAACCTCGATCATGCACTCAATCTTCTACTTCTCATCCGATTTCCAATTTTGTGTCTCATCATCGCCTCTCACCTTTATGTTGTCAGTTTCTTTCTTCTATTTCCTCCATATCTGTTCCATAGTCATATCAGGAGGCTCTACATCATCCAGGGTGGAAGGCAGCAATGGATGAAGAAATGAAGACACTCAATGATAATCACACATGGTCACTGGTTCCTCTACCTACAGATAAAAAACCCGTTGGTTGCAAGTGGGTTTATACAGTGAAACATAATCAGGATGGGACCATTTCACGACTGAAGGCTTGACTGGTTGCAAAAGGTTACACTCAATGCTATGGAATTGATTATGATGAAACATTCTCTCCAGTGGCCAAAATGACCTCGGTACGTATATTATTATCTTTGGCAGCCAATTCATCATGGCCAATATATCAATTGGATGTAAAAAAATGCATTTCTCAATGGTGATATCAAAGAAGAGATTTATATGCAACAACCACCTGGGTATGTGGTTGAGGGGGAGTCTGCATGTCGCCTTTAAAAATCTCTATATGGACTAAAGCAATCCCCACAGGCACGGTTTGAGAAATTTAGTCAAGCCCTCATACGGGCAGGTTTTTAGAGATGTTCTGTAGATCACTCAGCATTTATTGAGAACACAATGAGAGGTAAGGTGATTCTAGCTATTTATGTTGATGATATTATTTTAACTGGGAGTGATTCTGAGGGCATTCAGAAAATAAAAGAAAGAATATGTGCTGAATTCAAGAAAAAGGATCTTGGATTACTAAAATATTTTTTGGGTATTGAGGTCTTACAATCCAGACATGGGATTGTTCTATCCCAAAGGAAATATACCCTTGATCTACTAGAAGAAACATGGATGATGGGATGCAAACCGATAGACACTCGTATGGATACAAATACAAAATTATGTGGAGGCACTGAAGAAGATGTGGATATTGGTAAATATCAAAGGTTAGTGGGATGACTTATTTACCTGTGTGTAACGAGGCCATACATTTCGTACGCTGTAAGTGTGGTAAGTCAGTACATGCACAAGCCATAACTTAGTCATTGGCAAGCACTTGAGAGGATACTACGATATCTGAAAGGAGCTCCTGGAAGGGGGCTCCTCTATAAAAATCATGGTCACTTCAACATCGAGGTATTCTAGGATGCAAACTGGGCCGGATCCCTAGATGATAGAAAATCTACTTCGGGATTTTGCACGATGGTTGGAGGAAATATGGTTACGTGGAAAAGAAAAAAACAAAATGTAGTAGCAAGGTCAAGTGCAGAAGCAGAATACAGAGCCATGGCACACACTGTTAGTGAACTCATATGGATAAGATCTCTTCTCACTGAATTGGGATTCTATAAATAAGTTCCAATGGATCTATACTGTGATAATCAAGCAGCACTGCATATTACATCGAATCTAGTCTTCCATGAAAGGACAAAGCATATTGAGGTAGATTGCCATTTTATACGAAAAAAATTCCAAGCTGGTCTCTTATCTCTGAAGCACATATCATCACAAAATCAAGTTGCAGACATTCTCACCAAGCCAGTCACTCACAAGATTATGCAACAAGTTGGGCATTTATGATGTCTTCTCACCCTCAGCTTGAGGGGGAGTGTTACAATGTGGGACCCACCATGGTGCTCGAGCTGGTGGGACCCACCATGAGGACGTGGGACACCAAGAAGACTCCTCACCCAAAGCAAGCACGAGTTAATGAATCAAGAAGCACAAGCTGAATTCAGTTAAAAGACTTGAAGATCAAGTGGGTATTATGGACTCAATAGCACACCAAGTCACTCAGAGGAGGAGACAATGACTCACCGAGTCACCTACTTTTACTTTCATTATTTATGTTGCTTTTAGATTCAATTTTCATTGATGATGTAATAAGGCCTGGAAGTAGGGGGTATAGTGGGGATTTATAACCCTAAACTATCATGGCGTGAAATACCCTATTTAAGAGGTAAGGAAGGAGAAATAAAGCAAGTTTGAATTTAGAGTAATTTAGGGTAAATAGGTTCTTGTTCGATCTCCCTATTCTAGGGTTCTTGACGTGAATCTTCCTTGCTATCTTGGTGAGTTCGTGGGTATCATGAGTGATTGTGGATTGAGATAAAGGGGAATTAAACTCTAGCCTTTCGAGTTGAGGGAGATCCTTGTTTCTTTCATGGAAATCAAGAAGAGTGAATGGTTTGCGTGAAGGTTTCCTCAGCCAAGGAGAAGGGATGCGACTTGCTAGGTTGGAGGTCCTTCAAGAGGTAATTCTAAACCTTTTCCTGGGTATAGAAAGATTATATTTCTATTTCTTTTACGTAAGAGACAATTAGTTGCACGGTAGAGAAACCATACCTCTTGACGTGAATCATAAGAGAGGGGTTTCACAAGGAGGCTCTCAACAATCTATTGCTTCTTTGTTTGCACCTATAATTGAGAAAAGGAAACTCCTTTTCAAGGGAAACGAATTCAGCAAAGAGAAAATATTGTTCTTGGTTCATTACAGTGATTAAAAACCCTCTTAACGTGCTGGATTAATCACTACCTTTCCGAGTTACTAGATCCATGGCTAGGGACCATAACAACTTGGTATCAGAGCAAGGTAACACGGCAGAGACCAGCAACAATGAATTGCTTGAAGCAATTCTAAAAGGCCAGCAAGGATTCACTGAGAGGTTCTCTAGACTTGAGCTCAGTATGAAGACATTGAATGGAAAGATGGATAACATGGAGACTGGTATAACTACTGGAGAACAAAGAGGAGGGAACCATTTGCATAACAGAGGGGGAGAGGAGTTTACTAGGCGCACGAGTTTCTCTAGACAGCAAGGACACTTCAACCCGGGGGGGGGGGGGGGGGGGGGGTTGGGGCTCTTCAACCAGAGGGGAGGCACTATTCCTAGGTATACTAAACTTGAATTCCCTACTTATAATGGGTCAGAAGATCCTTTGATCTGGCTGTATTGGTGCGATATTTTTTTACCCATCAATGAATTACAGCTTATGATAAAGTCCAATTGGCTGTCTTCCACTTACTGAGGGAAGCACAACTCGGGTTTCAGAAAGTTGAGGTTGATATAGAGGTGATCGATTGGATGTGTTTAAGAATTTATGCTCTCTCTGTTTTGGTCCTGTTTACAACAACCCTTTGGGGGATTTGGTTTTGTTACTCCAAACTGGCTCAGTGGAGCAATATCAACAACAGTTCCAGGAAAAATTAGCCAGAGCACACAGTATGGTACGTGGGGACCAACAAGTGGCACTATTTACAGTAGGCCTTATTGAATTGTTATGGCTAGAGGTGGAGCTCTATACCCCTATTGACTTATCCAACACAATGAATATGACCCATGCTTTAGAAATTTGACAGAAGGTCCAACACAGACGAACCCCATGGTTAGGGGAGAGGAGCACTTCCTCCACCTGGTAGGGCCGGCGCACTTATCCTCAGGGGGCTCAATCAACAACACCTCCTCCATGACACACTCCGAGTAATACTTTGTCCAGGGATACGCGATCACACAATCATCCACCTCAGTACATAAAAAAATTGACAAGTGCTGAGATGGCGGAAAGGCGGTCTAAAAATCTGTGTTACAACTGTGATGAATAGTTTTGGGCTGGTCATCAGTGCAAAAGGTTGTTTTGGCTTTAAGTGGATGAGGTCGATGATCCAGATGATACAGGCGAGAGGAGAGAGGACGAGCCACCGGAAATATCCTTGCATGCCATTACTGGGTAGAAATCGCCCAAAACCATGCAAGTTAGAGCTCAAGTCTTCGATCGGGAACTCATGGGACTAGTGGATTCAGGGAGTACCCACAATTTTCTTAGCTTAATTGTGGCTCAGCACCTGTAGTTAAAAATTCTTCCACATCCGACAACCACAGTCTCAGTGGCCAATGGGGAGAAGGTTCCTAGCTACGGTATCAGTAAGGCGGTAAATTTTTCTATTGGCACTACTTTAATTCATGCTGAATTTTTTGTTATTCCTCTGGCTGGGTTTGATATGGTGTTGGGGATTAAATGGTTACAAACATTGGGACCCATTCTGTGGGACTTTTCTGCGTTAACAATGAGTTTTTACTGGCACGGTAGCCAAGTCCTCTTACAAGGAAGTCAAGTGGACAACCAACAACACATTCATTCTCGGACTACCCAAGATACACCATACCGCACTATAGATACTCTTATTGATGAGTTCTCCAACCTTTTTTGTGAGTCTACAGGACTCCCTCCCTTGAGACACTGTGATCACCGGATATGTTTAAAACTAGGGTTTGATGTAGTTGTTGTTCGACCGTAGCGGTATCCTCACCTACAGAAAGATGAGATTGAGAGACAGTGTCAGGCAATGCTACACCCGGGACTTATTCACAGCAGTAGATCCTCATTCTCTTCACCCATCTTACTCGTGAAGAAACATGATGGGACATGGCGCTTTTGTGTTGATTATCGGGAATTGAACGCGCAGACAGTGAAAGATAAGTTTCCCATTCCGATTGTGGAGGAGCTCCTCAATGAGTTACATGGTTCATGGGTATTTACTAAACTGGACTTATGGTCTGGATATTACCAGGTTCGTATGCATCCCTCCGACATTCTAAAAATATCATTCCACACACACGACCACTTTGAATTTGTGGTCATGCCATTGGGGTTGTCCAATGCTCCTTCCACTTTCCAGGTGCTGATGAACGAGGTATTTAGCTCTTACCTTCGGAAATTTGTACTTGTTTTTTTTATGATATACTTATATATAGCAAGTCTAGAGAGGACCATGTAGACCATTTGAGGATTGTGTTTGAATTAGTACGAGCACATCAATTGTATTTTAAGAAATCTAAATGCTCCTTTGGGGCATCTCATGTTGCATACCTTGGCCACATTATCTCACATGAGGGGGTAACGATGGATCCAGAGAAGATTCAAGACATTCATGAGTGGCCTCAACTTCAGTTACGTTCAGCATTACGCAGTTTCTTGGGTCTAGTAGGATATTACCGAAAAATTTATTCGGAATTACGGTCCTTTGGCAGTACCTTTAACAAACCTCCTCAAAAAGAATTCATTTAAGTGGAATGAGGAGGCCACACAGGCCTTTGAGGTGCTTAAAGGTGCTCTAGCCTCTACACCTGACTTACAGCTCCCGAATTTTGACAACTTATTTGTGGTGGAATGTGATGCTTTTGGTGGGGGCATTGGGGTCGTGTTACAACAACACTCACACCCCATTACTTATTTCAATCGACAGTTGGCAGTTTGTTAGCAGAAATTAGCTGCTTATGAACATGAGTTAATTGGGTTGGCCAAGGCGGTTCAACACTGGAGGCCTTACTTATGGGGTCGTCCTTTCCTCATCCGTACGGATCATTATAGTCTCAAGTTCTTATTTGAGCAGCGCCTCACTACTTCGCCATAGTAACATTGGATCAGTAAGTTGATGGGCTTCGATTTCTCAGTTGAGTATCATGCGGGGAGATTAAACGGGGCAACAGATGCCTTGTCTAGGCGTTTTGAACACCAGCAGC
Source organism: Aristolochia californica (assembly GCF_029961685.1). Classification (NCBI taxonomy): domain Eukaryota; kingdom Viridiplantae; phylum Streptophyta; class Magnoliopsida; order Piperales; family Aristolochiaceae; genus Aristolochia; species Aristolochia californica. Next base: position 37,035,397 of record NW_027182279.1, on the reverse strand, counting down.
TCATATATGCGGTCAGCCAGCCTTGTGTCCTCATTCTAGACATGGTGCGGGATGCACATGGCACACTTCCAGAACTACAGGAACTGCACAGATAGATTACAGAGGGGACAATGGATTCTAAGTGGTCAATACAAGATTCACTTATTTGTTATAAAAATAATTGATTTACATTCCTCCCACATCTGAGTTAATTCTAGCCGTTCTCTCAACTTATCATGATTCGACCCATGAGGGATTACAGAAAACGTTGATGCGTATTCGTGCAAATTTCTATTGGCAGACATGAAGACCTCCATTGCCACATATGTATCCCCATGTCAGGTATGTCAACAAAACAAAACCGAGTATTTGAGTCTAGCGGGTCTTCTACAGCCTCTCGTCCTCCCTACTCAGCTTTGGGCCGATATTTTGATGAACTTTGTGGAGGGTCTTCCACTTTCAGTCGGGAAATCAGTTTTATTCGTGGTGGTGGATCGGTTCTCCATGTATGGTCATTTTATTCCGATGGCTTATCCCTACATGGCAGCTCGAGTGGCCCATACTTTCCTGGAGCATGTTGTCCGATTACATGGCCTTCTAGAATCTATTATCAGTGATCGAGACGCGGTTTTCACAAGTACTTTCTGGCGGGAACTCTTTCGTCTGTGTGGCACTATATTGAATTTTTCATCAGCATATCATCCACAGACGGATGGCTAGACTGAGGTGGTTAATCGAACCATCGAAATGTATCTCAGATGCTTTGTTGGATATCGACCAAAACAATGGGTTCAGTGGCTACCATGGGCAGAATACTGTTACAACACTTTATTCCACTTAGCCTTGTAGTCCTCTCCTTTCTGGGTTATTTATGGGAGGGACCCCCCCCCCCCCCCCCCCCCGGCTTCTCTCTTAAACCAGAGGCTCCACCCGCATGGACACCATTGATGAGGTGCTCATGGATCGAGATCAGGTGTTGAAGACTATTACCGACCATCTACAACAGGCTCAAGATCGGATGACGAGTGCATACAACAAGGGACACCGGGATGTCTCTTCCGAGGTAGGGGACTTTGTTTAGCTACGCCTCCAACAGTACCGACAGCAGTCCCTCACGGGGTCGTCGCCCCATAAGCTCTCCCCCAAGTACTTGGTACCTTTAGCCATTGTTCGACGCGTAGGCAGGTGGAGTATCAACTGCAATTTTCGGACATGGCGAAGATGCATGATGTGTTTCATGCCTCACTCCTGAAATGTCACAAGGGGTTAACACCTACTTCCCCTCCATTCCTTCCTTCAGTGGACAATGGCCAAGTCATTCTAACACCCTACGCAGTGTTACAAGCGCGTTTGACCATTGATCAGTGGGACATTCTCGTGAAGTGGACGACAACAAACCCGGATGAAGCTACATGGGAGCGATTGGAGACCTTCAAACAGGTCTATCCAGCTTACGAACTTGAGGACAAACCCTTTCTCTAAGGGGAGGCAGATGTTATAGACTCAATAACACACCAAATCACTTAGAGGAGGAGACAATGACTCACCGAGTCACCTACTTTTACTTTCATTATTTATGTTGCTTTTAGTTTCAATTTTCATTGATGATGTAATAAGGCCTGGACGTAGGGGTATAGTGGGGATTTATAACCCTAAACTATCATGACGTGAAATACCCTATTTAAGGGGTAAGGAAGGAGAAATAAAGCAAGTTCGAATTTAGAGTAATTTAGGGTAAATAGGTTCTTGTTCGAGCTCCCTGTTCTAGGGTTCTTTACGTGAATCTTCCTTGCTATCTTGGAGAGTTCGTGGATTTCATGAGTGATTGTGGAATGAGGGAAAAGGGAAGTTAAGCACTAGCCTTTTGAGTTGAGGGAGATACTTGTTTCTTTCACGGAAATCAGGAAGAGTGAAGGGTTGGCGTCAAGGTTTTCTCAACCAAGGAGAAGGGATGCGACTTGCTGGGTTGGAGGTCCTTCAAGAGGTAATTCTAAACCTTTTCCCGGGTATAGAAAGACTATATTTCTATTTCTTTTATGTAAGAGACAATTAGTTGTATGGTAGAGAAACCCTACCTCTTGACGTGAATCATAAGAGAGGGGTTTCACAAGGAGGCTCTCAACGGTCTATTGCTTCTTTGGTTGCACCTATAATTGAGAAAAGGAAACTCCTTTTCAAGGGAAATGAATTCAGCAAAGAGAAAATATTGTTCTTGGTTCATTACAATGATTAAAACCCTCTTACCGTGTTGGATTCATCACTACTTGCCGAGTTACTAGATCCATGGCTAGGGACCATAACAGTGGGACCCATAAATATCTCACGAGTTGGCACTCTTATCAAGATGCGCTGGGAGATCATGAGGGACCCAAAAGGATAAGGCTATGAGCTGGCTTATCCCTTATATTCACATGAATAATGAAGGACTCCTAGTTTAACTCAAGTTAGTCTTCAAGTAGTTTAGTTTGAATAGATTTATATTAAAGAGTTAGAGTTGGAATGTAATTAGGATTGAAAGACAAGTTATAAAGACTCTACCTCTTCATCTACTACAAATAGAGGTGTTGTAATTCGGAATTAATCAAGTCACACATTCAATCCTGAGTTGGTTTCTCTCTCTCTCTCTCTGTTTGCTTGGCACAACTTCTTCTTCCCTTTTATTTTTTCCTTCTCTCTACCCGAGAGCTTTTCTTCCCCTTTCTCTTTTTATTTCTTCTTTCTCTTGTTTGGACTCATGGAAAAGGGATCCTAAATTCAAAAATTCTTATCACATTAGGCACGATTAATTTGTATGGAGCCACATAATTTGAATTTTATTTCTTCAAAAAACTAAAATTTTCCTTAAATTACAGCTAATTTTCTTTTTAGGGAGATACCTAATGTAAACTTATATTTTACCCAAGTTTTTCAGATATCATGACTTGCACAAGTAGCAAATCAATGATTGTCAATGTAGCTCATAACAACAGTGGTCAAATTACCAAATTTTGATTAGTCATTGAAGTTTAATTTGTTGTAGGTATAACTATACACTGGTAGCACTAAGGGTACTAGATTCACCAATCTAAGCTTAAAGTTTCTGTTTTGTCTAATTTCTCAATCCTGAATTAGGTTGAAACCAAGTGCTAATCAAAGATTTGTTAATGTGGAAAACATAATTTTCTAAGATGGCTTAATTCCACAAGAACAAGTTTCAAGATTGGTTAATGAGGTAAAGTTGATTTAACATTTTAATTCTAATAAAAAAAAACTTGCATTGGCTAAAGCTCTGTTGAATCATCAATTTAGCTCAAGTTTCTCAAACTACAAGCTTTTAAATTTTCAACTCTTAGTTCGAGGTTGGAGACACTTAACTTCCAAGGTCTTACTTTTTTTGACACTTGATCCAAGTCCTTGGTGAGTAGGCCTTACCATTTTAAGGCTAGTAGTTCTTGTTAGGTATGGGTGAATTCTAGTGATTCCATGGCTTTCAAAGTATGAATTTAAAATGTCCAAGTTGAAATGAGTCAATTTCTTGGTCCATAATCACATGACGTATGGATCAAGCTTACTCACATTCACAATTACTATGCATTACATTACTTATGAACAACTTATGTTATTTCCAACTGTTGGATTTAGGATCCCATTAAAAGGTCCTTTACCAAGGTGGTGAGAGAGTAGAAGACAAAGAAGAAGGGAGAAGAAATGAAGAGGAAGAAAGAAGAAGAGAGGCAAAGGGAAGAGACGGCTAGAGAGACGGAGAGAGAGAGAGAGCTTGTGAGAAGAGAAAAAGCTAGGGACGAATTTTAGAGAAAGGTGATAGACTTAATGGTCTACCTCATGCCTTGACCCTCTATTTATAGTTGTATAAGGAGGTTCAAAATGATTACAATGCTCTTAGGGCTAGAAGTTTGAAAAAGAAAAGACATAAGTGGACATACACAATCTTTCTTAATTACTCTCTTGTGTCATCCTTATGAGAAGACCTTTTAATTACATCCTTTGCCATCTCTTTGACGTGGGAGAGGTATTTACATTGATGCCACTTCAAAATGTCTTTCAACACTAGATAAAACATCATAGATACCCAGCCTACCGCATATAGTGGTTAAAATCTTGAATGTGACTAGTTTCATAAGAATGCCTATGACCTGTCTTTGTGATGAAACACGTCTAAGAGATAAGATACCATCTTGAAATTTCCCCTGTACAAAATGGCAGTCTACCTCAATGTGTTTTGTCCTCTCATGGAAGACCGAATTTGAAGTGATATGAATAGCCACTTGGTATTACTCCATAAAATCTCCTTTATAGAACCCCAATTCAGTAAGAATGGATTTGATCCATAGAAGATCATTGATTATGTAGGTCATAGTTTTGTACTCAGCTTCTACATTAGATCTCGCAACAACATTTTGCTTTTTTGCTTCTCCATCTTACCAGTTTACCTCCAACTAAGGTACAATACCCAGAAGTGGACTTCCTTTCATGAGGTGATCCAACCCAATCTTCATCCCAAAAACTTTCTATGGTTAAGTAGCCATGATTCTTATAGAGAAACCCTTTCCCCAAAGCCCCTTTTAAATATCTCAGTATCTTCTCCAAGGCTTGTAAATGGTTAAGTTATGATTTCTGCATATACTTACTCACCACACTTATTGCATATGATATATCCGGTCTAGTTACTGTGAGGTAAATAAGCTTTCCCACAAGCCTATGATATTTACCTATATTAACATCTTCTTCAGAGCTTGCACATAGCTTTTTATTGGCATCTATAAGAGTGTCCACCTGTTGACACCCCATCATCCATGTGTCCTCAAGTAGATCCAAAACATACTTCCTCTGAGATAATACAATCACATGCTTTGACTGGAATACCTCAATACCAAGAAAATATTTTTGATCCAATATCCTTCGTTTTAAATTCTTTGTATATCTTCTCTTTGACTTATTTTATGTTGTTTACATCACTTTCAATGATGATGATATAATCTACATAAACTGCTATTAATATTTTTTCCTTTAAGGTATTTTTGACAAAGACAAAATGATCTACTGAGTACCGGCTGAATCTAAATTGCAACATTACTTGGCTAAATTTGTAAAACGAAGCCCGAGGACACTGTTTAAGCCCATATAAAGACTTCCTCAATCTGCATATTGACTCCCCCTCAACCACAAAACCAAGTGGTTGATGCATATATATATCTTCTTTAATTTCCCCATTTAAAAAGGTATTTTTTACATCCAATTGATATACTGCCCAAGAGGAATTAGTGGCAAGAGATAATAAGATGTGTATCGAGTTTAATTTAGCCACTAAGAGAATGTTTCCTCTTATTTCATTTCATAACAATGAGTGTACCATTTTACAACAAATCAGGCTTTGAGGGGAGTAGTAGAACCATCTAGATTGTGTTTTTTAATGAAAACTCATTTACAACCCACCAGTTTCGTGTCCAGAGGAAGAGAAACTAGTGCTCAAGTCTGATTCTCATATAATGCATGCATTTCTTCTTCCATTTCTGCCATCCATCTTGGATGTCTCAGAGCCTCCTGATACGACTGTGGAACAAAAATGGAAGAAATAGATGCAAGAAATTGACAACATGAAGAAGACAATCGATGGTGAGAAACAAAATTGGATATAGGATGAGAAGTGGAGGGCATAGTGCAAGTCCTAGGCTCCTTCTGTAGAGCTATGGGTCGAGTATCAAATTGTAGACCAAAGACAACAGGGAAAGATGGGCTTACCTCGGAGGGATCCGCAAACTTCATAGGTGTGGTGTCAATTTTTTTCTTTAGGCTAAACCATTTTATTAAGGGGTAGGCACATGATTTCTGATGGATAATGCCATTATATTTACAAAAGGATTGAAATTCACTAGATATGTATTCTCTGGCATTATCTGACCAAACCACTTGTAGTTTTTTCCCAAATTAAGTGTTCACCATGAAATGAAAGCAATTAAATATGAAAAAAAATTTAGACCAATCTTTGAATAGAAAATCCATTTGACTCGAGTGAAGTCATAAAAAAATAACAAAATACTTAACTTGAGATATGTTTGAGACACTTAAGGTTCCCAATTGTTGGAAGATATGAAGGACTGCCATTTTACATGAGAAGATCCTATACGTCATTTGCAGCAAGCTGGGAGTTCATGATGTTCTCTCACCCTCAACTTGAGGGGGAGTGTTGAAAGATGGGCCCAAGCCAATAAGATATGGGTCCACCATGATCACGAGTTTGTGGGACCCACCATGATCACATGAGGTGGCATGAGTAGTCTTACACAGTAAGAAGTCAATGAAGTATTTATCTTTTCCATAAATTCAACACCCATACAGCTGAGTGAATTAAGGAAAATGGAACAACACCTTTAAGTTCAACTTGAGGAGAACACGTTGTCCTCTAGTCTTTGCTCAACTGAAAAACTTCACAATTTAAATTAGACAAGGTTTCCAACGATGGAGATAAGTGTTGAAACGATGTTGCTAATGGATGTCCAGACTGGTTGTGCCATAATCTTGCTCTGTCTAAGAAGTGGAAACCACAGTAATTGGAGGCAAGTCCAAGTAATAAAGGCCCCATGTTCATGGCCTCCACCAATCACCTATTCTGTTGTTAGATCCTAGAAAACACAAGAAGAAGGTGATAAGATGATGGAGCAATTAAACCGTTCTATTAACTGGCTAGTAGACAACAAATTTAAGGAAAATTGGGGAACAAATAAGACATCATTAAGCGGAAATGAAGGTGTAGTAGAGGAGGATACTTTCCCAAGAACTCTGGTTTGGGATCCATCAACTATGGTAACAAACTTGTCTAGTAAACATAGAGACATGGAATGTAATGAACTCTTATTACCTGTCAGAAGTTTGGAGGCCTCTGAGTAGATGATCTAGGATGAAGAGAAGGAAGTGGCAGAGATCATACCTAAAGCAGTGGTGGTGAAAACAATTGTATAAGATGTAGGAGAAGATACCATTAGAGTTTTCATCCTCTGCAATAACTCATAATCATCATCGGTAATAGTCTTCCATCCTTTTTGTAACTCAAATTTGTCTTTTTTTCATTATTATTAACCGATGCTTGGTTGGCAGTGACCCAATCTAGTTTTCCAAAGTTTCCAACAGGTGTCTACTAGGTGGTTCAGTCCACCACAGTGAGTGTAGACCTGGTAATCTGATCTTGAAGAATTAGAGCTACTTGTACCACATCTTGCTCAATTTCTTCTATAATTTCTACCGCATCCTCGGGTGGTGGAAGATGTACCCCTATTACCAGAGTACATAGCAGATAATACTTTAGTTTGAGATGTAGAAGAAGGATCTGGTATCTGAAGTAATGTTACACTTATGTCATTTAATAATGGAAGTGCGGGGGAGCTGAGTTTTGGCCACTTCAAGATAGTGCATATCTTTGACAAACAAACAGAAGCTACTAAGGCCTACCATTGCTTTTTCTTGAACTGAGATGTAAGTGGAGTAGGGTTGAGTAATCTTCCACTCTTGAATTAGTTCTCTAAATTGAGCCAAATTTTTATGTAGATTGTCCCATTGTTTTGTATTAAACATGTTTAAGAACACATCATATAAATTTTGTGAGTTTTATGTACTAGAGTAAAACTTCACACAAGTGTCCCAAATTTGTTTTGCAGTTTCAAGATGAACAATATTGTTGACTACAAGTTCCTTCATGCTATTAATTAGCCAACTAATGACCAGGGTGTCATTCTTGAGCCATTTCACATAAAAATTATCCTTGTCATTAATTGGTGGAGCTGGTTTGGTTAAGTGACCTAAGAGGTCTCGAGTAATGAAAAACCTCCTAATCGATTGTGACCAGCTTAGGTAATTGGACAACCCCTCAAGGGTATGGTAGTAATTTGAGATGGTCACTCTTACTTCCTATGTGGTCTTAAGCCATTAAGTATCACAACATCACTACTCTTATTCAATGTATGAAACAAGAGTTGCAATAATTCAAGGTTTAATATTAAAGCCTTAGCAAGTCTTAATCAAGTATTAATGAACTTCTTATATGAATAAGTGAAATAACTCCAACAAGCTGACCCAAATATGAACAACCACAAGGGAATAATCAAACCAACCCAAGATCTTAATCAATGCTCAAGCTAACTAAACCAACCCAAGATCTTAATCAATGCTCAAGCTAACTAAACCAACCCAAGATCTCAATCAATTATGCATTAAGGAAACCATATGCTGGCCAGGATCAAATAGGCAACATGTGTCTTTCTTAATCAAGAAGGACTAATATTCAAGGACATAATCAAATCAACTCATTCACTAAATTAAAGCATGAAAGATCATCCACTAAGTCAACCACTTCCAAAATTAAGCAAGGAAATTTTCCTTTTGAGTTATGGCGCCACTTCACCAAAATATCTCAATCTTCACTTGCCTTAGTTATTTTAGGCAAGGGGATAATTAATCAATGCAAGTAATAATAATACAAAAAACAAGGGATCTTAAGCAAGCTAGAGAAGTTTTCAAGAGAGGAAACTTTCCTTATTTGTTTTAGGCACCAACTAACATCCAAAAGACAACCTTTTATTTCCTTTTTTTCTTGAATCTTTGGGTAAGCCAATCCACCCTTTATCCCAACGTGGAGTACTCCCCAATGAGAGGAAAAATACCACCATGTATCCTCTATTAATCAAAACAAATCCAGCACTTCCAAAGAAAACTTCATGGGTTCAATTTGAATATCTTGTTATCATCAAACAATGAAACTTCAAGAAATCTTAATCATGTATGCATGGATTCTTTAAATCATATACTCATAAAACCAATGATAAACGAGCCTAGCTTCAATCAAATATCATTCAGCATTCCATAATCATGAAACCAAAAAAATGATATCAACCTTCAAAGGTCTTGGCATCCTCCTTTTTTTTAGCAAACAATGTTATTCATGGATGATCAGCATATAACAAAATGAACAACTCAAAAACACACCAGATCAATGAACTTTGATTATTTTAATCATAAGAGCTTTTTCACATGTATTTTACAAGCAACCATATCAACTTTTCATGCACAAAAAACAGCAACATAACCGAGCTTAATCAATTGAACCCGATTTTGCCAATCGAGTAAGAAGCCATGAAAGAGTTAACACCGAAGCAAGAGATGTAACTTTCAATCTTTCTATCTAGATTAAACGAGAATCATCATCCCTTGCTCAGCTTTCAAAGATCAAAAACTCGGTGCCAATGATAACAAGGATGAAGAACTTATCTTTGCCGCAGCCTAATCCTTGCTTCTTCAAGATAACTTTGCATGAAGCTTGTTAATCTTAATCACCATCTTAAGATGGAATCCTAAATCCATTGCTCTGATTCCATGTTGGATTTAGGATCCCATGACAAGGTCCACAACCAAGGTGGTGGGAAAGGAGAGAAAGAAGAAGAGGAGATGAAAGGAAGAGGAAGAAAGAAGAATAGAGGTAAAGGGAAGAGATGGCTAGAGAGATTAAGAGAGAGAAATTGGGAGATGAGAGAAAGCTAGGGACGAATTTGACAAAAGGGGGAGGGACTTAATGATCTACCACATACCTTGAGCCTCTATTTATAGTTGTGTAAGGAGGTTCACAATGACTACAATGCCCTTAGGGCTACAAACTTTGAAAAAAGAAAATACATAGATATACATCATCTTTCTTAATTACACTATTGTGTCATCCTTATGAGAAGGCCTTTTAATTACCTCATTTGCCTTCTCTTTGAAGTAGGAGAGGTATTTACATTGATTCCACTTCAAGATGTCTTCCAACACCAACATATGTCAACTAAATTCTGATTGGGAAGGAAACTAACATGATTTTTCCTTAATATGTCATTGGCGAATGATAATAGAATTCTTCTTAAGCCAATGGATTCAAGAGTACTAGTTTATATAGGAATTTTATTTTCATAGAATTTCCAAGTCTACATAAACTAGACAAGATAGAACTATCATTGAGTCAATCTTCAAAACCAAATCCCATAAAATGAATCTCTGAATTGACATGATCATCAACGTGTGAAGTCTTAATTACATCATGTCTCACAAGATATTTAGGTAATTTTCATGTACTATGTAGCTTGGCTCGGAGAGTTCATTCCTTGCTATGAAGATGAATAGACATTGGGTACCAAAAGTTGCTTGGGTCCCACCATGTCAACTTTGGAAGACAAGTTTAGGCTTCCCTAGGGAATCCAAATTTACTTTACCTTGAGCTTCTATCTTCTAGCTAAACACTCAACCACATAATGTTCAATGATTCCACATATGTAACATCAATGGTTATGCATTGTTGAGGTTGTGACCTTTGTCACATTTATCCTATGAGAACTACTAGATTTTCATGCTATTATAGTCTCATGGACCTTAAGCTCTAAATCCCAGATTTCTCACTTGATTTTTTTTATCTAAACAGAGTAGCTTTCCCCAAGGTTAGAATCTTTATAGCATGAGATAAGTCGTGGGTTCTTCTTTCAACTATAAAGTTGTTGGATTTTTGCAAAAAAAAAAAAAATCATCTTATAATTCTAAACTCCTAGAGCGATAACTATCATGTTCCTTTCTCAATTGAAGAATGTTTGAAGAATAGTCATCTAGTTTCTCACATTCTAAAATGACCTTTATGCTCTATTTTCTAAGCTCTTCTAACTTTGTGGAAAAGTCAGCTTTCAATACATTAATTTCCTTTTCTAATTGGGTAAGATGCTTCCATAGTTTCTTGTTTTCTTTCTCTCTTCTAGTAAGGGAGGATATGGAGTCATCAAGTTTTGTCATCAATTCTTCTTTGTAAAATTTCTCACCACTGTCACTCTCTAAAGTTACATTTCAATATGAGATGGTGTTTCCATACAAATATAAGTGCATAATATCATTAATTTAAGTGTTATCACTAAATGTATTGCATTGAGAGTTAGAAGAGGAACATTTTTCGTTCCTACAAAAGTTAGATTCTAATTTATCCCACAAATCTTTGGTTGATTTACAAGATACGTAGGAATCAATTGTTTCATCAGTCAAAGAATTAAGAATGAGTTCCATAGCCTTAGCATTTCCATCTACTCTTGCAATGTCAAGGTCATTCCAATCACAAATAGTTTTTTCCCTTTATATTTTGGGAAGGAATTAAGGGCCTACTCATGATAGCTTCCCATAATTCAAATCCTGATTGTAAGAAAATTTTCATTCTTAATCTCCACCTTTTGTATTGTAAAGTAATGATCAAGAGAACCGAGAAGGGATCATGGCCCTATTGGAACATAATTTCTACTTGAGATGCATTTAATTGATTTCAAAATCAAGATGATTTTGATTCTAATTAAGTGTTTGGCCTGCTCTGATACTAATTATTGGCCCATGTGGCTTCTCAAGAGAGGACGTCGGGGGTGGGGGTGGTGTGGTGTGGAGGTGAATTGAGAATTTTAAGTTTAAAACTTATGTAGGACATGTAAACAAAAATCATGCATTATTGCAATTTCAATATAAAGTAAACACTCACACACCATATTTCAAAAATTTATTTACCTAACCCCCAACTTTCAAAACTTATTTTCCAAACTACCGGATTTCAACATTTGAAATCATGTGGGATTGTTCAACGTTCCACCTTAGCAAAGTTGGTCCACCTGGTGGATCATCATCTCCCTCTTTAAAACCTAAAATTCCTCTTTCCCCTGTCTTTTCCATCTTTCCTCTTCTTACCCATCTCCACCACATCTGGTGACCAGAGCTCCTCCAGTTTTCTCCTTCCGGTGCAATTTATGTTTCTCAGCGACCGGTGACACGTAAACCCTAAACCCGATCTCCGCTCCTCCTTTCCTGGCAAACTTTTCTGGTAAGTTTCTTCCCCTTCTTGGTTTTCTCTAACTTCAATCAACAAGTAACACGTAATAACATTAACCATAATGAGAGAGATCATATTTGTCAAAAAAAAAAAAAAAAGTGTGGGTCTCTAAAATATTGGATTGTTTCAACACGTAAAAGACAGTTCTTTGTTTCATAGGCTCTTACCTTTTCTAATTCATCAAATATCTACCCACCCAGTGATCTATATATATATAATTGACCCTTATATGGGATTCGTTCCATTCAAACCTGAGTAAGCGATATATCAATGTCCAGCCTATCTCTCTTCTACATTCTTCCTCACGTACGTGGTAGCCGACCAAACCTAAGTCTGTTTTGTAAACTCTGTCTGAGCCATTGACCTAGAACCAAACGTGAAAAATGGGCAGCAACCAAAGCAAACATTTGGTCGGAGAATGCGGAAAGTTCCCTCCACAAAAGAAATATCGCAGCCTTCGACTCTTCCTCTCTGCAATACGCTCGCTTACCAGTCAAAAAGTCTCATTGACCCAGAACCAAACGTGATAAACGAAACACTTTCCTCTTTCCACTTGAATGAAACTCTGGTTCATTCATCCAATTCCAAGCGAAGTAGTCTCTATATAAGGACGATATAATGCGTCATCTGCATATTCTCATTTACACCATGGAGGCTCATTCGAATACTGTATTAGTTCTTGCAATTCTGATCTTCGCTGCTGTGGCTATTTCAGGAAAAAGTTATGCTTTCCTCCATGACTGCCAGACGAAGCTTTCGACTCCTTTGCCTCCGGAACCGAGGAACAGGAGGAGCCTGAGGGCTCAGGTCCACACCATTCCTGCCCCTATGCCCAACCATAACGCTCCTGGCATTGACAGAATTCCCCAGGTTTAGATCTCGGAAAGACAGATTTACAGAGTAAAGATGAGGCTTCTAAAGTCATGATTTTGTAAAGGCCAGCGTTATTGAATAAATTGTTTTTCTGCGTGTGTAATCATAGTGGCGAAAGTTTAAAGTTCTGAATTCATTTGCGCAAAAATCGATTCCAATTTGTTCAGTTCCGCGTTTGATGCCATTAGAAAGAAAATTCAAGATTACAAAGAACGCAGTTTTCTTCACAAGGTTTCATAAATCATTCCAAATTCAAAATGATTGCAACAGACTGCATGAATGTCATTTACATTACTACCTCCGAGAGAGATCATCCAGTGCTCGGAAAGAGCTCGAGAGCTCCATCTTATAATCTAGAGACATTTACTAAAATATTTTGAAATCCATGTGGCTCGGTTTACTTACTACATCAGCATAACCTATCCACAGTAGTGCCACGTCAGCTTATTATTTGAAACCCTAAAATTTCTTCTTCCTTCTTTCTCCTTCCCAGATTCCTCTTACGGTTCGTCTTGAATCTTTCCTGGTTCCCGTTTCCCTTCCAGTTCGACCAGTCCTCTTCCAAGATTGGCCTCGTCAGGCATCATTTTAAAAAGTTCCTCGACCACGATTTCTCCTTCCAACACGATTTTACAGAGCCAGTGAACTATATAGGTATGATTTATACTTTCGGCGCTTTGATCTCTCCATTTTACCCTTTCCTCTTCTTCTTCGACTTCCACCGCGGCATTAGAGCTGATATTTGAATGGCAATGGATATCGGGCCTTGGAACAACAGAGGTTTTGCAAGTTGGATCTTGACGACATTCTGAAGCAAATAGAATTCTTTGTCTTTTTACACCTCTATTTCCTTCTCCATCTCTTTTCTTCTTCCTTGTGTTTCTTCAACCTCCCAATTGCTGCTTATATGTGTGTAGGCTATAATTGTGGTATAGAACACAACTTTTTTCTTCCTGTATGGAATAAAATGAATTTTAACGATTATTATATGAGAATTATAGAGGTAAAACATAAGCTTGATATTGATTTCAGCTAACCCATCACATATATGTTATCCAAGAGAATTCTATTTGCTTCCTAATTAGAAAAGTTGCCAGTTTGTCTTTTCATTTTTTGTTTCACTTTTCTACTTTACCTTTTTTAACACTTTCCTGCACTCCTGTGAAAGGTTTGGTTACAGGAGTTTACGTTGCTAATGTGAGTTCGACTTACATTCCACAAGTTATAATTAACCAATCAGTTCAATCAGTTCATACTAGAAAAGATTCAAAATTACTAGACAATTGCTGAAAATCCTTGTATGCATTCGACTGAGGATTGGTTAGATTCTGTAAATTACCCTTTGTAAACGAAATGGGAAATAAAGGTGGGAAATGTAGAGGCAGACAAGGAAATGTAGAGGGAAACAAGAAATATAACAAAGACTAAAGATCTGAAACTTTCAGGAAATCTGCAGGAAACAACTTAGAAGCCAATAAGAACTCATTACACTTATTTTTCTTTTGGAAACTCATGAGAGTTTATTATAAATAGTTGAAAAATATTCATGGATCACATGGTACGAGAATTTATGAAGATTTTCCATTTTGTGATGTATAAAATAAAGCAGTTTCTCCTCTTTCAAAGGCTTCTGTCATAAACAACATTTATTACTTAGAGTAGAATCTTCTTCGTTTTGTAGATGTCTTTCACCAATATGTCATGGACAACGTGTTAGAAGATGGGCTCAAGCCCACAAGTCTAAGGAAAGAAAGCCCACACGTCTAAATGGTGGCATATGGGTAAATAAGGATGTTTCTCATAAAGATGGCATGAAGTTGTAAATACTTGTCTTTTTTAAGTCTTTTTTTTTATAAAGTAGCAGCCCTAAGGGCATTGTAAAATCCATAAATAGAGGACTTGTCTAAGAGGTAGACTATTGAAACTCACTCCTCCTTTCTCCAAAGTTCGTCCAACCTCTCACCTTCCCTTGGTCGGCGCTCCACTTCTTCCACCTTGTCCAAGCTCTCTCCCTTGGTGGTTGATCCCTTCTCCCTCTCTTCTTCTTCCTATTCTTCTTCTTCTTAGTTTGATATAAGTCGATTTTATGGGATTCTAAATTCTACATGGTATCAGAGTAAGGAGTTTATGATCCCCCTTGATGAAGTATACAAGAAAATATTTATGAAAATTTATCCAAAAAATTATTCATGAAAGGAGTCTATCCATAAAGAGATAAGTCAATTATGGTTATTATTTACATATTCTCCTTCTATATGCTGAGGTATTGATTTTCGGATTACATCAAGACAAGATGATCTTCATAGGAGAAGTTGTGAAGATTAATATCTTGTGATTAAGAAGATGTTATAATCTTGATCTTCATGTAGCTAAATTACAAGCTTGATCGAGATTGGTTGCTACTAGTTTTTATCAAGATTGATGAATTGATGGAAATGATTTGCGATTCCGTTACTTACATGTAACTTGGATCAATTTTTATGAGTTGGAATTCCAACACATGTTGTTGTACATTTTCTCACACTTGGTTCTGTTCATGGGGTCTGATTATTTAGATGGATGATCAACATATGGTTAAAATTCCAGCATCTAGTTACCTCTATTATTCTACTATCCTTTCTACTCTCTTGAACTCCAACGCTTGGTTATTTGGAACTTGGATTGTCCCCATGAGTTGAGAGTTATAAGAGACATGACTTGCTACTACCGATCTCAAAAGAAGACAATTGTGGGTCATATGTGTTTGGCCACTTTTTTTGGAGTTTGGATTAAGGCACAAGTTTTTCAATCTATCTTCTTGAGTTTTTTTTTAAAGGATATAAGAGGATTTGATTGATTTCTGGATGATGTCTCCACTTGACATAATCACAAATTCTTTGATGATTTAGTACCTGCTCTTGTGGAGAAAATCCTATATCACACTTTGTAAGTGCCTGATTTGGTCCACAGATCTTTCAAGTTACATTAGTGGATTTCTTTGAGACGGCTTTTACAATTGATCTTGGTGTGTTTTAAGCATTTGATTTGCTTCAAGATGGAGATTGGACATACAAGTTGTAAGAGTGACATACTTAGAATTACTACTATCTCCTTGAGGGGTTTCTCTAGTTATCTTAGTTGGTAACGATCGATATGACGGGTTCTCATTACTTGTGACCTTCTCGATCACTTAAACAAACCCTCTTCTCCGATTGATGAAGAAGATGCAACCTACCTCAAGTGGGTTAAAAATGATAATCTAGTTATTAGTTGGTTCATAAATAGCATGGCAGAACATGTAGCCAATTATATGGTCCACTTGGAAACAACCAAGGATATTTGGGACACATGTGCTAAGTTATACTCTAGCATGACCTCTTTGCAAAAATTGTTTGATGTCTTACAAAATATGCTAAATACTAAGCAAGGGGATAATATTTGTGAATTTTGGCCCGATTTCAGGGTCTTCTTCAAGAATGGAATATCGATCAACTGTATTTGACCGATATTGTGGTTCAAGAAAGGCAATGGAAGCCTTGGCAGTAGCCCTTTGCTTGATGAATAACAAGCCATATCTAGAGGTTGCTAAAACCCAACTTCTTAGCTCCTCCACACTTCCATTCTTTGAGGAAATCAGTGCTACATTGCTGCAGATCCCTGATCCATCTCCCACCTCCCCTATTGATGCTTCATCGGCTATGTACTCCGGTCATAGAGGTACATCATCCTCCAATTGAGGACGCAACAAAAATTTTAGAGGAGGCCACACAAGAGGTGGTAGAACAGGTCCTACCAACTCACGTACTGAGCCTCTCATATGCACCTACTGTGGTGGTCAGAACCACCTTGTGGAAAATTGTTGGAAGCTTCATGGTAAACCTGATTGGATGGCGGCTAACCTAGCCTTTGTTAATGTTGATAAATGGGAAGAAAAAGATTGACTCCCAATCCGGAAAAATGACTCTCACTGCTGAAGATTATGTGACATTTAAGAAGATGAAGTCCCTTATGGACTCTTCCCTTCCACCTTTACCTACATCTACTACCACCATTGCCTCAGGTGTGCTTTCTTCCTCTTCCTCCTCTTCATCTTGGATCATAGACTCCGGGGCATCCGCTGAACATCTGTAAGGTAACAAACACATGCTCCATTCTTTATCTTCACGTCTTCCACATAAATTTGTTACTATTGCTAATGGTACCCAAACAAAAATACTTAGCAAGGGCTTAACGTCTATTACATCCTCTATCCCTCTTCAAGATGTCTTATTTGTCCCTCAATTTCCTTTAAACTTGCTTTTAGTTAGTCCAATCACAAAAAAAATTGAATTGCTCTGTCACCTTCTCACCCTCTTCTAGTACATTTTAAAATCTAACTAGGAAACGGGTGATTGGTAGTGGCCATGAAAAAGGGGGACTTGTATTAATTCAACCTTCCTCCATTAGTTGTGTTGGAATATATGATGTAATTAGGGTGGCACTGATGTAATTAATTTACGTTTTCTATCTCTTTTTCACTCTTATTAGGGTGAAGGGTATACTTGTAATATTGGTAGTTTTGATACCTATAAATATACCTTATGGGGAAGGGTTTGGGTCAAGTCCATAACATTTAATTCCTCTTGTTTTCTCTCAATGTCTTTTTCTCCATGACCTAAATCATGGAACCCTGAAAATCAACAAGGTATCAGAGCATTGATTTTCAGGACTTGTAGCTATGAGTTTTTAGGATTCAAATATTTGTTTTCTACTTTGAACTCATTTTTTTTCTGCTTTGGTATCTTGATTATCGTCATCTCTTTTGTGCTATACGTTCATAAATGCTTTCATTGATAATCTTTCTTTGGCTGATTTTATTTTCTCCTGAGATCATTACTTTCTGTTTACTACTATTGCCTTATCACTGATACTAGTCGGTTGCCGGTTGTTGGTTCCTACTTGCTTGTATGCGGAAGAGTATGCTTATTGATCATGTTGCTTGCTTGTATGCTTCATCATTGATACTCCCGAGCCCGTGATTGTAGACTTACATTAGTTGATGGTTCTCTTCTTGGTATCATTTAGCTGAACCCACGTCCTTGCCTGAAAAGTATGAAATAATAATGATGAATAGCATTGTTGGTTGGAGCATTCATCACCAATAGGGGTGGCATCGAGCCGAGCCGAGCCCGAACCTGCCTATGTTTGAGTCGAGTTTGATTTAAATATTTCGAACTTGAGATCCAGCCGAGCCCAGTCTCGAGCCTAAAATTGTTATCGAGCACGAGCCCAAAATTTTTAACCAAGTTCGAGTCGAGCTTCGAGTTGAGCTCAAACTTCAACATATAGATTATGTAACCTATATATATATATATAATACTTGTATAAGATTGGGCATGACCTCTACTTAAAATTTGGCATAATCTATGTATATAATACCTGTATAAAATTCGTCATGACCTCTACTTAAAATTGAACATAATCTATATACATAATACCTGCATAAAATTATCCATAAACACTCCATAAATACTCCATAAAATTGTCTATACATTCCGTAAATACTCCATGAAATTATTTATACACTCCATACACTCCATAAAATAGTCTAAACACTCCACACACTGCATAATATTATGAATAAAAATAAAAATAACACAAATATAACTCATTCAAATATTTAATACAAAAAACCTCGACTTTCCTTTTTTCGCCTCCACTTTTTTTTTCACTTCTTCATCCTCCACCTTTACCGCTTAACTTCCTTGATCATCTTCTTGATTTCTTCCTTGCTCAATCTTCTTTTATAGTTGGTTATTGTAATCTTGTTCTTAACCCCTGTCGTCTTGTCCTCGGTGGAAACATTCAAGATCCCGTTCGCACCTATGTCGAAGCAAACTTTGATTTGGAGAACCCCACGATCCGCCGGAGGAATGCCCGTCAACTCGAATTCCGGTATGAAAATAGGGCACTCAATACAAGAACTGGTTTCTTTCCTGCACCAGAGCATTCAGAAGCTGCTGAACTTGGCATTCGGAAATCTCAACTCATTCGAAAGATTTACTGATCATTCGGAAATCTCAAGTATTTGGTTGATCCTATTCTACTGATCATATTTGGAAGAAGCTGTAGGTGATTCTGCTGCTGGGATATTCTTTTCTTCATAAGACATCAAAATCGGTTGTGAGTGGACTCACGCTGGCATCTCTCTTATTTCTAGAAAGTCATTGCTCGAGTTGGATTCATCCTGCTAGCGGCTTATCATATCTTCAGAAGTTGTTGATATCTAGCTATAATTTGCCAGCTGTAGATTTTCATTTGGTTATGTTTCTAGCTGAAAAATCAGTGTGGTACGTCAAACGAGATTTCATCTCGTGGGAAATTATTTTATCTATTGCGCAGTCGAACCGAGCTGGTATAACAAGTATCGGATATTACATTGCTATCATAACTATACTCAGCAACTTGATCTCCGGCTGAAACATTATTCTTCGCTGGCTCGTCTCTAGTTTCTAGCTTCACGAGATCTCTGTTTGATTGCGATTTGGCAATCAAAATTGTTTGATCCCAGCTTAGTGAATGATCTTCGGATTTCCATTCTCAGTTTTCTCTATTCCGTAATAGCTTAACCAGCTCATCTAGCCTGGTATTATTCCATGTTGATATCATTCCTGTCATTCTCGTCCAGGTATCACGGAACTTACTGATCATCTAGTATCTACTCGGCGAGCCTGTTCCCGTTGATCATGGGTTGTTTAAAAACAGCAGATTCCAATTGCATATCTTGAATATCTTGCCAATTATTCTACTGGTTGTTTAGTTGCCGAGATATCTGGATTGCTACTCATATTTTCGAGTTTGATCTTTCTGGATCATCACCAGCCCGTTATATGCTGACAGATTACCTTCTGAGATTGTCTCTGCTGGAATCACTTGATTCTCGGTGGTGCTTGGTTGGCTACCTTAAACCAGAAAGTTGCCAATTTCATCAGTTATCTACGTCAATCATCGTAATTGGTTTGCAGGTTATTTCCCATGCGCCAGGTCCGCTGCAAATTTTTTATCTGAAAAGTTCTCTGCCTCCTTGGATGGATATCCCAGTGTCTCTGCCAGCTTGGTTGTTGTTTCTGGACGTTGTTGTTGTCCCGTTTCTGCTCAGCACCACTCTTCTGTGGGTAAGACGACACTGTTCTGAATTAAAGTCCCACCTATGTTTGTTGATTGATCTTTCGTCTGCTGCTTCTCCAAGATCTCCTGCCGTGATTCTCTGGATTGCTGTTATTCGGAAAATTTCCTCTCGAAGAACTCTTTGTTTTCGCCCGCTCTGTTCAGAAGTCGGGATGAAGACACTATTCATATAATCAGCCAAGCCGCTCTGTTCTGCCGAGACCTGGACTTGCCCGAGTCAAGCCAGCGAGCCAGCAAACCAGCCAACCTACCGACCCGAGGGTACTGTTTCTGCACCAGCCAGACCGAGTCAACTTGGACCAACTCGGTCCGGGTCAACCTGACTCGGGCCATTTATTTTTTGCCTTGGTATACATGTCTGGGTCCTGAGTTCTATGCCGATTCCTCCCACAACTCGGCTATATCGGTCTATTATTTGACTCGGTTCAACTTGGTTCTCTATCTCTAGCTGGATTATTACCCGAGTTTTGTGCAACTTACTTATTTACTGATGAACTCACTGCGAACTATTTTATGTGTCCTTATTACTCTTAAGAACTTCTATTATTTACCAGTTATCCGGTACTATACAACTGCACATATGGTGCATGTTATTTGGACATTGGCCTATTCCAATTGTTGCTATTGTGTCTCTTTGATTGAGACATTATTTCTGAAGAAAAACTCTGGTTGTTTTCCTTGGGTTCATTATTTGCTAACTATTGTTGATTCTTTTGCTACAAAATTTGAATTTCTTAGAAAAAATAAATCACATGGTGGGTTTAGCATCGTATCTTCCTATTTACCCATTACCCATTAGTCTTTGGCAGTCTTTCTCCTACCATCCTTTATTTGACTCTCACTTACCCTTATTGGCCAACCCTTTTAAAGTGTTGCTTTGGTTCTCCCTTTTATTCATATGGGTGATTTAAGTCCATTTAGACTTTTTATTGGTACCTGTGGGTCTTTTATCGCCATCTTCTGAATGACAATCATTACCCACTTTAGTGATTATTGTCCCTATATTCGTTTGAAATCCTTAACTTGGTTTCGACTTATGTTTTATAACCCATTTTTACCTTATGAGTGTTTTTGTCCAGTTTCGTACTTATCCTTGGGACACCGTTATGGAGGAGATTATTATTACATTATGTTATTTGATTCAAGTTGGGATCACTGCCATTACCTCCCAACTTGAGGGGGGTGTAGGAATATATGATGTAATTAGGGTGGCACTGATGTAATTAGTTTACATTTTCTATCTCTTCTTCACTTTTATTAGGGTGAAGGGTATACTTGTAATATTGGTGGTTTTGATACCTATAAAATACCTTATGGGAAATGGTTTGGATCAAGTCCATAACATTTTATTCCTCTTGTTTTCTCTCAATGTCTTTTTCTCCATCACCTAAATCATGGAGTCTTGAAAATCAACAAGCTGCACTATCATCCTCTACATCTGAGGCACAACTTTGGCACAACCGACTTGGCCATCCATCTACTCTTTCCCTTCATCATTTACTTCCTTCATTAAAGTCCCTCTCTGCTTTCAATTGTAAGGTTTGTCAATTAAACAAACACCAAAAGAGTACATACTCTCATCGACTTACAACTACAAGTGTTGCTCCTTTTTCTTTAGTGCACTCTAATGTATGAAGACCATTGTGTGTCTCTAATATTTCTCATGTTAAATACTTTGTTACTTTTTTTGATGATTTTACCCGAGTCACTTAGTTATATCTCTTTCATGAATGATTTGAAATACTTACTATCTTTAAAGTTTTTCACGCTATGTTGTTAACTCAATTTGGGGAAAAAATTCAAATCCTTAGGTCAGATAATGCTATGGAATACTTGTCTAGTGAGTTTCAATCATCTTGTGAGGGTAATGGTCTTATCCCTCAAACATCTTGTGCCTACACCCCTCAATAGAATGGTGTTGCTGAAAGAAAGAATGGTCATCTTCTTGAGGTTGCTCGGGGTCTCCTCTACTCCATGATGGTACCTTACTTTTATTGGTCTCATGCTATACTTACGGCCTATTTTCTTATCAATAGGTTACCTCCATCTGTTCTTAGTCATAAAACTCCTTACTCTGTATTATTTCTTGGTGAAGACCCTTTTTCTCTTCATCTCAAGGTTTTTGGATGTGCATGCTTTGTCCATGTTACATCTCCTTAAAAGAGTAAACTTGATTCTCGTTCTACGAAGTGCATTTTTTTGGGGTACTCTCGCACCCAGAAAGGTTATGTCTGTTACAATCCTACCCTTCGGAGGATGCTTGTGTCTTCGGATGTGACATTTTTTGAAGGTACCTCATTCTATTCCTCAAATGATGCTCTTCTAGGTTTGTCATTTCTTCCTATCACTCTGTGTCCATTTGTACCCTTTAATGTCGTTACTACTTAGCACCTTGAAGCACCGGCCGACACCTCACCTGTGGAGTTTTTGGATCCTCCCAAGGTAAGTCATTTCCCTACTATGTTTGGTCCAAAATTTGATACTCGACTTACTGCTTTAAGAAAGGAAAGTCGTTCCTGTACCACTTCTCATTCTATCTCCAATTTTATGTTTCATCATCATTTGTCTTCCGCTTGTTCTCAATTCCTTGCATCTCTTTCTTCCACTTCAATTCCACAGTCCTATCATGAGGCCCTACAACATCCAAGATGGGAGGCGGTTATGGATGAGGAAATGCACGCCTTAAATGAAAATCAGATCTGGCCCTTTGCACCTATCTCGAAAGGTAAAAAACCTGTAGGTTGTAAATGAGTGTTTTCAATTAAACATAACCCGGATGGGTCCATTGTTTGTCTTAAGGCCTGACTCTTTACTAAAAGATACACTTAGTGTTATGGAGTGGATTATGAGGAGATCTTTTTCCCCGTTGCCAAGTTAAATTCGGTATGTATCCTATTATCTCTTGCTGCTAACTCATCATAGCCCATATATCAACTCGATGTAAAAAAATGCCTTCTTAAATGGTGATATACGCGAGAAAATTTATATGGTTCAACCACCTAGTTATGTGGTTGAGGGGGAGTCTGTATGCCGGTTACAAAAGTCCTTATATGGGCTAAAACAGTCCCCTCAAACCTGGTTTGATAAATTTACCCAAACACTACTATGGTTTGGCTTTCGTCGGGGCTCAGTAGATCATTCAATATATTTTAAAGATACCTCAAAAGGAAAAATATTGTTGGTTGTATATGCTTGATGACATTGTCTTAACCTGCGATGATGCGCACAACATACAAGAAGTAAAAAACTTGATATGTCAAGAATTCAAAACTAAAGATCTTGGACTTCTCAATTATTTTTTGGGCATAGAAGTTCTTCAATCCAAATATGCATTAATATTGTCTCAACAAAAATATGTCTTGGACCTCTTCGAAGAAATGAACATGAAGGGGTGTTGCCCAGTTGACCCACCTATGGATACAAATGTAAAATTATGTGTGGAGAAGATATTGATATTGGAAAATATTAAAGACTTGTGGGCAAACTAATCTACCTCATGGTAACTAGACCAGACATATCATATGTTGTAAGTGTGGTGAGTCAGTACATGCATAAACCACAACTTACCCATTGGCAGGCCTTGGAGAGAATATTACGATACTTAAAAGGAGCTTCGGGAAGAGGATTACTTTATAAAAAACATGGCCACTTCAACATAGAAGGTTTCTTAGACGTAGATTGGGCTGGATCACCTGATTATAGGAAGTCTACTTCTGGATATTGCACTCTTGTTGGAGGGAACCCGGTTACATAGAGAAGTAAGAAACAAAATATGGTTGCAAGATCTAGTGCATGACAAAACAAGATCAAGGGACTGACGGAACAGTCCAAACATCCACAAGAGAGAGCGTAGCTCTCTGGTTTCACAGCGAAACGAAACACACGACGAAATCCAGAATTCTGTCCGTTGGAGATTTTTCCCCTTTCATTAAATATATATCCTTTAGGTTTTCCTGTTACAAAATGGCCCATGGGCCCAAGACAATACCCCCTCATCCCATTAAGCCTAATCAAATAACCCTATATACATATCCCAAATTATACAACAATTATGAATATAAATTACATTGAATATACATTTTAACATATCGTAACATCCCCCCTCAAATTGATGATGGTGAGTCAACCAGCAACAATTTGCCAACCAAAAAATTATGTCGGGATTGAGACAATGCTTTGGTGAAGACATCGGCCACTTGAAGATCCGAAGAAATGTACGGTAAAGATATTACCCGGCGCTCCAAAGTATCACGGATGGAGTGACAGTCAACCTCAATATGCTTGGTACGCTCATGAAAAACCGGATTGGCTGCAATCTGTATAGCACTTGTATTATCTGCATGAAGCGGTGTAGAGGAGGGCTGAGAAAACTGGAGCTCAGCAAGAAGACCACGGAGCCAAATAACTTCCGAACACGCAGTAGACATAGCACGATACTCGGCCTCGGTAGATGACTTGGACACTCGATCTTGTTTCTTACATTTCCAAGAAATTAGTGCATCGCCTAAAAACATACACCAGCCTGTAGTAGATCGACGGGTATCAGGGCACCCTGCCCAATCAGCATCACTGTAGGCAACCAGATGTAGCGCAGAGCCAGTAGGAAAGAATAAACCACGAGCAGGGGAGCCGCGCAGATAGCGGATGATGCGCTGAACGGCCGCAATATGAAGATGTCGAGGAGATGCCATAAACTGACTGACCTTATGAATAGCATAGGAAATGTCCGGGCGAGTAGTAGTCAAGTAGATGAGACTCCCGACTAGACGTCGATAGATAGTCGGATCATCAAGGAGAGTCCCTTCATCTTTCTGATATTTGACATTGACCTCCATAGGGGTAGCCACCGAAGATGTGTCCTCCAACCCAGCGAGTGTGATAAGATCTTGAATATACTTATGTTGGTTTAAGAAAATACCTTTAAGTGTGTGATGGACCTCCAACCCTAAGAAGTAGGTGAGGCGTCCAAGATCCTTCATATGAAAAGTGGCATGCAACACCTTCTGAAGCGTGGAAATCAGTCCAGAGTCAGTGCCAGTAATGATGATGTCATCCACATAAACCAAGAGAATGACCATGCCTGCAACAGACTTATGATAAAAGAGGGAGGAATCATACTGACTCTGGGTAAACCGGTGGAGAATAAGAGTGCTACGGAATTTCTCAAACCAAGCCCGAGGGGCTTGTTTAAGCCCATACAAAGGACGTCGTAGCTTGCAGACGTGATCGGGAGAGGATGTAGACACACCCGAGGGAAGCTTCATATAGACATCTTCCTGCAGATCACCGTGGAGAAAAGCATTCTTCACATCCATCTGATGCAATGGCCAAGATTGAGAGGCTGCAATGGCTAAGATAGTACGGACTGTGGTCATCTTGGCAACTGGGGCAAAAGTTTCCTCATAATCAATCCCATATTCCTGCCTGTTCCCCAGGGCCACAAGGCGGGCTTTGTGCCGATCCAATGATCCATCGGAACGCAGCTTGACAGAGAAGACCCACTTACTTCCAAGAGGCCGAATAGTGGGAGGGCAAGCCACAATGTCCCAGGTGTGATTCTCCTCTAGCGCTTGTAGTTCAGTTTGGATGGCCTTTTGCCAACACGCATGTGCTATGGCCTGTTTATATCCAGAAGGAATGGAAATAGAAGACAAAGTAGCTACCAGAGATACAGGGGAGGGAAAACCATATCGGTCAGGAGGGTGAGAACTACGTGTGGATCGACGAAGATGGAGGGGAGCAGAAGTAGAGGGAGGATCAGGAGCAAGCGCTAGGACAAAAGGGGAAGAGGGCAGCGAAGCAGTGGATTGAGGCTCATCAAAGCTCGGCAAACTAGACAAAGAGGTAGACGGAAGTGTAACTTGAGATGGAAAGAAATATTGGTTTTCAAAGAAGACCACATTCCGAGAAACACGGACTCGACGTGCCTGAGGATCATAGCAAACATAGCCCTTTTGAACACCGGCATACCCAAGAAATGCACACATAACAGATTGAGCTGTAAGTTTATGTCGTTCATGATCAGGTAAATGCACAAAACAAACACAACCGAACGTCCGAAGAGCTGTGTAGGACGGAGAGTAACCGAATAATTTAACAAAGGGAGAGACATGATGCAAGATAGGCGAGGGCAGGCGGTTAATTAAATGGACGGAGGTAGAGAGAGCTTCACACCAAAACCTAGGAGGAACGGATGATTCAATGAGAAGGGTGCGGACCATATCAAGAAGGTGACGATTTTTGCGCTCAGCAACACCATTTTGTTGGGGTGTCGAGGGACAAGAACGTTGAGAGATAATGCCTTTGTTTTGAAGAAATTCTTGAAATTCTGCCGACATGTACTCGCCCCCAGATTCAGAGCGGAGTACTTTAAGGTGAGCGGAGAACTGGGTTTCAATGAGTGCAAGAAACCTCTTCAAAACGACAAAAACGTCAGACTTAGCTCGTAGAAAGTAGACCCAGGTAAATCGACTAAAGTCATCAATAAAGGTGACAAAGTACTTAAAGCGTGCATGCGAGATAACAGGAGCAATTCCCCAAACATCACTATGAATAAGGTCAAAGCAGTGGGAAGCATGCGAGGCATGATACGGAAATGATAAAGTTTTACTTTTGCCAAGTTTACATGATGAACAGTCAAATGACGTGTCACGAGACATACAATCTTGATTGCCTAATAAACCTGATTTAAATAATGTACGAAGTACAGCTGAGTTTGGGTGGCCTAGACGTCTATGCCACAACTTAGGGCCAGATCCAACAACATTACAAGCAAAAGAAAGTACAGGAGAATGTGGAATAACAGTGGATAGAAAGACTTTAAGTGGAAATAGCCTGCTCACTTTAGGCCCCTTCGCGATCACCTTCCCCGACGCTTGATCCTGCACAACACAGCCAAAGCGAGAAAACTGAACATTACAGTTTTTATCAACCAATTGACCAACAGACAAAAGGTTTGTCAACAGGTCAGGAGACACAAAGACATCAGCTAAAGATGGAGAGAGATCACCAACAGCACTGATAGGCAGAGTGCTGCCATCAGCAGTGTTGATGTGCAAATTGCCATCATACTTTCGGACATTCGAAAGAGATACCACATTGTTGGTCATGTGGTTAGAGGCACCAGAATCAAAATACCATGGGTGAGTAGAAAAGTTCTGTTTACCTGAGATACCAAAAGTAGAAAAGGCAGAAATGATCATCTGTTGTACCATTTCAGGAGTGAGAGTGGTGGAACTGGCAGGTGCTGGTGGAACAGGAATGATAGGGACTGAAACAGCAGGTGGCAATGTGGTAGAACTAGAGGTACCAATGGATGCATGATAAGCGGTAGGCTTCCTCCGTGGAGGTCGTGTAGGGCAAACGGTGATGTGATGACCCGGCTTCTTACAGTAGCTACAGAATAGAACCGACTTCTTGGGGCAGTCCCGAACAAAGTGACCATAAGCCTTGCAATGGAAGCACTGAACAGAACTGGTGTCCCGACCCTGAGGCCTTCCTTGTGCTACATAAGCTACAGGAGCCGAGAGATCATCCTGAACGCGAGGTGTCATGCTAGCCTGAGTAGTAAGGCGTTGCTCCTCCCGGAGAAGGTCACTCAAACAGGCATCTAGGGACGGCACCGGATGACGATTCATCAGATGTGATCGAGCAATCTCAAACTCGGGACGAAGCTTCATCAAGAATTGATCCCGTTTACTGGTGTCATGGACAGCTTGCACAGCAGAGAGAGCAGCAGCAGGGACATCCTCGTAAACAATGTCAGTGTAGTCAGCCCATAGATTTTGGAAGCCCGAGAAATATTCTTCAATCGAACGACTGCCTTGGGTGAAATTTGCAAGTTCATATTCAACTTGAAATCGACGGGCCGTGCTGGTTTGACGATAAACTTTGTGGAGGTAATTCCACATATCTGCGGCAGTTTTGTAGGGCCTCAGATTTGGGACTAGGTGAGGCTCAAGAGATCCAAGTATCCAAGTCATGACTTTAGCATCCATGATGATCCATTTTGACAATGCGTCAGCATCGCCAGGGGCCGGATCACTCCCATCAATATGACCCCATAAACCTCTTCCCTGAACAAATAACCGGAACTGAAATTCCCAAGTACCGTAGTTCTTGCCCGTGAACCGAATAGGAACGAAATCGGACTTATCTGCTGACATGATAAAATTGAATCTAGCAAAAGTCCTGATGCACCCCCGCAAGATAAGAAATTCCAAGTAAACCCTCACTTTTCAGAAATTGCAAATAGACCCCTATACTTACAGAAATCCAAGAGTTGCCCCCAAGTTAACAGAAATTCGAATTAGGCACCCAAACTTTCAGAAATTCGAAAAGCACCCTCGTACTTTCAGAAATGCCAGAATGGCCCCCCAAGCTTCCAGAAATTGCAAAGCGGCCCCCAAACTTTCATAAATTTCAAAGCGGCCCCCAAACGTGCATATATTTCATAGCGGCCCCCGATCTTTCAGAAATTTCAAAGCAGCCCCCAATCGTTCAGAAATTGTAAAGCGGCCCCCAAATATTTGAAAATTGCAAAATGACCATATGCCAAATAATCACCCGAAACGAACGCGCGGGAGAAAAAAAAATTACCTTCGTTCCCCCTTCCGGCGAGTTTCTGCCGAGAACCTCCGTCGCGCTGTAGCTTCTCCGGCAACGAAACCACCGATGGAGCTGTTCCGACGACGGAACCACAACGTTTCCAAGCTCGGAAAATACTTGCCGACAACCCCTTTTGTTTCCCCTTCCGGCGAGAGCCTCTACGGGTCGTTTCCCCTTCCGGCGAGAAGCCCCTTTCCGGTAACGGAACCCCCGTAACTCGTCCGGCAACGAAACCACCCCACAAGTATTTCTAACAGCGCACGAAATCAATGCCGAAGTGAAGAGAAAAAAAATTGGTCGGACAACACAGGTCGTCGGACGAGAAATACGTCGGGGTTATTCTTCAGAGCTCTGATACCATGACAAAACAAGATCAAGGGACTGACGGAACAGTCCAAACATCCACAAGAGAGAGCGTAGCTCTCTGGTTTCACAGCGAAACGAAACACACGACGAAATCCAGAATTCTGTCCGTTGGAGATTTTTCCCCTTTCATTAAATATATATCCTTTAGGTTTTCCTGTTACAAAATGGCCCATGGGCCCAAGACAATACCCCCTCATCCCATTAAGCCTAATCAAATAACCCTATATACATATCCCAAATTATACAACAATTATGAATATAAATTACATTGAATATACATTTTAACATATCGTAACAGTGCAGAAGCAGAATACAAAGCTATGGCCCACACAGTTAGTGAACTCCTACAGATTAGGACACTTCTTACTGAATTAGAATTTTATAAAGGAGGTCCTATGGGTCTACATTGTGATAACCAAGCAGCCATTCATATTACTTAATATTCAATCTTCCATGAAAGGACCAAACACATTTAGGTGGAGTCCCACTTTATACGGGAGAAATTTCAAGCGGCTATAATCTCCCTCAAACATGTTTTATCACAAGAGTAAATAGCATATATCCTTATGAAACCAGTTACATCTAAAATCCTATCCTTTATATGTGGCAAGCTGAATATCTATGATGTTTTTTCTCCTCCAAGGAAAGAAAACACACACATCTAAGTGGTGGTATATGGGTAAATAAGGATGATTTTCATAAAGATGGCATGAATTTGTAAATACTTGTCTTTTTATGTCTCTTCTTTTATAAAATTGTAGCCCCAAGGGCATTGTAAAAGCTATTAATAGAGGCACTGGCTAAAAGGTAGAGTATTGAAGCGCTCTCCTCCTTTCTCCAAAGTTCGTCAAGCCTCTCTCTTTCTCTTGGTCGGTGCTCCACTTCTTCCACCTCGTCCAATCTCTCTCCCTTGGTGGTTGATCCCTTCTCCCTCTATTCTTCTTCTTCTTCCTCTTCTTCTTCTTAGTTTGATCTAAATCCATTTCATGGGATCCTAAATTCTACACAACGTAAGTCACA
This sequence comes from Aristolochia californica, assembly GCF_029961685.1. Taxonomy (NCBI): domain Eukaryota; kingdom Viridiplantae; phylum Streptophyta; class Magnoliopsida; order Piperales; family Aristolochiaceae; genus Aristolochia; species Aristolochia californica. Next base: position 37,005,546 of record NW_027182279.1, on the reverse strand, counting down.
ACATATCACTAGTATTTTTTAGAAACTTGACTTCTTTGTGTTCATTCAAAATGCGAAGTCCTCATTCTCATATTCAATGTCTTCATTTTGTGGCTACAGATAATCTAATAAAAATTTCCATTAATTTGAATTTAGGGCATGTGTAGGCATATGACTCTGTAGGATCTCATGATGAAAAAAATTTCAATTTTCTAATTTTTTCTTTACGAACATGCAGTGATCACGAATTTTAAACCACATTTAAAATTCTTGGATTAGTTCATTAGTTCTACTCTATAAAACAATTGATTTGTTGCAATGCAACAACTTCAGCTATTTAGACAACCTAAGATAATTAAGTTTACAAAATATAGAAACAATTTGATGATCGCATCCCTTGAAATGCTTTGTTCTCATGATGCTAGATGATATATGTAGCATCCTCTGATTGGTTGATATAGTTCATCCAAAGTTAATGGCCTACCAAAATGAATAGTCAACATAGGTAGTATTGAAGAGAAAATATGGAAGAGTTCTACACGACTCTTATAGCAAGACGTCTCACATAGCTTGAATTAATATGGTGGAGTCTTACAGGAGTCTCACAGGAAGAGATTTCATAGAGGAGTCTCAATTAAACATATTTTAGTTATGTTACTCATCTACTTCTGTTCAGTTATTCAATTATTTTAGGACTTATCTTTTAGTATTTAACTTTGGGTCCAAATGGATCCTTTTATGATCTATCATCTTTATAGTTTAAGTTCGTATTCTATCTTTTTTTTTTATTGTCCCTGTACCCGTTGTTTTCTTGGTGTTCTATCCTCTATACTGAACTTTTCATATTGCAAATTTTTCATTGAAGGAAATATCTTTGACTCTACTTTCCAACTTAACAATAAGTTGGACAATCAAAGTTTTCCACAAAGAGCAATCGATATTTAAAGTAACAAAGGTCGGACTACAAGAGAGATTCGAGTAGTAGTAGAAAGTTTTACTTTTGAGCCATTTAATGCCATAAAAATGAAACTTTATATGGAGATTTATATGTCAAAAGAAATATATGTAAGAATATTTTCTACTCTATTATACAAATTCTCAATCTAAGTTTTCTAGATGGAGATATCAATTTTTCAAGAGTTAATGGTCATGTTGGCCAAGGAAGAAAGAGTACTCAGTTCTGCCAGATTGCAGGTCCAAAATGTATCAGATTATTTCTCTAAAGAGAATTATGAGAAGTATATTTTGTGAAGAAATATTATAATTTAATCAAAGAAATAAAAGTCTAATTTTAGATGGAGAAAATTTCAAATGAATCTGATATCTCTATAAGGAGATATTCTCATTGGAGTCGGCAAGGGTCATACTATTGAAACTAGCAAAGTAAGAGGTCATAAAAGATTCAAGAACAAAAAATTTTATGTGAAATAAGTTATCTAAATGAATATCTTTGAGTATAGTTTCTTGAAAAAAAAAACCTTTTATGATTCTGAGCTATATTTTAAGACATATAGATATTAGAAGTACTAAAGTTCAGTTCTGCCAAAAATCTCTTTTTTTTTTCCTATTTTTTTCCTATTATCTATCTATGCATTGGCGTGAATTGAGCTTCTTTTTTCTCATAAAATTCTTGTTTTTAAGCCAAATTTATCTTCTAGGCAGAGAGTTTTGGTCATAATTAATAACTCCATGATGTTCTCATTCATGGTATGCAAAAATTTCCTGTTTCGATGTTGTTGTCAAATTTTGTGTTTTTCTTACATGGTTGTGTATCTTACGCACCGTCAACTTTGAAATTGTAGTCACACCACAAAAAAATAGTTATACTTGGTCCAATTTATTAAGTTCAACCGTTATAGTCTCCCCTAGTTTTTTTTTTAAAAAGGTCATATCCTAGATTCGTTTGGAAGTATGATTGTTACCTAATCGCCTTGTTTTGGTTAAAGTTATTTTCCTTTAGTATTTCTTCAGTTTATACTTTCTTGTTTTCATCACTTCAGAGCAATGCCTAGGACAATTACCTAAAAAGTATTGGAATGTGCCCAATATCCACCTTGAGTTAAGTCTTTTATTCTTCACCCAAGAGGTGATTGGTGTTTGAGCTACCTTAAAAAGTGACTGGTCTTTTTGCTAAGCCCTAAAGTTGGGTAATTTTTCTTTCTTTAAAATTAAGCGGAGTGTGTTTTAAACTATGACTATTTTTTACTAGTGTATGGAGCTTTGTTGTACAACTAGGATTGATTTTTTTTCTTCCACATCGTGTTTTGTCCAAGTTGTGTCTCTATGTCATTTTCATCCTCGGCTTGAGGGGGGAAAGTAGGAGAAGTACGAGAAAGAAGTATTTTATTTTACATGTTACGGTAATTATTATGTGACCAAAATATTCAAGAAAGGCAGAGAACAAATGATGAAGATTTAACATCTTTGAAAAAATTTTAGCTAATTAAGATTGTAGACCAAGATTGAAGACCAAAAATCATTTTCATTGCAAGCTGAAGTTATAAACTCCACCTTGAGGGAGAGTGTTGAACAACCAATATGGAAGAGTCTTAGATGACTCTCACAATAATAAGTCTCATAGGGCCAGAATTAATATGGTGAAGTCTTACAAAGGAGGTCGCACAGAAGAGTCTTAGTTAAATGTATTTTAGTTATGTTAGTCTTTTATTTGTGTTATGTTGTTCAATTATTTTAGGACTTATCTTTTAGTGTTTAACTTTGGGTGTAACTGGGACAAGGGTAGTTTGATTGTTATATGATTCCACTTGTTTCATCAAAGACAAATAGAGGCTCAGTATATTCAAATTACAACGATTAAGTGAAGTTTTTCTCTATTCCAGAAATTCAATAGATAGAAGTATGAATGAAGGTTCTTTCATATTCCAGCGAATAGAATGACTTTAATGGTCCATATAATGTTAAAATACGGTTTAGGTATACATTTTGGTGAGCGACGTATCTACTACTTTGAGAGTCTTTTCTTTGAGTCTTTGGAATTAGTTTCATTGTTAATATATTTTCTTTAATTTTTTTATTATGAGGTTCAACTTTTTATATTCTTGACTAAAAAACCACATTGGTGTGTTTCTTTTCATTCTCATTAACTCTTCCATTAGAAATTTATTAGTAGTGCCAATGATGCTAAATGCAAGTTATATTGTAGTTGGAAAAGCAAGTAACTAGAGCCCTTCATGGTAGCAAATTTCCATGGCTCATAGCGGAATGATTCTATACAAAGAATTCTTTAAACTAAAAATATGAAGTTTCACGTGCTTCTAAGAACAGCTTGACATCTACTCTCCACAAATCATTGTTGAAGAATCAATCATATACTAAGCAAGGTTAAGGTTGTCACCTTAAATTGATTAAAAAAATATTGAAGTTGTTAATTAGTATATATAAATGCACATTTTAGTGATATAGGAATGAAGTGACCTCATGCTAATAATAGTGGATGTTTTCTTGTTGACAGGAATTTGTAAATGAAGTCTTGGAAACAATTGAGCTTGACGCAATAAAGGATATGTTGTTGTGTCTTTCTGGTGTCAATAATTTGCAACTGAGTGAAGGAAAAGGCTAACCGTAGCTGTAGAGTTTGTTACAAATCCTTTCATAATTTTCATGGGTGAACCAACATATCGTTTGGATGCAAGAGCAACAACAATTGGAATGCGGGTAGTGAGAAATGTTTTTGATACGGAAAGACATTGGTCTACACCATTCATCAGCTCAATATTTACATATTTGAGGCATTTGATGAGGTAATATGACAACTAGTATGCATAAATATGAATAAAATATGACATCTATCAATGACACTCTACATAAGCACTTTATCACTATTTCTAGTATCAGTTGGTTATAGTTATCATTTTTTGTTTTAAATGTTAATTAAGTATGCATGCAAAGTCATGTAGACACTAATTCTTAATTTATGTGGTTGTTCTGCTATTTTTTATTTTTTGATTTACATAAATGAAACATCATTGAGGGGTATTCTTTACTTAAAGGAAATAAAATCTTGATAGACTTTTCCCTTGAGAAATTAGATGAGAAACTACTTCTAATGTGAAAGTTAGATTTCTTGCAATTGTTTCTGATGAAAAGAGGAGGCAAATAATCTTTTCAGGGCTTGGTGGTGTCGGAACCTCTAACATGAATGGAAAGATTGAGCGGCACAAGTACATGGGATTTGAGAATCTCTAGAAATATGAATTGTCACAGAGAGTTTAATTGGTGAAATTAATTGTATTCACGGAGAAGCAATTGACTAATTTTAAATAATTGTATCTCTACACTTTTTTATTTAGGCATATTATTTTTAGCTGAACAATGCACTTCGTATTTTAATAAAATATTACGCACTCATTCCATTTGTATGTTATCAGATCATCCCATCTTGGTTAAAATGTTTCAGATTTCACAGTGTCCAACATTATATGATGGTTAGCAAGACCACTGTGTGGCCCAACTCAGTTTGTGGAATGAGGTTTCATTGGATTTAAAAATACTCCATAGCACATGATTAATTTAAAATGTTTATTCACAGAAACCACTTGGATAGAGATAATACATATCAATTTGATGAAAATAGTCTTATAAGAAGGAAATAAGACAAAAAAACTTCAAACTTGGGGAGCAAGAAGAAAAGATTCTTTACATTATCAAGAATGGTCAAAGGGCCTTTAAGTTTTGTACTCTTTCTTTTGCATACATCTTTCAAACAGCACCCTTGCTACAATTAACATGGATATACTGTACAATTACAACCAATATGACAATTGCAATCATGGTGATGTGCCATTCATGGTTAAATAGTGGATGTACTAGTATCATAAATCCTAGTTTGTGATCCATCTGCAATGGAGACAAAGCGAGCTAAAGTGCATGGTGTCACAGAGGATAAATTTTAAATTTTACTTGTGGGGTGCTCAAAGGCTCTGGAATCAATGATCCAAGGTGAATTGCTAGAGCATGAGAGAAAGGAACACATACTAGTAGTAGCAAATGTGGCGGTTGTGTTTCTTAGGGGAGCAAGTATCATACTTTTAACCTGATGAAACAATTCATGATGCTCTTTTGATAGTGTTAATTTTCCTCTAGAGGAATCTTGAGGGTGCTTCACTGTTGGTAGAAGCAGTAGAGGTTGATGCTTGATTAACTTTGAAGTAAGGTGGTTTGCCATGTAGGTTCCAACAAATTTCAACTAGATGGTTGTTGAGCCCACAAAATGTAAATTTCCTTTACTGACCACCAGTGTCCAGAGGTAGGAGCATTCCCACCTCTACTTCCTCTAATATCTTCATTTACCTCTACCAGGACCATTATTCCTCCTCCCTTGTCAGAATAAAGCTGAGTTTTCCACTTATTCTTCTTGACTGTTGGACTCCTTAACTGGAATCCGTAGCATGGTTGCACATACATCGTTAAAAGAAGCTTTTGCAACAAAGTACCCGTGACTTGGCAACATCAAAGTAAGGTAGTAGATTAACAAGACATATAGCTGAGACCAAGTCTTCCTTCTACTTTTCCTTTGTGGAAACATCAAGTGCATGTGGTTGTATAACCTCCCATTCTTTTAGTAGCCCTCTGAATCTTGAAAAATACTCATATAGATTTTTTTTGTACTTTGTGTTGCACATCTCCTAAAAAATGTCATAAATCTTTGTTGACCGTTAGGAGTAGAATATAATTCAAAATATTTGTCCCAAATTATTTTCGTGGACTCTAGGTGCACCACATTATTTGTCATATGTTCCTCCATACTATTAATCAACCAGTTCAGAACTAGTGTGTCATCCCTAAACCACCTATGGTAAAGAGGGTTGATCCATATACATAGGTGTCTAAGTTAGATGCTCAACCAATAGATCTCACAAGCATGACCCATTTTTCGATTTTTTTTTGTTGTTGTTTGATTTTATAAACTAGAATTATAATCATTCAATAACCAATGGTGATTAAAAAAGGGGAAAATGAACTAGGTGTTGGTCAAAAAGCAATAAAAAACAAACTAGAACTAGTGATTACTTTCCAAAATTACTCTTCAATCTCAAACTTAGGGTTTTAATAACTTAATTGAGTAGCCACTCCTTCAACAAACCAGAACTTAAGGAGAGCTTTAATAGGAATTTTTGGCATAAAAAATAAATTAAACAAATAAGGAATAAAGGAAACTCATGTACATGACAATTTCAGCCATTCAACATAAAGAAAAAAATGAATTTTGAGAGAGGGGGGGGGGGGGAGGGGTGGATTGAGTAAAAATAATTTTGTCACTACAAAAAACTTAAATTAAATCCCTCATAATGTGAAACATAAGGTGAAACTTATCTGATTAAGGAGAGAACTTGCGTAATTGACTTTAGTGTTTTTCTCCTCTTCAAAACTAGTCGAACGTTTTGTTGTTTGAAGGATGTTTCAGGTTCCTTTCCACTAAACTTTCTTAATTTTATCAACTTTACTTTAAACCTTATAATTCCAGCTCTGATACCATGTTGAATTCTAGTGTTTAATCCATGGATAATTTTTGTTTGAAAAAAAAGAGAAGAAAGAAGAAGGATGGAAGATGAGAAGGAGAAGGCAGATCACAAGTTGAGGAGAGAAACTTGAAGGGCCGAGAGAGAGCACATGTATGAGTTCTTACCTTTCTCTTTCTTATTCATATAGGTGGGGCATGGAAGCCCTAATAGATTAGAATAAAAAAAACACTTAAACTAACTACTAATTGTAACTTATGCCACTTACTCTTATAATTACATATCACTCAAATACTTCAACATATTTAAACCAATCCAATTTTTTTAATATTGAATATGTAGGCACATACACAACACATACATACACGTAAACACCCCCTATCTCCCTTAGTGAGTTTTCAACCTATGACCACACCAGAAACCACATGGGATCATTGAGCCAAAGGTTCAAGCCACTCACACTTACAATAGAACCCAACTTTATCACTCACACTTTCCAGAAGGAAAACAAATAGTTACGTAACATACATGCATATAAGCCTTCAATGCCAATCACATAGATGAACATGGGGAATTCGATCAAACAATCACTTTAGGGATATGTGCTATCTTGGGCCAATCTTCACCTGTCTCCTTCTTGCATCTCTCTTCCAGTAAAGGACACCAAATGATCTTTAAAAGCTGGAGAGAGTTGGGCAGTCCATTTTCTGGCAGTGAAGCCAGTTTAGGGCAAGAATTCAATTCCAAGCGCTGCAGAGATGTGAGATTCTTAAGCCAACTTGGAGAACGCCTGCCTTGGTAACCAACTAAACTTAAATGCTTCAGGTTGCTGTGCGGTTCGAGAGAATCCAATACCTTCTCATCGCCACTTGCATCTCTGTCGCCACTTAGGAACATGGGTGACCATTGTAATGTCAGGTCAGTGATGTAAGGCTTCTTCTTCATGTTAGCCTCCTTAGCCTCTTCTTCAGAAGCCACATTTTCTAGACTGAAGATGACAATATTTCCTTTCAAATCGGACATATCCTTCAACTCCGAAATTCTGTGTCCAGTCTCTCTGCTTACTACGAACCTTGGTAACGTCTGTAGGTTCCTCAGGTTTCCGACATGAGCTATTGCATCAGAAGGTAAGGAAATGCAAAGTTCCAAATAGAGGAACCTGAGATAAATGAGCTTCGTAATGTCTTTTGGCAACTCAGTGATGTGAGTACAGTTCCGGAGATTCAATATCTGCAGATTGTAGAGCTTGCCAATCGAGTTAGGAAGGATCCTAAGAGGCGTGTATGAGAGATCTAGAAGGCGTAAGAGCTTCAAACTACTGATGGATTCCGGAAGTCTTTCGATCATGCAGCCTTGCAACCTCAAGACACGCAAGAATTTGCACTGCAGGAGAAGATCAAGTTTCTGGTTTGGGAAAATCCCTCCACCGTTTTCCTCTGGAAGGCGTTTATCATGGTATAAATCTAAGTACAGGAAAGAGCGCAAGCTGTTACCTTTACACAGCTCCTCAAAACTAACCGAAGGCACCTCGTTGAAACAAACTAAAGATGAATGACGAGTACCTACAGGGATCACATTTGGTTTACCTTCTTCCATCCTCACAATTTCTTCATTCGATACTACTGCCAATTCATGTACCATATCATGCATTTTGAATATTGGTTTCCCCGACCAGACAGAATCTACCGAGAAAAATGACTTGATCAGAAAATCATAAAAGACTTGATTGGCTTGATCCATCTGTCTAATGTAGCCTTCTCCAATCCACAGTTCAACCAACTCAGTTTCCTGAAACAAGTAATCCCTTGGAAACAGGGAACAATACCTAAAACACATCTTTGAGCTTGCCGGAAGCTGCTGATAGCATATTTTCAGAGCAGGTAAGACATCATTGTTGGTTTCAGTTATGTTCCATGTGGAGCTTCCTAATATATTCACCCATTCATTTTCTTGCCTGTTGTTAAGGAGGAGGCCTCCCAGGGTCTTTGCTGCCAAAGGGGAGCCCCTGCATTTGTTTACTATCTTCTCTCCAATCTCTCCAAGATTTGGGTGTCTTTGAAAACTCTCAGCATCAAGAGCCTTTACGAAAAACAACTTTGAGCAATCATCATCGGACAAACCTTCCAATCGGTATGGCTGAGCTGTGCCTAAGATTGATCCAATCTCCTCACTTCGTGTAGTTATTATGATCTTACTCTGTTTATGTCCAGCAGTAAAGGGTACCAAAAGCTTCTTCCAGTTTGGATTGTCATCTCTTATATTGTCCAAAACCAGTAAAAACCTGCTATTTCTGAGCAACTTTTTAAACCGCAGCTTATCCTCAATGTCACCCAAATAATACCCAGTAGTGGACGTTAAAATTTCTCTAGTAATCTTTTCTTCATTAAGATCAGGAGAGACACAGAACCACCAACGGTGCTTAAAGTGTTGTTCTACTTCCTTGCAATTGAACGCAAGCCGAGCAAATGTGGTCTTTCCTATGCCACCAGGAGCAACGATTGGAATGACCGAAGGACCTCTTCCGCTAAATTTCTCCGATAATAATTCTTCTAATAATTTGTTTTTCTCTTCTTCTCTCCCCAAAATAAGCGAATCAGCCTTTAGACTGTTTTGTAGTTGTTCGTCATTGGCTTGCATAAGCGCCTCCTCACGGGCTACTATTAGACGAAGGCCACGACATTCCTTCTCAATCTGGCCTACTCTTTTCCGTAAACTTCTTAATTTGTATACCACGTCATGTTGATAAACTGCGTTTTTAGATTTGAAGCAAGGTAAGAAGAGTTTCAGTAGTACCTTCTTTCTCTTTCTCGATTCTGCTCCTTTCTGTTGTTTCGGTACCTCCACCCTCTTGTTAGAATCGTCCCCATCCTCCGTTTTTGTTTCAAGAGCTCCGACGATGAACTCCTCTATAATGTCTTCTGCATCGTGAGCAACATTCTTAAGCTGTAGGAGCCAATTTTTCACAGAATTGGATACTAATTGCTTCCTTTCAGCATCTAGAAGCACTGACTCGATCACGGATAATGAGTTAACCAGAGAATTAAGTTCCGCATCAACACCCCACACAAATTTGATTTCTTCTGATACTGATTTTAGGATTTGAATCAGTGCATCAATAGTGGGAGACAGGATTATTTCTCCCATACTTCTGAAGAAGAGAGCTCAGTGGCAACGACGGAGATGAAAAGAAGATGGAAGAGAGCAAGAAAAGATAGAAGCTTTTACAGGAAAACTTAAGAGGACATGATTGAAAGATTTAAAGAGAAAAGGACCTATCATCTTTATTCTTTACTTTAATTCTGGAGAAGGTAACTTTATTCACACTAGGATGCTTTTACGTCATTTATTCTTTATCAACTGCAACATTATAAGCATCAGAGGGACAGTGAAAACGAAGTCATGTTTCTACAAGAAAACCATGTTTTAGTTGCTTTACACTCTTCTTGGAGTAGTAACATTGTAGGGAAGTACACAAGATTCTCCTTGGTCTGTGGGCCTTGAGCCCATCTTCCACATCTTTTGGATGTGTGGGATTTCCTTGAGCTTGAGGCCCATCATCTAACACACTTGGATGTGTGGGTTTTCCTTGGTCGTGCGGGTTTGGGCCCATCTTCCAACACTACCCCTCAAGTTGGGGGTGAGAGAACATAATGAACACCCAACTTGTTGTAAATGGTGTATAAGATTTACCCATATAAAATAGCAGTTCCCCATATCTACCCATATGTATTAGGGCATCTATGTCCCACCTATATCGGTAAGAAAGAGAAGGGGAGGAGTTAAAAAAATTGCTCTCTCTTAACCCCTAAAGTTTCTCTCCTCAAATTGTACTCTAGCCTTCTCCTTCTCATCTTCTTTTCTCTTATTTCTTCTTTCTTCTTCTTTCTTCATCTTCTTCTCAAACCAAGTTATCCATGGATTAAACCCTAGAATTCAATATGGTATCAGAGCTGGAATTTTAGGTTTAAAGTAAAGTTGATCAAGTTATGAAAGTTTAGGTTTGGCTAGTTATGAAGAGGAAAAACAGGATGAAGTCAATTCAGCAAGTCCTCTCCTTAATCAGATAAGTTCACCTCATGTTTCACATTGTGGGGGATACAATTCAATTTTTTGATAGTCACAAAGTTGTTTTTACTCAAGCCCAATTATCCCACTCAAAATTCATTTTTTTCTTCATATTGAATGGCTGAAATAACCTTTTTTTTGTCACGTGCATGAGTTTCCTTCATTTTTTGTTTGTTTGATCTAATTTTTATGCCAAAAATTCCCCCTTAGGAATGCTACAAGTCCTCTTAAAGTTTTCCTTAGTTTTGGTATGTTAGAGGAGTGGTTGCTCAATCAAGTTGTTAAAACCCTAAGTTAGGGTTAGAAGAATAATTTTAGAAAGTAATCACTAGTTCTAGTTTTTTTTTTATTACTTTCTTACCAAAATCTAGTTCATTTTTTCCCTTTTTAATCACCATTGATTGTTGAGTGATTATAGTTGTAGTTCAGAATCTCAAACAACAATTTTTATTTTTATTTTTTGAAAATGGAGTCATGTTTGTGTGATCTATTGGGTGGTTTCTTTCTTTGTTATTTGCTTGTGTGACATTACATAGTTTCTCATTCCATAACTTCAAATATTTGTTAGTTTTGATAAATTCGTGTCCTATTTCCTTCTAAGTTAACTTAAAGGTGCTTGCTTTCTGAAAAAAAAAATGTTCTTTTGTAATTCATAATGTCTGAATTATCAAATACTTCATCTTCCTCTACATATGTTGATTTCAGCAAAGGTGATCCCTTGAGGATTACTACAATTCCAGTTGAGGGGCCTCATCAATAAAATCATGAAGTGTGTTCACCTTCTCCAAAACCATTATCTCAGTTTTGGAGGAAATAATTTTAACTCTCAATTGTCATAAATCCAAATTGATTCCCCTAACTAAAAGAGGAAGAGAATTGTTTTATTTTCATGAAATTTTTATTTCCTATGTTCTACTGAACAAAACCTTACACTTGTTTCAAATATTAAATGCCCTAATTTGGAAATTATTAAATTAATGAATAACAAAGAATGAAATTTCACTTATTATACAACATTTTTAAAGGACTTGTACAACAAGTTATTTACCTGAATAATACAAAACTTTCTTTGTCACCACCCTACATCTTGCATGTAGATTTCTTTTTCTATAAAACGCTTGGCCAACTTGTCTAAAACATTAAAATAGTTTGGAAGTTTTTCAAAAAAAGGGTTATAATCGGGCTCATACATTAGACTATTGCTTATATAAAAGCAAGCCTATTCAAATTGGACATTTAGTTAAAGAGCAACTTTTTATCCCCAAAGAGCTATGCCAAATGGAAAAAAATCAGTCTTAATGCTAGTTCATAGATTAGAGACCTGAATCCATTATACAATCATTGATAGGTGTTGGTCAAACCATTTGTTTCTTGTTCTCTATGATGGCTTTTGAGTATGTGCGATCAAGCAAAGCTTCACTGTTTGTTCCCTTTTTTCCTTTATGACGAAAAGAAAAATCTCATTCTTTTCTTCCTTCCAAGGTTTGTAAGAAGAATTTGTCTTTTCCACTTCTCTATTGACCATGACCAATTTTTTCACTTTCTTCACCGTATCTAGTGGAGTGCAGCTTGTCATTTAATGTTCTATATACCCATAAGGAGCCAAATAATGCAGAGTGTAATGGTATACAAACGAAACAGAATAGGCTAATTTCAAATACTGTTTCTATTATCTATATACCTCTCTTGGATGTGTGGGCCTTCTCCTTGCACGTGTGAGCTTGATCCCATCTTCTAACACTCCCTCCTCAAGCTAGGGGTGAGAAAACATCATAAATGTCCAACTTGCTGCAAATGGTGGATAGGATCTTGTCAGTGGTTGGCTTTGTGAGGATATATGCAAGTTGTCCTTGTGATGGGATATGTTTGAGAGATAATATGGCGACTTGAAATTTTTCCCGTATAAAGTGGCAATCCACCTCTATTTGTGTTGGAATATGGGCCCAAGCCCACAAGGAAGACCCACACATCCAAGTGTATTAGAAGATGGGTTCAAGCCAATACAACCAAGGAAGACCTACACATCCAAGAGGTGGAAGATGGACTCAAGTCCATTGACCAAGGAGAAGGACCATAGGCCCACAAAGTGGTGGCATGATGGTAAATAAAGAGTCATATCCTAAAGATGGCATAGATGTAATTAGTTTAAGTCTTAGGAGTATTATTGTAATATTATAATCTTATTCATCTATAAATTAAGCTTTAGAGGGAGGGTTAGGACACGAGTCCATAGCCTCTTTCTTCCTTCTATTATCTCCCATTACGTCAGTTCTCCTTTTCTCCATGAGCTAAATCCATGGAGTCTTGAAAATCAACATGGTATCAGAGCATTGATTTTCAAGACTCGTAGCTAAGGTGTTTTAGAATTCCAATTTTTTTTCTTTTGTCTCTTTGTCTCATGCCCTTGTTTTTTATTGGTTCACTCGACTCGTGAAACCTAGTTTTCTTTACTACTTTTGATTTTTATCTAATGGTGGTGACAGAAGCTGCCAGCAAAAATCAAGGCTCTAGTAGCGAAGAAACCCAGGTTCATATCTTCCACCTTCACAAAGTATTTTTGAAGTCCTCACAGACGATCTTGGGCCTTGTAAACAACACCTCAGGTGCCTCGCTAACTTTCCTTTGCAAAGTAGAGAATAGACACATTAGGAATCCGCTCACCAGAGAGATCATGGCTTTGACCAACAAAGTTTATGAGAAGTCCGTGTTGGAGTCCCAATTACCGGATTCTCCTACCTTCTGGAGTCGATTTCACGTTGAGATTTATTTTGTTTGCCTCGACCTTGATGGTGCTTATTGTGAAGGTCATCAACAAGTAGATCGGGATCATCACTCTCCCAGTGTTGTTGTTGCAATCTGTTCATCGTTGTTCGTTGATGTGTTGCTATGTCGATGTTTTTTGCCGAGTTAATCTTTCGAACTCTCTGCCACTGCTGCCATCTGGAGTTCTATTGAGTTGCTGAATTTGTTTGGCCGACTTAAATCTGTCTATTTTGATGCCATTGTATCTCTCAGGTTTATTTCGGGAGGTTTTGCTTTTTTTTTGGAAGAATGTCACGTTGGTTATTCCAACGGACTTGCTCGATATAGGGAGACGATCACGCTACTTGTAGTTACTGGACAATCCAGCGAACTAATCCGAGAAAATAGAGGATTTTCTATGTTGTCTTTGATGACTCCAGTTGTGTTTTGGTACAAACGTTACTGGAAGTTCTGATTTTTTTTGCAATAGTTCTGATTTATTTTTTTCGTTGATGGTTTCGGAAACTCCCGTAATATTTGTTGGATGCTCTGTGCTGTCCCGCTTTGCTCGAGAATCACCAACGATGCTTCGGGAAGACGAAGATGTCTATCTTCCGATGATTTCTTTCAGACGCTGCTGATTTCCCTTTCCGAAAATATTTGCCGGAGCTAGCAGCCACAATGATGACTCTCTATTAGTCCTTATTGCCGTGATTGCCATCCGAGGTCTCTCTGGTTTTCTGCTGCCCAGTGCTATTTGTAGAAGAGAACAACACTATTTCTGAATTAAAATCCAACTAAGATAGATCGATCTCGATTTTAATCCAGCGCCTGAGATTCGGACCAGATAGTCGAGTCAACCCAACGAACCCAGCTCAATTTATGACTCTTCTCACTGCTATCAATCCGCACCAGCCTGATCGGGTCAACTCTCCTGGGTGAACTCGGTCTAGTCAACCTGACTCTGCCCAGCTCACTTGCTTCCTGTCACAGCTATATGGGTCTGGGTCCCGAGTTCTATACCTATTTTTTTCGTGGCTTGGCTATATTGGTCTACTATTTGACTCGGCTTGACTCGGTCCCTTGGCTCCGGCATGATATTAGCTTGAATTAATTGACAACTTATTCCTTGGTCGACATATTATTTGGTTCAAAACCTTCTGATGGACTCACAGTGGATTATTTTATGTGTCATTTTTAAAGGATTTTCATTATTTTATTGTGTTATTTAGGCCCAGGCCCATTTTAGCTGCTGCTTTTGTGTCTCTTTGACTAAGACATTATTATTGAAGGACTTCTCGGCAGCTGACTATAGTCAATATTGGTATTTTGATGAAGAATAAAACACATGGTGGCCTCAAAATATTATTTTCCTATGATTACCCTTTACCCCCTTATTTGGTAGTTTTACTCCTACCATTTGAGAGTCAGTGACCTATGTTCGGACACCGTGATGGAGGAGCTTATTACTGTACTTCTGAGCAATACCGATAGACCCACTACCTATAGAGGATAGGAGTGCGCCCAACATCCAATGTAAGTCAAGTTTTTTATTCACCCAAAATGTGTTTTTTTTAGCTACCCACAAAATGTGGGTAGACTCTGTGCCCCACAGTAGGGCTACTTTTCTGCCTGTGAAATTGAACAAAAAATATTTTTGACTATGACCATGAGCTTTATCTTACAGTTAGTGATTTTACTCTCTCTTATATTATGCCATTTGGGTCTCTTGGTAAAGAACGAAGAGACCATTAGTTTGAGGGGGAGTGTTGGATGACATGACGAATTACCATTTTATACAGGAAGATCCTATACAACATTTGCAGCAAGTTGGGCGTTCATGATGTTGTCTTACCCCTAGCTTGAGGGGGAGTGTTGGATGATGGGCCCAAGCCTATAGACCAAGGAAGGCCCAAGCGTCCAACTGTATTAAAAGATCGGCTCAAGCCCATACAACCAGGGAAGGCCCACACATCCAAGAAAGGTGGAAGATGGGCTCAAACCCACAGACCATTGAGAAGGCCCACATAGTGGTGGTATTATGGTAAATAAAGATGGCATTGATGTAATTAATTTAAGTTTTAGCGGTATTACTATAATATTTTAATCTTATTCATCTATAAATTGAGCTTCAGGGGGAGGGTTAGGACACAAGTCCATAACCTCTTTCTTCTACTTCTCCACTGGACCTTGCAAGCACATTTTTGTTCTTGCTTCTCCATGTAATGAAGTTTCCTCCAACCTGTAACACCCAGAAGTGGACTTTCTATCATCTAGGGATCCAGCCCAGTCTGGATCGGTGAACCCTTCTAAGTTGAAGTGACCATGGTTATTATAGAGAAGCCCTCTGCTGAGGCTCTTTTCAAATATTGTAATACTCTTTTCAAAGCTTATTAATGAGTAAGTTGTGATTTGTGCATGTATTGACTTACTATACTTATAACATATGATATATCTGGTCTGGTTACAATGAGGTAAATAAGTTTTCCCACTAGTATTTGATATTTCATGATATCCACATCTTCTCTAGAGCCTATAGGTAGCTTTGTATTTGAATCCATAGGGGTATTTGCTGGTCTACACCCCATCATTCTTATCTCCTCAAGTAGATCAAAGACATATTTTATGTAAGATAGTATGATCCTATGCTTGAATTGTAACACCTCAATACCTAGAAAGTATTTAAGTAGTCCAAGGTCTTTTGTTTTGAATAGTTCACATATCTTCTTTTTGGCCTCTTGAAAGCCATCTGAATCACTGCCGGTTAAGACAATATCATCTATATAGATTGTAGAAGTATTTTCCATTTTGGGGTATCTTTAATAAATACAGAGTGATCTACAGAGCATCAATGAAATCCAACTTGTATCATGGCTTGCCTAAATTTATCAAACCAGACCATAAGGAGACTCTTCCGACCCATATAAAGATTTCCTCATTATGTATATTGACTCGCCCTCAACCACAAATCTAGGTGGCTGCATATATATTTCTTCTTTAATATCCCCAATGAAGAAAACATTTTTTACATCAAGCTAATATACCAACCATGAGGAATTAGCAACCAGGGATAACAATATATGTACCGAGTTCAATTTGGCCAGCAAAGAGAACGTTTCTTCATAATTGATTCCATAGCATTGAGTATAGCCTTTGGCAATGAGGCATGCCTTAAGGAGAGCAACCGATCCATCCAGATTATGTTTAACGGTATAAACGCACTTACAACCCATAGGTTTCTTGCCAAAAGTAATAGTAACTAGAGTCCATGTTTGATTTTCATATAGTGCATGCATTTCTTCTTCTATTGCCGCCTTCTATCCTGGATGTCTCAGAGCCTCCTGATAGGACTGTGGTACAAAGATGGAAGAAATGGATGCGAACAATTGACAACAAGAAGAAAACATATGATGGAGAGACACAAAGTTGGATATTGGGTGAGAAGTAGAGGGCCTAGTACAAGTCCTGGGGTTCTTTCCTTAAGGCTACATGCCAAGTATCATATGGTGGTCCAAATAGAATAGAAGTTGGTGGAGATGGACTTACTTTGGTGGAATCCGTAAATACCGTAGGTGTGGTATCGGCCAATGGTTCAAGGGGTTGAAGAATAGCCACATCAAGGGACACAACCTGTCGAGGAGAGGCTGTGCAGATGAGAGACCCGAAGGAGCATTTTCGGAGTAGTTGAAGTGTCTTCAAAGAAAGTCGCATCCCTAGACACAAGTAACCTTCAAAGAATAGGATTTTAACAAACATAACCCTTTTGTGTGCTAGAGTATCCCAAGAAGATACACTTGATAGATTTTGGGGCAAGTTTATTTCTCTGAGGTGATGTAACATGAACAAAACATGTGCAACTAAAGACTCATAAAAGAAGTGAAAATAGTTCATCATTTTGATGTAATAAAGAGTATGGGGATTTATGTTCGAGTACAGATGAGGGCAATCTATTAATAAGAAAACAAGCAGTAAGTATGGCATTTGGCCAGTAGACGTATGGTACTTCCTGTAGTATATTAGCTGTAGGCTACCTCTAGGAGATGTCGGTTCTTCCATTTTGTTACACCATTCTGTTGAGGGGTGTGGACACAAGATGTTTGATGGATAATGGAATTTTCTTGACAAAAGGAGTTAAGGTCACTAGAGAGATACTCTTTGGCATTATAAGAACGAAGTAGGTTTATTTTCTTGCCAAACTGAGTGGCCACCGTAGCGAAAGGACTTAAATGTGGATAAAATTTTAGATCTCTATTTAAAGAGGAATATCCATGTGACTCGAGTAAAATCATCAATAAAAGTGATAAATTACTTAACTCTAGAAATGTTCGAGACACTCAAGAGTCCCCATACATAATTGTGGACCAAGGAAAAAGGATCAACACCTTTAAGTTAAGTCTGAGGAGAGTGTGTGGTCCTCTAGTATTTGCTTAGTTGACACATTTCACAGTTTAAAATTGACAAATGTTGAAAATCTAGAAAGAGATGTTGAAGAGATGGCGCTAAGGGGTGTCCCAACCAATTCAGCCATAATCTTTCCTCGGGTTTTTTTTTTTTTTTTTTTGAGACTGCATTTATCTTAGGCAAGTCCAAGTAGTAAAGCCCCCCTTGTTCACATCCTCCACCAATCACTCGCTTCTTTGTAAGATCGTGAAAAACACAAGAAGAGGGTGAGAAGGTGATGGAGCAATTAATGTATTTAGTAAGTTGACCGACAGACAATAGGTTCAAGGGAAAATTTGGAACAAATAGGATTTCTTTGAGCGGAAGTGATGGTGTAATAGAGGAGAAACGAGTAGGGAGCATTGGGAATGAAGGGGGTAGGCTCAGAAAGGAGACAACGGTGACGTCTGATGATGGGAGAGGAGTCAAACGAATGAGGGGCGAGGCAAAGATGAGAGTAGGTCTACTTGTGGCTTCTGATGCTCTCGTTGAAAGCAAAGAGGTCAATTTTGGGTACAATGAGATCGTTAGTGCGACTATCAATCTACTGCCCTCATTGAAGACAGAGCGATTGATTTTGGGTATGATGAGATTGTCAATGCAGCTATCAAAGGTGTCACAGAAAGGGAAGAAAACAAGATGACAGGGATTCTGCAGGCAGAGAGGCAGAGGAAGCGATTTCGAAGAAAAAAATTCAAAAGAAGGCCAAAGAATATATCTTCTCTGATACCATATGAGAGGCTGAACTGAACCGCATCTTTGCATTGATTGAGATTGGTATTTATATAAAATTTACAATAGAAATGATAATTATAATCATCAGAGATCTTATCTCCTAAACGGAAGGGAAGATAATCCCTTATCACGTAGTCCATTCGGAATTTCGGTATCCATCCCAGGTAGAGCTTTCTCTTTATTTCTTCAACCAGTTTTTGGAGTTTTGAAATGGGCGAACTCCTCTAATGGAGTCGATTTCAGTCCTCCATCTGCTTCATTTATTTCACTACCACCTTCTTCCAAACAGAATCTCCCCTAAACCCCAACAAGTAATGAAATGCTTGTGCACCAAGATATCCACTATTCCATCACCTCCACCTTTGGAATTGCCAAATTTTACTCATCACCCACCAACACAACTCTTGGTTATAGAGCCTGTTCAACCTACAAGAAGACTCCAAGATGCTGGAAAAAGTTCCAAAAAAAGAGTACAACTGCATTCTCAGACATAACATTTAAAAGGGTACCTTGGAAATCCCACATTTGGCTATTGATAACAACACTGAAATTCTGCTACAAACCATGGCAGCTTGGGAACAATGTCATCTAACTGTTAGGGAATTCTTTAATAGTTATGCTATCTTTATGGACTACATTATTAATACAACAAAGGATGTCGAGATACTCAACCGCAATGGAATACGAGAGCAAACATTGAGATTTGATGAATATGCTACTTCCATTTTCAATGCCTTGGGCACCAACATTGACTTCATTGGAGGCGAAAATAACCTTCTTCCTCACTTGTGCAGAGAGTTGAACAAATATTGCCAAAACAGATTTAACATATGGCAGCCAAAGTCAAAGTTGCTAAACATGGTCAAAGTTGCTATGTTCTCTCATATTATCTATCCATGTGTTGACGTGAATTGAATTTCCTTTTCTACAAAAATCTGAAAATTTTAGCCAAATTTCTCTTCTAATCAAAGATTTTTGGTAAAACTTAATCACTCCATGATGTGCCCATTCAAGGTATGCAAACATTTCCTACTTCGATGTAATTTTTAAATTTTGTGTTTTTATTACTTGGTTGTGTTTCTTCTGAATAGTTAACTACAAAAAAAATTGGTCACCCAAAAAAATGTTATTATTGATCAAATTTATTAAGTTCTATCGTCATAGTCAAACCTAGTTTCAAAAAAAAAAAGTCTTATTCTAGATTCATTTGGAAGTATGAGTGTTGCATAGTCGCTTCCTTACAGTTAAAATTATTTTCCTCTAGTATTTCTTCAGTTTATCTTCTTGTGTTTTTTCATCACTTAAGAGCAATGCCTAGACCCACTACTTAAAAATTATAGGAGAGTGCCCAATATCCAACTTGAGTCAAGTCTTTTATTCTTCACCCAAGAGGTGATTTGCTTTTATAATACCCTTAAAAATATGAGTAGTATCTTTGTTAAGCCGTAAAGTTGGGTCATGTTTCCACCTTTAAAATTGAGTAGAGTGTGTTTCATTCTATGACCATTTTTTACTAGTGTATGCAGCTTTGTCATACAACTAGGAGTGATTTTCTTCTCCCATATTGTGTTTTGTCCAAGTTGGGTCTCTATGTCCTTTTTATCCTTAGTTGAATGCGGAGAAGTAGACGAATATTGATTTTCAGGACTCCATGGATTACGCCATGGAGAAAAGGAGAAAAGACATGTTGGGGGAGAAAACAGGAGGAAGAATAAGGTTCTGGACTTATGTCCTAACCCTCCCCCCGAAGCTCTATTTATAGATTAATAAAACTATAATATTATAATTATGCCATTTACCCTAGAAGAGTGAAGAAGAAACTAGAAACTTATACTAATTACATCAGTGCTATGTTTATAAGATGACTCATTATTTACCATCATGCTACCACTCTTGTGTAGGTCGTCCTTGGTCATGTGGTCTTGAGTCCATCATCTAACACACCTCTCTTGGTTGTTTCGGCTTCAACCCATCTTCCAACATTTCCCCTCAAGTTGGGGGTGAGAGAACATCATAAATGCCTAGCTTGCTGCAAATGGTGAATATGATCTTCATGTATAAAATGGCAGTCCATCATATCTTCCAACACTACCCCTCATGCTGATGAGCTCTTTTACCAAGAGACCCAGTTGGCATAATATAAAAGTGAGAGAAAATTCACTCCTAGCTGTATAACAAAGCTCCATACCCCATGGTCATAGTCTGAAATACTCTCTACTCAATTTCAAAGGCAGAAAAGTAGGCCCACTGTGGGGAACAAAGTCTACTCAAAGGGTAGCTCAAAAAACACCTCTTGGACGAATAATTGACTTGAATTATGCTAGATCTTGGTCACATCCCTATCCTTTGTAGGTAGTGGGTCTATAGGCATTGCTCAAAAGTGGTTTTAACAAATAATAAGAGGGTAATGAGAAATCACTGGAAGATAATATGTTGGTGCCACCATGCACGTTATTTTCTTCATCAGAATAACCAATGCTGACAACAGTCAGCAACCAAGGAGTCCTTCAATAATAATGTCTCAGTTAGCGAGACACAATAGCAGTAGCAGAAATGAGCTTGGACCCACATAACACATTCTAAATAATGAAAATCCTTAAAAGCACACATGAAATAATCCGATACGAGTCCATTAGAAAGCTATACACCAAATAATATGCTGATCGAGTAATAAGCCATCAATTATCCAAGATAATGATCTGAGCCAGGAGACCAGGTTGAGATGGCCGAGTCAGGCTGATCGGGAACAAGTTGACTCTATTAAACCTAGTAGAACGGACAATAGTATGGTGGCTGACTCGATCCGAGTTGGTCCTAGTTAACCCAAGCAGAACGCTGGTCTGAGTCGCTAGGTTACCACACTGGATTGAAAAAAATATCTACCTAACTTGGTAGTATTTTAATTCAAAAGCAGTGTATTCATCTTCCCTGAGACGCTGGCTTCTAGATAGAGAGGGATAACAGGCTTATTTGTCGTCTAAATATGGCAACACAACGGCGTTGGGAAATAACTAACAAAGGTTTAGTTGTTCCAGCTGCAGCACAAACGATCAATCCTAAGAGAACTCTTCCAAATAGTTTCCGATTTTGAATGGAAACAGAGGTTAGAATTTTCCACCAATTGGATGGTTTCCGACTTTTGAACCAGCTGGACTATAAGATACCAATGACGTATTTCCAGAAATAACGAGGATACCAATCAGAGTGCTAGTTGTTGAATCCAAAAATAAGATCTCAATCTGGTTTGAGCCTCTTCTGTTAGTGTGCAGGATATCAATAGTGCCAACGAAAAAATATTCTGGAAATGATGTAGATAATATCCAGAATGAAAATATTGTATCAGATTGATGGCTGATTGCTGGAAGGAGGACTAAAATTGGAAGGCAATGAAGATCGTCCAAAAACGGCAATCAACCAGTAATGTGATACGCAAATCAGCATAGATGAAGGAGATTAATCAGCAAGGAATGCCATCAAGTACTAGTATCTCACGAGATCACAGAGAAACGTAAGATGACAAAAAAAATGACTTCTAATAGCTTTCCCGCACCAAATTCAAGATTCACAGTCGTTACCAATGGTGGAGCTTGTAGCTAGGCCAGGTGGTGGATCGGGTGGTGGAAGACACAAGTGCGGGTAGTAGAATCCTCGAGGCTCCTTATTCAATGTAACGGGCTGGATCATTATCTTCATAACACTCCACCGACTCCGACATCTTCGAATGAAGGCAGGAATCGAGACTTCAGGTGGAAAATTGGAGATGCCTTCCCTGTAGCTTCTTGTGGTTTCGGACTAACACATATCTTTTTGGATCGAATGTGAGGACCACCTAACTTGCGCTTGCATTTGTAGGTGGATTTGGAACTGAGGCTCTCTTCAAAAGCTTCAATTACGTCTATACACAATTTAAGATTCTCATAAGGTTCCCATGTGTTAGCGCTCTTAGGCCACCCATGCCATTTAATGAGATATTAGGTTTTCCCCTTGCGAATTCCGTTTCTCTGAATATCTTTGATCTTGTAAAAGCCTTCAACTAGCTTTGGCAACTCAACCTCAGTCTCCCAATATCCAGCTTGAGTCAAGTCTTTTATTTTTCATCCAAGAGATAAGTTATGTTTGAAATACCCTTAGAAAGTGAGTAGTCTCTTTGTTAAGACCTAGATTCAGGCCATTTATCAGCCTTTAAAATTGAGCGGAGCGTGTTTTAGACTATCACTATGTTTTACTGGTGTAAAGAGCTTTGTCGTATGGCTATAAGTTATTTCTTCACCCATATTGTATTTTGTCCAAGCTGGGTCTCTACGTCCTTTTTATCCCCAGTTGAAAGGGGAGAAAAGGAAGAAGAAGTACAAGAAAAAGGTATTTGGTTCCATATGTTATGGTAATTTTTATGTGACAAAAATATTAAAGAAAGGGGGAGTACCAAAGATGAAGTTTTTGCATCTATGAAGAATTTTTTTCAGCAAAAGAAATTTCAACACCAAGAATCATTTTTATTGCAAGATGAAGTTATAAACTCGAGTTTGAGGGGGAGTTTTGAAGAGAATAAATGGAAGAGTCTTACATGACTCTCACAGTAAGAAGTCTCACAAAGTCAGAATTAAAATGATGGAGTCTTACAGGAGTCTTACAGGAGAAGTTCTCACAAAAGAGTCTTAGTTAAAGGTGTTTTAGTTATGTTACTCTTCCTTTTTTGTTCATTTGTTTAATTGTTTTAGGACTTATCTTTTAGTGTTTAACTTTGCGTGTAACTCAAACAAAGGTAGTTTAATTGTAATTGGATTCTACTTGTTTCCTCTATTATAAAAAGAGACTCATTGTACTCAAATTATAACAAGTTAAAGAAGTTTTTATCTTTTCCATAAATTTAACATGCAAAAATTTACATGGATCACCAATTACCAAAGCTATTTTTTGAGATCATAGTTGTGAATTAGGTCAAGTACTTGGGGTGAAGAAAGCATCGTTAAATTTCTCGATTTGGTTGATTGCAATTACTCAAATTGTGACCCAAAACAAAGAACCAAATTAAGGCAATAGAATAATTAAGTATTCAACCTTTGATGAAGTTACATTTACATCATATTTTCTCTTCACGAAGTTATGATATTTGAGTGTATAAAAAGATATACCGTACAAAAGTTTTTCGTTTGACAGTATAAGGTTAATTACTCAAGTCCCTTTTAAAATTTGAAAATTAGTTTTTGACATTCATTTAGCTGTTTTGATCGTCTTATCTTTTTGAAAGGATAAATATATTTTATTCTATGACATCAATTTTATCAAAGGTTTTATTTCTATAAAGAAAAAGAGATTAGCCAACCTCTTCCTCGACAACTCTCATGGCATTAAGAGAAAACAATTGTTGAAGGGCCTTATTTTGTGCCTAAACTGAATAAAAAATATATGATTTTCATAAATCTTCTATAATCAAAGTTTTATTTCTATAAAAAAAGAGTAGCCAACTTCTTCCTTGTCAACTCTCATGGCATTAAGAGAAAATATCTATTGAAGGGCTTTCTTTTGCTTCAAAAATAAATTGCAATATATATGAATTTCATAAACTCACAATAATAGTTTTAAGTAACAAGTGTAGTAGACATGGAAATGAATTGGCCAGGGTCAATTTGAACATAATCCTTTTTTATAGGTGAAAAGCATAGATTAGATCCTAGAGCAATTTGGTTCAGGTTTGTGTTAATAAAGAGACAATCACAAGAGAGAATATAAATATTCTTAAATAATAATTGCAAAGACTTAGAAAACTTATTGAAATGGAAATATGATTTGTTATGAGGAAACAAAAACATGTCTACAACATATATATTCAGGAATGGCATAACAGTGATATTTTTGTGATCCTATTGAAGGGCTTTATTTTGTTCCTAAAATGCCAACTCTTGAACTAATGCCACACTAGACCTCTTCAGCTGCTTACCCTTCACATATAGAATACACGCAGATTCTTATTAATTACGTACCGTCGGGGGACTCGATACTGATCCAGATCTAAAAGGGGGTGCTAGAGGTTGAGGATGGAGGTTTCCCTTGGGTAGCGAGGGCGGGAGGGGACAGGGAAACGCCCCAACATCACCATATGGTGAGGCAAATGACCTGAAGCGATTCTATGGCCTCCATGGGCAAAGGGTCCTGCCCAGACTGGACGAGCATCAGCACCGAGGAACAGAAACGCGAATGCCACTACGGCTAATAGGGAACTCATGCGTGCAACCATGGAACTTGAAGGAGCAGAAACCTGAAAGCCACCAAGGCTCCATCTTCCTCCTGCTATAGCACTCGAAGGTCGATGGAGGTCAATAATGCAAGTTTCTGGGGCTGGAAGTCAAGTCCAACCAAGTAGGCCAGTTAGGGGGGGTTAGTCAACATGACTCAGGACATGATCTTCATGCGCATTACTTAGTTCATGTCCTGAAGTTGTTAGGGAGCGCCAAACTTCATGTCATGTATATGATCATCCATAACTCAAGAGTTCATGTCCCAAGAGTAAACGGCGGAAAGTGTTTTCCGCCCGATTTTGAGATTCATGTACATGACACGGGGCTCTCTCTGCCGCACACCCTCTTTACCATTTCATTCCTGCAGCCCGCCCGCAGCCCTCTCTCGTTCTCTGCTCCCTCTCTCGTCTCCACTGTCCCTCTCTGGTCTCCCTCTCTACGGCGTCCATCTCGCTGCGAACGTAACGTCCTTTCGGCGTCCTTCTCTCCATCTCAGACTCGCTCTCCCTCTTAACCTCCCGCTCGATTTTGACATTTGGGCTTCAATTTTTTAATTTCTACTTCGATTCGGCATCGATTTCCCCGTTCGGCTTTGATTTCAGCCATCGACTTCGGTTTAACAGCCATCCTCCCTCTCCTCTCCCTCTCGACCTTCGTCGCAGAGCACGAGAGGTCGAGCATCTGTTGTAGAGCTTCTCGGCCTCCCTCTCTTCTCCCTCTCGGTGTACCGTCGGAGCGCCGCCTCTGTCGGCGTTGCCCACTGGCCCGTCGTCGTTGCCCGCTGGCTCACCGCTGAGGAAGACGATGATAGTTTAATTTTTCTTAAGTTAGGAAAAATTAAACTATCATCATAAAAATCATTAATTTATAAATTTTATTTATAAAATAATTATTTTTATTTATAAAATATATTTATTTTATAATTACTATATTCAAATAGTGGTTTAATAGTCATAATTAAAATATTGTTAAAATAAATATTTGTTAAATTATTTTGGCATAATTATCCGATTGCTATAGTTAATTAAACCAATGGTTTTAAAGTTTTTGATAATATATTATTAATTAATAATACATAAAATATATTATGTACAAATATATAGTGTGTTATAGTTATGATTAGATCATTTTTTTCTCTTAAATTATTCATTTTTAGGTTAAAGTATATCATATGTTATTAATAAATTAATAACTCAACGTATTACTTTCGTTTTTGTTATTTATAACATTATTTATTTATTATTTGTAATTAATCATGTACGTATCTCATTGGCTTATGTAATTACCATATTAATGCATAATAAAATATCTAATTCAATTAATAAATATATTAATATATTTAATTATACATTATATAACATATTCGTGTAGTAATAATGGTTGTTTTACCTAATTTGGAGTTTAAGGATTATATTGTAATCAAGTAGACTGTAAAAGTTTAGGGATTCTCTTCTTTTTTATGTTTTTTTTTCATGTTGGGGCACTAACACTGGAGACTATTTTCCAGTACATATGAAGTCGTCAACACTAACACCAAGTCCGAAGATGCAGTTCATGTAGGTGACTAACATGAAGTTCATGTTGGAGATGAAGATGAACTTCAAATTTCCGTTTTGTTGACTAAAAACCCCCCTTAAGCATCGAGATGACTTGAAGTCTGGCACTCCATTATCTACGTCAGGAGATGAACTGAGTAATGCGACTGAAGTTCATTTAATTAATTTATTTATTTGATAAAAAATATTTTTATTAAATTGAATTATAATCAGAATGCTATGCAATGGTTTTATATGCAACGAGGATCTTTTTGTGGAGCCAAGGGTAGTAGGATGAGACCATTGTATGGATTGTGTGAAGAAGGATTTTGTGTCTATTTTATAACGATAGCAATGAGTATTTATCCACAGGAAATCGTGTTCAGCTAACCCTTAAAAATTATTCATAATTTGCACATAAGGTGATTATAACATGTATAATATTCATCGATAAACATAAGAAATATATAATTAAGATGAAAGAACATGAGCATAACATGCACTTAATACACTTATAAACATAAACAACTAATAATTAGGCTGATCAAGAACTTAGAACGACGATTATAACATGAGCATACTACACTTATTTAACATAACATAAACTTATAAAGATAAATAATTAATAGTTTAGATGACAAAGAATTGAATAATATGAACATAACATAAGCATAACCAATGCACTAATTGATATATTTAAAGAGAATTGGCTGAACTATAGTTTGACCATGACCTAGTCTCCTATTGCATGCTTATTGTCTACCAAATAATGTGATGACTCCTATCATTTAGTTAGGATAACTTTTCATGGAGAAGTGTCTGAAGACGCTAAGGGTGGATGACTTGAACATGCTACAGTATGATATTATATCATTTGGAAAGCGTTTTCCACCTGCATTCTATGATGTTATAGTGCTTCTAGCAATCCATCTATCACAAGAGGTATTGATGTGTGGTTTAGTGCAATATTGGTGGATGTATCCAATTTAGAGATAATTAGCGGTTCCTTATCATAGAATTTCATGTGTCTTATTTTGTCATATTTGTCCTAACTTATTTCATTCAAATAGTCTTCTACACATGTTGAAAAATACAGTATGAAAAAAAACTTGTCTTGAAGGCTCCATCATTGAATCGTATATTGATAACAAAACATTAAATTTTTGCTTAATATTCTTGGATGGTGTGGAAACTAGATCCAACCGGCCCGATCAAACTTTTGATGGGGATCCTAGGTTTTGGAAGGATAAAATATCAATTTTCTACACAACATATGAGCAGTCATAGTAAAGACACATTGGTATTTATAGACCCAATACCAAGGTCATCTTAATAGACACTTTGATATTTTTATCCTTGGTTTTGGCCCCATCAGCCAATGTATTTACTCAAACTGCATCATCAACGATCTGAGAATCAATACTGAGCTGCTTGAAGCACATAAAAGAATTCAAAATAGCGTTATTGTGGTGAATGACTATTATGTGATGGTGATTGAGATAATAGATTTGTGCTACTTGTATAAGAATTTTGTGTATGTGATAAAAAGTAAGTATTTTGATGTAAGTAACCAAAGGCAAAACGTCAAGATGGACAAGTGGTTCACTAGCATCAACAAGTCTTGCACATGGTGTATTGATGATCATTTTGCATTGGCATGTCAAGACTAGATTGTTTTTTAGGTTATGAGATCATAATGACTTTAGATGGATCTATAGGAGATTGAACCTTGTAAATTTATTGAATATTTCATATACAAGGCAAAAATTCGGGAGCTGGAAAAAATTGTTTATTCAAAAATCAAAATGACTTACAAATGGCCTTACAGAGAAATAAATTCTTCTGTTTTACATTCTGAAAGTCATGGTCTAAGGAATAAAAATAGTCCTGAAAGAATAGCTCATTCTAAAAATTCTAACAACTTTAACATTCTCCCTTAAACTGAATGCTTTTAGCAATAGTTTTACACCTGGATCCGAACAAACACTCAACAGATCACGTATCTTCAAGAACGCGTCAAGCTTTAAAGGCTTAGTCATTGTATCTGCAACTTGTTCCTGCGTATGAAAATAAACCATCTTTACAATTTCATCTTTTGTTAGCTCACGAAGGAAATGAAAATGAACATCAATCTATTTGCAATGACCATGCATCACTTTATTTTTAGAAAGTTTGATTGGTGAATTGTTATCACAATAAACGGTTGTGGAATCATGTTGAGCATGACTGAGAGTTTTCAATATCCTTCTTATCCATATTGCTTGACAGGCACATGAGGTTGCAATAATGAACTCAGCTTAAGTAGTGGACAAAGTGACTATAGGTTGTTTCTTTGAGGACCAAGACACTACTCCTGAGCCCACATAAACACATAACCTGAAGTGCTTTTCCTCTCGTATAAATCCTCAGCATAATCACTATTTGTGTAGGCAATTAATTCTTCACTTCCTCCCTTCTTGTAGAACACACCAAAATCAATAGTACCTTTCAAATACCTTAATATCCACTTTGCTGCTTGAAAATGAAGTTCAGTTGGGCAATCCATGAATCTACTGATGAGACTCACCACAAACATAACATCTGGACGGGTGGTAGTCAAATACATAAGACTTCCCATAATCTGCTTTTAGAAAGTACTGTCTATACTCCATCTCGATTTTTCATGAGCTTGAATCCAGGAACCATAGGATTGCAAACTGGGTTGCACTTGTCCATGTTGAACCTCTTCGACACTTCATGAACATATTTCTTTTGACTAATAAATATGCCATCTAATCTTTGCATCACCCCAATGTCAATAAAACATCTCATTTTTCCAAGATCAGTCATTTCAAAATAAGCATCATGTTTTTTTAAAACTTAGCAAACATAAACTCATCATTCCCAGTAAATATAAGATCATCCACATAGAGACACACAATTAAGATCTTACCTTCATTTCCAGTCTTGATGAATAAAGTAGGTTCATGGTGGCATTTCTCAAATTCTTCTTTCATGAAATAGGACTCTATACAACTATACCAAGCTCGTGGAGCTTGTTTAAATCCATACAAGACTTTTTTTTCATTCTTAAAACCTTCTGCTCATTGTCCTTCTGTTCATAGCCAAGTCGTTGTTCGACAAATACTTTTTCACTTAGTTCACCATGCAAAAAGGCTGACTTTACATCTAATTGGTAGATTTTCCACTCCTTTAGAGCTGTAAGAGAAATCACTAGTCGAATTGTATCTAACCGAGCTATAGGTGCAAAAACCTCAGTATAATCTACTCCACGCTTTTGAGTGTATGCCTTTGCGACCAACCGGGCTTTGTACTTATCCACTTTTCCATTCTCATTGAGCTTTGTCTTATTAACCCATTTTACCCCAACATTCTTTGCTTCAACAAGTAAGTCTGTCAACTCTCCATATCATTTCTCTCTATGACTTCTATTTCTACATCCATTGTTTTTTTCCACTTCATACTTTTCACAACATCACCAAATGAAACTGGATCACTGCTTGCAAACAAAGCTTGGTATGCAGTATTTTCTTCCTCAAAGAGACCTTCTCCACTTTCGTAATCTCTCATCCAAGTTGGTGGCCTTCTGACTCTTTCTGCATTGTCATTACTCCTATTTTCTTCATTTGACTCATCTCAATGATCACCCTCTATATCTTCTGTTGAATTGTCACGGTGATCAGCTTCAATGTTTCCACCATTGTAATTTATTGGGAGAGATTCTTTGTCACTTTCTCCTCAGTCCATATCAGCCGTAATAGCTTCTTCATGACTCTTGCTCCAATCCTAACTGCTTTCTTCTTCAAAATTCACATCTTTGCTTACTATTATCTTCTGAGAAACTGGATCATACAATCTATATGCCTTTGATTCTTCACTAACTCTGAGTAGAATATATCTCACACTCTTGTCATCAAGCTTAGTCCTCTTATTATCAGGAATATGAACATGTGATATGCAACCAACACTAAAATGATCAACTGATGCTTTAATTCCACTCCAAGCTTCTTCCAAAGTCATGTTTTTAACTACCAAAGTTGGACTTCTTTTCAGAACATAGACAGTCCAATTGACTACTTCAGGCCAGAAATTTTTTAGAATCTTTCTTCCTGAAAGCATGCTTCGAACTATATTCATAATGGTTTGGTTTTTTCTCATTACAATTCTGTTTTGTTGTGGAGTATATGCTACATTCAGTTGTCTACGTATGTCATTTTCTTTACAAAAATTTGTGAACTCGTGTGATGTAAATTCTCTTCCACGATCAGTGCGAAGACATCTTATATATGAACTAGTTTCTCTCTCAACACGACTCTTATAATTCTTGAAAGTAATGAAAGCTTCTGATTTATCTACCAAGAAATAAACCCAAGTTTTGCGGCTAAAATCATCAATGAAAGTGATTAGATACCTTTTCTTGCCTTTTGAAGTAGGGTTGATTGTCCACAGATATTAGCATGCACCACTTAAAGATTCTGAGAAGTCCTTCATGTGCTTTCTTTTTGAAATGGATCTCTGTGTTGTTTTCCTACCAAACAATTTTCACATACCGTCGAAGGAGCTATAAATTGATGCAGTCCATTCACCATTTTTTTTCAATGAAGAGTTTTTAAGCCATTGAAGCTTAAATGTCCATATCTTGAGTGCCAAATCCGAGTTGGATCCTCTATAAGAGAAGAAAAACATATTTCTTCTTTTGGTTGTTTCTGGGCAGATAAGATGAACATTTTTTTTGAGGTCATTGTAGTCTCCATGATCAATCCTCTCTTAGGATGATAAATTTTACATTTCTCATGCTGTATGAGAATTGCAAGCCCCTTTTTCTTGTAGTTGTCCAACACTTAGCAAATTAGTCTTCAGTTCTGGAACATAAAACACCTCAGTGATGACTTGCACAAGTCCATTCACCAGCATTCATATGTTTCCTTTTCCGATCACAGTCATACTTGAATTGTCTCCTAACTTTACAAAATTGCTAAAACTTTCATCAAGCATGAAGACAAGCTCCTTCTTGCCACACATATGGTTGCTGCAACCTGAATCAAAGAACCATAACTCCTCTTTATTAGCTTCCTTGGAGTCCACATATGCCATTTACAACATTTCTTCATTAACTTCTGCATAGTGTGCGTTTGTCTTTGTCCCCTTTGTTGGGAATTCATATTGAAAATGTCCAATCTTATGACAATTGTAACACTCAATGGTAGACTTGTCAAAATTTTGCCTACCTCGTCCTTTCCCTCTAAATCCGCCACGACCTTGTCCTCTTCCTCCTGATTGTCCTTCATAAGTAACTTTCAATGCTTGTTCTTCCACAACATTACTATTCATGCGTTGTTCATGCACTAGAAGACTGTTTTGTAGCACATCAATGGACAAGGTGTCTAGATCATTAGACTCTTCAATTGAGAACACAACATAGTCGAATTTTGTTGTTATAGATCTTAGAATCTTTTCAAATACCACAATATCCTCCATTTCTTCACCATGAACCCTCATCTTGTTAGCTATAGTAAGGGTTCGAGGAAAATATTCATTCACAGATTCTCCTAACTTCATGTTGAGCACCTCAAATTCCTTTTGAAGTGCTTGACGTTGTACACATTGCACCTGTGCCGTCCCCTTGTACTTTTGCTTCATGGACTCACAAATATTCTTCGATGTATCCTTGTTCAAAATAGTCTCCAGGACTGATCGATCAATGGCTTGGAAGAGATAATTTTAACCTTTAAATCCTTCAGCTTTGCATATGCAATCACCTTCTTTTGTTCTTCTGTGAGTTCTGCCCTTGATTCTGCTCTAGGGGTCCCTTCTTCTATCAAGTCCCAATATTCCTTCGAATGCAGAAAATTTTCCATGATCAAAGTGTTCATTAAGCTTTGGAATTACAGGTTGAACAAAACTATTGTCATTCTTACTGGTTTTTTCACCTCAAGATTTTTTTTTCTCTCCTCGAAACAAGCGCCGTTCTTCTCTCCTCAAATCAACACGAGGCTCTCCTTATTTTTTTATTTCTCCTCTCCTCGAAATGTTCTCCTCCTTGTATATTTTTCTTCTCCCTCCTCTAAACGCTCTCCTTGCTTTGTTTATTTTTCTCTCTTATCTCCACGAAACAGGCACTGCTCCTCTCTCCTCAAAGTGGCGCTGGAAAAACGAAAACTGATCAGCCGTTTGGCCGGCCGAGAACCTAGGCGATGGCAACGTCGACGCCGGCAAAGAAATCAGAGTCATTTCTTCCATCCAAAGTTAGGAAGCAAAAATCGGCGAAGAAGGGTTTGTGGTTGCAGCACGACTATTTTTTTTTTCTTGATGTCTCTCTCACCGTCTCTAATTTTTGGGATCTCAAGGTTTCGTGAAGCTTCGAATGGAGATTTCGTCGAGTCAAGAGGGGTCTGCGGCTACGATGTGGCTATTTTTTTCTTAATCTCTCTCTCGCCGTCTCTGATTTTTGGGAAGCTCTGGAGGGAGCTTTCGTCAAGTCAGGATGGGTCTGCGGCCGTCTCTGATTTTCGGGATCTCAAGGTTCCGAAATTTTCTTCTCTGGAGGGGTCTCGCTCTCTCCCTCTCTCAAATTTCTTTTCTCTCTCACCGTCTCCTCTGATTTCGGGATTTTCTTCCCGAACGGAATTTTCTTTTCTAGAGGGGTCTCACAAATTTCTTTTTTTTTTCTTGTTGTCAGACCTCTCTCCTTCTACTGCTGCGGCGCAAGAAGACGAGGGGTCGTCGAACGAAATTTTCTTCCCAGAGTCGATAATCCAGCTCTGATACCAGATGTTGAATTATTCGTATACAAAGCAAAAATCCGGGAGCTAGAAAAAACAGTTTATTCAAAAATCAAAATGGCTTACAAATAGCCTTACAGAAAAACAAAAAATTTTCTGTTTTACATTCAGGAAGACATGGTCTAAGGACTAAAAATAGTCCCGAAAGAATAATTCCTTCTAACAATTCTAACAACATTAACAAAATTAGGGTTCACTCATACCTATTCAAATCACGGGTCACTAATCAGGTTGTTTTTTTATGACATAAAAATCATTCCAGTTTTTCATCTACTGGGTTAAAGCCAGGGTTAAAGCCGCTTAGTGTTATGGGGGCTTCTTGGTCTGTAATTGTTTGTTTGCATCATTGAAGAAGAACACCCATTTTAAAGACGAGTATGGCAACTTTTATGAGACTTTATGATAAAGCAAATGAAGAAGACTAAATATTTTTCACATTTGATCTCAAAGATTATCACAAGTTGCAGAAACATGAAATAGAGTAGAAACCCTTTGTCATAGGTATACCGCAAAAGTAAAACTATGCGAGTCAGTGATAGGAACAACTGAAAATGACGTTTCTTTGCTCAACAGCCCCATTAATGAGTTGCAGCATCCAGACATGAACAACTGCTTCTGCTACTAAAAATCTTGTTTTCATCAGCTTACTTACTTCCAAGTTAAAGAATTCCATGACAGTTTCTTTCTAGTAGCAGAGAAGAACAATTACCATCACGCAATGACTGTGATCTTGTCGTTCATTAATCTTTGAAGGGGGGTTTTCTACTATCTAAAACATTTCAGTAACTATGGCTTCAATCACTTGATATGCCAAGAAGAAGGTTGGAAGATCATATTAGGTACCAAAGAGTAAATACCCATTTATTTTAATATAAACTATCGACAAACTGTTAGGAACTTCCAGAGCCATGGATCTTGTCACCCTTCTTCCTTCTCTTCCCTCCAGATTGGATGTTGATGCTGGGAGAGAAGCTCTATTTCTTGAACGTGGAATGGTGATGACGGAATAGAGATGATTGAGCTATGAAGGAAGCTTGACTTGGACCTCTAAGGGAGAATTCAACCTAGACCTCTGAAGGAGAATCCGACCTAGACCTCTGAGGGAGAATCTGACCTGTCTAAACTAGATTTCTCAATGTTTAATCTTCATTCTTCTTGTCATCCCCATAAATAGGTTTGAGGACGAAAATACAAGTTAGACCCGTGGGTCCATTGGCTCATGCCAATTTACATCCAGACCAAACCAAACCAAATTGAAATACATGAAAAGGGAAATAACATAATTTAATTCTTACGCTTGTTGATAACTCGGGATGTTATGGAGTCCATAACATCACCCCCCTCCTGGAGAAAGAGCTTGTCCTCAAGCTCGAAAGTGGGGTATAGAGCCCTGAAAGCGGCTAAGGGCTCCCATGTAGTGTCGATGGGGTCAGCATCCGCCCACTGCACTAGTACCTCTCAATCGCCCTGAATGCGACGGGCCTGCAACATTTGCGCGAGAGTAGAAAGGACACGTCCTTCATGTAGTGGGGGCAGAGGGGTGTGCAGTAATGGGGAGTCTCCCTAGAAGGCCTTCAGTTGGGAGACATGAAACACATTATGGATCTTGGCCTCGGGTGGAAGTTGCAAGCGGTAGGCGACTGTGCCAATGCGGTCCAATACCTGGAAGGGACCATAATATTTCGGAGAGAGTTTGTGGCGTTTGGAGGTTGTTAGTGAAAGTTGCCTGTAATATTGGAGACGCAACCATACATAATCTCCTGGAGAAAAGAATACTTCCCGGTACTTCTTATCATAATATAATTTCATAGTATTCTGAGCCTCCTGGCGATGAGTTCGCACCTCACTGAGCATGGCGTCCCTTTCTGCTAAAGCCTGGTCCAAAGTGGCTACCTTGGATGCACTGGCTTCATACGATAAAAGTCGAGGAGCATCTCTACCATATACAAACCCCAACCATGAGCCTATTACACAACGCCATCTGCTTATTACAGATCACAAAGTCAATAATGGAGTTAAGATAAAAAGATAGAGAAGGACAGGAGTAATGAAGTTGCCCTTAAATAATTGAAAGACATCGATAATATCATGTGCAGTGGGCATTTGGAGGATCAAATTTTCATTTTTTCAGGGTAAAGGTTCTGGTGGGGAGGGACCCTTGAAACAGATGCCAACTTTGAGTAAAAAGAAAGCATCCAAGGAAAAGCATGGAGAACCCATTTTAAAAGCAGAGAAGCCTTATCTGGAGAAACCATTCAGGAATGAGAGTGAGTGTGGTCTTTCAAGTTTATCAGAATTTGGAATATTGAGATATGACATGGTGGTTGGAGCCTATTGTTTTCTTGAAGCAGTTTAGTCTGAGGCTGTAGATTCTACTAGCAAAGAGTTGTAGAAGACAAACAGTACGAACTGCAGAATCAAAAGCCACAGGAAGGAAATCCACGACCTAGGAAACAAGATGAGAAGAAGTAAAATCTAATCTAAGTAGCTTTGAGAAACTATCAAGAACATAGAACAAGATTCAAGAATTAGTCAGCAGAGATGGCATATTATAAGAACAAGAAACATTTTGAAAGACCAGTAAACAAATTCAACATTTGAAGAACTCAGATCACTATAAAGGAAGAAGATTCGGTTTTTTAACTAATACTTACAGGAACATGAGAATCCCTGGCGTTTCTCTTGGCATCGGTGGCAGAGAAGACAGTTTAAACAAGAACAAAGGTTCCCACAATCTCAGCACCAAGGCCATCACCTTGGTGTAGCCATGGGCAAACACGTTGGCACCACCACCAGAAACCTCGTAAGGACTCTTTCCAAAGCCCTTGACAACTCCAGCACCACAGATTGCACCCAAGCATTGCATCACAATGTAGTAGAGAGCCCTGGTGAGGGAAAGCTTTCTGGCCAGGAAAAGCCCAAAGGTAACGGCAGGGTTGATGTGTCCACCTCAAAGGAAGACAACTCAGAAGCATGAGATTCAAAATCAGAAAACCAAAACGTTCCCTTAGTAGTCATCTTGACCAATCCAATCCGGTACAAAATTATGAGGACAGAAACAAAAACAAAAGGAAAACTGATACAGAAGAACAACAAATATATTTAGCAGATTTTAAGCCATATAGCAGAAAAAAATAGCAGAATATAAAATAAAAAAGACAGAAAGGACGAAGTTCTTCTCAGAAAGACACAAAAAAAGGAGAATTCTAGTTGGTTGGTAGAGAAATCGTCCCAACATTCAAAAGAAGAAAACAGAAAATAAAGAGAATTTTTTTTTAAAATTTATCCCCAAGCTGAGAAAGAAAAAATCTGAAAGAAAAAAACAATTTTTTACCTGAGATCCCAGCTGTGCAGTAGACCAAGGCAAAGATCATACCACCGAAGGCCCAAGCAATCCCCTGAATACCCACCGATGTACACTTGTTGGGAGCTCTGTTAACCCCCATCACGGTCAAGATCGTGATGTAGAGAAACAGGAAGGTAGCTATGAACTCTGCAATTCCAGATCTCCAGAAAGACCATGACTTGAGTTCCCCTGGCTCAAACAAAGGAGCTAGTGGAGGGGGCTCCTTGTAGAAAGAGGAAAAATGGATGCAATTGAAAACTCTCTAAAACCATTAGAGCTCAATTGAAGGATGAAGTTGATGACAGAGAAACTTAAAAAGCGGAATAAAAACCACCCCAAAAAAGAGCAGTAAGGTGTTAAATCGGAAAGTTAAGAAAATTATTGGGGATGTCGATCATGATCGCCAATTTTCGACGACACGAGTTGGTGACGGGCGATCAGAAACCAGAGAAAAGAAAAGAAAGAAGCATGAGATTAGGTTACTTGAAAGGCTTAAAGAGAGCAAAGGAGTAGAAGTTGCTATCGATCTCGATTCTCGTCTCTGTGCTGCATTCCCTTGGCGTTGTAGGGAAGACAGGAAGACTGAAGAACTTACCTAACGGAGCAGATTGAAGTCGACTTCCTTCCCCATTTTCGCTCAATCTCCACTGCTGAATCCGAAATCCCGACTTATTACCCATCCTCCCCCTCTCCCAACTCAGAGGCTCAGACGAAACAGCCTGAGATCAACCGAAGATAACAACGTAGCCACACAATACCGACGGAAAACATGAAGGGGCCGATTTTAGGCCTCCAACAGTTGCGCTAAACGAGTTAGAAAGAGCAATAACGAAAGAAATTTTCCTATTCAAAAGGGCATACAAAAGCATAGAAAGAGCAAAAATGGACGCAATTGAAAACTCTCTAAAACCATTAGATCTCTATTGAAGGATGAAGTTGATGACAGAGAAACTTAAAAGCGAAATATCTTAGTTGTGTATGTAATTAGGTAATTTTACTTATTTATCGTTTTACTATTTATCAAAATCAAATGGAATAAGATAATTCCTATTGTTTACCTATTTACCTATTTATCGATAACGTAAGGGTATTCTTGTAATTTTATATACTTAGGAAGATGTTGTTTTTTATTTTATTGTATAATTTTTTACTACCTTCATATATTATAAATATGTTCTTATTTTTTAAAATTTTCAAGAATTTTATATATTATTAATTATTTATTTACCCGTTTACTTGAATGATAATCAAAAGCATATTAGAATTAACTTATTTCATATATTTGGTATATGCTTCATAGACCTCGTACCTAGATGTGGGAGTGGCCCACGTATGACATTCATGACCAGACAATTCAATCCTCAAGGGACAAATAACCTCTGGGCCCTATGACAACATATGTGACAAGGAAAGCAACGAAAGGGCACCCTCACCAAAATCGCCTAGTCCTCCTCTTGCTTGCCACGTGTAGACTGTGATTGTCCTACTTTAGCAAAGACATTTACCCACGTGTAGATTGCCATGTGGCTTGGATTGAGAGAGGAGAAATTGGGAAGAATATGGAAAGAGACTGCAAAGGTGTTTGGTGGGTAGATAATAATGAGAAACGATTATCTAAAATTAATTAAGGATAAGAATAATGCTAAGAGATGATGGATTAATATATGTGAAGATGATTTTTTTTCATATTGTTGGCATTTTGGCATTTAGATCCCTCTAGAGGTATGAAAAGTGACAGGAACAACTGATAATGAAGTTTCTTTGCTCAGCAGCCCCATTAATGAGCTGCAGTATCCAGACAGGAACAACTGCTTCTGCTACTAAAAATCTTGTTTTCATCAGCATACTTACTTCCAAGTTAAAGAATTCCATGATAGTTTCTTTCTAGTAGCAATGAAGAACAATTACCATCTGGCAATGAGTGTGATCTTGTTGTTCATTAATATTTGAAGTGGGGTTTTCTACTATCTAAAACATTTTGGTAACTATGGCTTCAATCGCTTGATATGCCAAGAAGAAGATTGGACGATCATATTAGGTACCAAAGAGTAAGTACCCATTTATTTTAATATAAATTTTGACAAGCTATTACACAACGCCATCTGCTTATTACAAATCACTACTACTATTATTACTACTACTCGTAGATGACAAGTAGTAGATGCTTTGGGTTCGTGATTCAGTGCTGCCATGGAAGTGCACTTCAACAAGTGCCCCCTCAAGAAATGATACTTCACATCCATACCTTTGCTTCGACCATGTAAAACTCTTTTGATGGTGTGTCATGTGAAGGAGGAAACTCAACAAAACATGTGGTATTTAGACACTGGTTGCAACAACCACATGTGTGGAGAGAAGGAGGCATTTTCTGACTTGGATAAATCCTTTCGCAGATCTGTTAAGTTTGGTGACAACTCCACAATTTCTGTTATGGGAAAAGGAAAGGTAACAATCCAAACCATTATCGCTAATGTTCTTTTTGTGCCAGATTTAAAGACCAACTTGTTTAGTATGGGTCAATTACAAGAAAAAGGATACGAGATTGTTATCAAAGATGGAGTATGTTAGATTCAAGATGCAAAGTTGGGCTTAATTGCTCAAGTTAATATCACGGCGAATCGTATGTTCCCACTTTATCTCCACAACACAGCTCTTTCGTGCTTCTAAGAAAAATTAAAAGATGAGGCTTGGCTATGGCACTTTCGTTATGGGCATCTGAATTTTGGTGAATTGAAAACACTACAACCAAAGAACATGATGATGGGGCCTCAAATTACAGTCTCTTCTCAAGTTTGTGAAGAATGTTTTGTTAGCAAACAACACTGTAATCAATTTCTACAAGGAAAATCTTGGAGAGCGAACAAAGCATTGGAGCTTGTTCATTTTGGCATTTGTGGGCCAATAATACCACATTCTAATGGAGGTAAAAGATATATCATTACTTGCATTGATGATTATAGTCGTAAGATATGAGTTTATTTTTTACAAGAAAAATCTAAAGCCTCTGTAGCTTTTAAAAGCTATAAGGCTCTTGGTGAGAAAGAGGTTGGCATCCCAATAAAAGTTCTTCGCACGGATTGCGGTGCAAAATATAACTCACATGAAATTGAACTTTTTTGTGAGAACCATGGAATCCAGAGACAACTTACAACAGCTTATACACCCCAACAGAATGGTGTATGCGAAAGGAAGAATCGTACTATTATGAATATGGTGCAAAACCTTTTGACTACAAGTGGCATTTCAAAAAGTTTCTCGCCCAAAGCAGTTAATTGGAGCATCCATATATTAAACAGAAGTCCCACACTTGTTGTTCAAAATATGACACTAGAGGAAGCAAGGAGCGGAAGGAAGCCTACTGTAGATTATTTCTGGATTTTTGGGTGTATAGCCTATGCCCATATTTCAGATGAAAAGAGGAGGACACTAGATAACAAGGGAGAAAAATGCAGCTGAATCATTTTTCTTGGTGTTAGTGATAAGTCAAAAGCTTATAAACTATACAATCTTAGCACCATGAAAATTGTCATCAGCCATAATGTGGTATTTGATGAAAAAGACACTTAGTCATGGAATCAAAATGGTGTTAAAGAAAGTATTCCTGTAGACTTTGTTAATGATGAGAAAGGGCAGCAGCCTATGGAGAATGAGCAAGAAGAGGAAGTCACTCAAAATGTTCCAACCGATCAAAGCTCACTTGCAGCTGAATCACAACGGCCTCAATGTGTTCGAAGAAGACCAACATGGATAACTGATTATGAAGTAACTGGAGTTGACCAAGGTGATGACCCCCTTACACATTTTTCACTGTTTTAAGATTGTGATTACACCATTTTTTAAGTGGCTATCAAAGAATCAAAATGGAGAAAGGCTATGGATGCTGAAATTACAACCATTGAAAAAAATGATAAATGGGAGCAATGTGATCTTCCAAAAGGCTAGAAGACAATTGGTATAAAGTGGGCTTACAAGACAAAGCTGAAGGAGAATGGTGAGGTTGACAAGCACAAGGCACGCTTGGTAGCTAAGGGCTACAAACGAGAGTTTGGTATTGATTATAAAGAAGTATCGATCCGGTTGCAAGGCATGATACAATCAGATTGGTGATTGCTATGGCAGCTCAAAAATCAAGGCCTATCTTTCAGTTGGACGTGAAATCAGCATTCCTCCATGGAGATTTGAAAGAAGAGGTATTTATTGATCAACCTCTTGGTTATGTAAAACTTGGCAACGAGCATAAAGTACATAAGTTAAAGAAAGCTCTATATGGATTAAAACAAGCTCCACGGGCTTGGTATAATCGTATAGAAACTTATTTTTTGAAGGAAGGATTTCATAAATGTCCTTATGAATATACACTTTTTTATAAAAATTGAAGATGGAAGAAAGATGCTCATTGTTTGCTTATATGTAGATGATTTAATCTACACTGGAAATAATACAACCATGTTTGGTAGTTTTAAGAAATCCATGATGGTTGAATTTCAGATGTCTGATCTTGGCTTGATGCATTATTTTCTTGGCATAGAAGTGGTGTAGTCTTCTTCTGGA
The DNA here is from genome assembly GCF_029961685.1 of Aristolochia californica. NCBI lineage: Eukaryota > Viridiplantae > Streptophyta > Magnoliopsida > Piperales > Aristolochiaceae > Aristolochia > Aristolochia californica. The sequence goes on along the minus strand of NW_027182279.1, from coordinate 36,964,656 downwards.
ATTTTTATTTCTCAAAAGAAGTTTGTGCGAAAAATCTTGGACAGGTTTCAGATGAAGGATTGTAATCCTGTAAATACACCATCTGAGTCTGGTATGAAGCTACACAAAGATAATGGAGGAAAGAAGGTTGATGACACTCTTTACAAACAAATAGTGGGGAGTTTAATGTATTTGACAACAACAAGACCTGATATAACGCATGTTGTAAGTGTGATTAGCAGGTACATGGAGTCCTATAGAGATTCATCTCTTGGCTGCAAAGAGAATTTTCCATTACTTACAAGGTACTAAGGAATTTGGGTTGTTCTACAAGAAAGGAGAAAAGTCAAATTTGTTTGGCTTTACAGATAGTGATTATGCAGGAGATTCAGATGATCAAAAAACCACATCTGGGTATGTTTTCATGAGGGGACAAGAGTTGTTTCATGGTCATCAAAGAAGCAACCTATTGTCACATTATCATCCACTGAAGCTGAATTTGTTGCTGCAACAGCTTGTGGTTGTCAAGCTATTTGGCTAAAGAAAATCCTTAAATAGCTGCATTTTAAGGAGGATGGACCTACTCAAATTTATTGTGACAATAGTTTAGCAATAAAATTTTCAAGAAATCCAGTTTTACGTGGTCGTAGCAAACATATAGATGTGAAGTATCATTTCTTGAGGGATCTCGCAAATGATGGAGTCATTAATCTTATTTTCTGTAGAAGTAACGACCAGATTGCTGATATTCTAACCAACCCTCTCCAGTTTCATGCATATTAGAAGATCAGGAAGCTACTTTTGCTTTTCAAATGATTCAATTTGAGGGATGGCGCTTCAATTTTTGACTCTTATTAAACTGAATATTATGTCTGGAACATCGGTTTAAGGGAGGGATTGTTAAGGATTTCTAAATTAAGACTAGTTGTCCTAGTCATTAGGATTACTTTATTAAGTTAATCTGTTTTGCGCTTTGGATCACGCCTTTTGTGTCATGTCTATTTTTAGTTTCTTTCTATTATGTTTTAAGTCTATTTATATAGACGGTTAGTTAACGTTGTACATCAGAAAATTATATCTTCTACTTCGTTCAGTATTTCATTTTTATCAGTGGTATCAGAGCTTGATTAGCGACTCATAAGAAAATTCCTTTCGGTGACGAAGCAGCCACAGTTGTAGCCTTGTCTTCCGTTCGAATTCCTGCACCGCAGCCGTAGAAGGAGAAAGGAGAGAGCAAGACCTATCCAGAGCCGAACATTTTTGGAACTATCCCGAAAATTAGAGCTCCCAAATTGTTCTTCCTGTTACTGAAGAAACAGAGCCCTCTGTCCACCGAGGGTCGTCATTGCCGTCACCGCAGAATCGTCCTGACTCGACAAAAGCTCTCTCCAAAAAATCGGCGAGAGAGACATAAAAAAAAATAGTACCGCAGCCGCATCCAGTCAGGAAGAAGATGAAATCAGAGTCGCCGCCGTAGATCTTCTGTTGCCGCCGGTAAGAAACAGAGACAGAGCCGAAAAAAAATTTGGAACTCATCACTGCCATTGCCGCCGGGAAGAAATCCCGAAATCAAAGTGATACAAGAATTTAAGACGAGGAAGAATAGATGAACAGATGAGTACGGAAGATAGATTTCAAGATTAATCACATATATGTTACATTTCATCCCGGCTATATATAGCCATACAAGAAACTACCCATGACTATGAAAACGGAAATAACCTCCTACGATCGAGGAACTAATTAGCCCATTAAAAGTAAATAATTGTTAACCCACTAACCCACTAACTAATTACCAACGACCTTAGCCATGTCCGGCTCTACCTTTGTGGTCTCTTCATGTGGCCATATCACAAAGTCGCCGCCGCAGACCTTCCTCGCCGTTGCCATTGCCGTTGTCATTGCCGCCGCCGGTACCGTCGATATCTGGTATTTTATTCTCTCGCTAAATTTTTCAGTAGAATTTTTTTTTGTTTAGTTAGCCCTCAGAATTTTGTTCTCTTACGCTTGGTCCGAAGAGAAAAGGAAGAAGATGCGAATTAAATCAGCGATTTAATCTGAGTCAAAATAGTTGAGCCGAGCCGAGCCGAGCCGATCTTAGCCATACCAATTTAGTCGAGCCGTAATTATGAGCTAAACCATACCAATTTAGCCAAGCCATAATTATGAGCCAAGCCAAAACCAATAGAACCGAGCCGAAATACTGAGTCGAGCCTAAACCAATTGAGCCGAATCAAAACCAATTGAGTCGAGCCGAGCCAAGCCTAAACACTGAGCCGAGCCATATCCGTTTTTCATTTCAAGCTTTTGAAAATTTTATACAGCCGGCCATTCCACTCTTTGATGGTCACTATGACCATTGGAGCATGTTCATGGAAAACTTTTTGTGGTCCAAAGAATATTGGACGGTTGTTGTTTAAGGAGTAGCAGAACCAGCAGTAGGAGTTGTGCTTACAGATGCACAAAAGACAGAGCTTGAAGGGTTGAAGCTAAAGGATCTTAAAGTAAATAATTATTTATTCCAAGCTATTGATCAATCAATCTTGGAAACTATTCTTTGCAAAGACACAACTAAGTATATTTGAGATTCCATGAAGAAGAAGTACCAAGATACAACAAATGCTAAGAGGCAACAACTTCAAGCACTTCGTTCGGAGTTCGAAATACTTTGAATGAAATCAAGAGAATCAGTTATCGATAATTTTCAATAATGATGGTAATCGATCGTTAACAAGATGCAGATCCATGGCGACAAGACAGAGGATGTTCTTATTTTTTAGAAGATTCTTCGATCTTTAACACCAAAATTTAATTTTTTTGTTTGTGCTATAGAAGAAGCTAATGATGTTGATTTACTATCAATTGATGAATTACAAGGTTCTTTGCTGGTTCATGATAAAAAACTTAACCAACAGGACAAAGAAGAACAAACATTGAATGTTTTATTAGAAAATCACTCTATATCCAGTAGAGCTAATAAAGGATGAGGAAGAGGTAGAGGAGGTAGAAACAACAACGATCATGGGCACCAACAACAAAATCATCATCAACAAGAGAGTCAGTTTCAAGGGAGAGGCAGAGGATGTGAAGGCCACTAGTCCACAACTTATAGATCAAAGTCAGCAGACAAGTCCAATGTTGAATGTTTAAGATGTCATAGGTATGGCCATTATAAATCAGAACGTCAAACTGATTTGAATAAACAACGTGGAGATCAAACTAACTTTGCAGAAACGGAATAAGGGGTGTCTCATTTGATGGTGTGTCATGTGAAGGAGGAAACTCAACACAACATGTGGTATTTAGACACTGGCTGCAACAACCACATGTGTGGAGAGAATGAGGCATTGTCTGACTTGGATGAATCCTTTCGCAACTCTGTTAAGTTTGGTGACAACTCCACAATTTCTGTTATGGGAAAAGGAAAGGTAACAATCCAAACTAAAGCAAATTCCACCCACACTATCGCTAATGTTCTTTTTGTGTCAGATTTAAAGACCAACTTGCTTAGTGTGGGTCAGTTACAAGAAAAAGGATACGAGATTGTTATCAAAGATGGAGTATGTCAGATTCGAGATGCAAAGTTGGGCTTAATTGCTCAAGTTAACATGACGGTGAATCGTATGTTCCCACTCTATCTCCACAAAAAAGCTCTGTTATGAACAAAATAATATTATTGTTATTTTTTTAATTTACTTTAATTTATTTCAGTTTAGGCCACATAGGTATTTTTGGAATATTTTATTTATAGGGGTATTTTTGGAATATTTTATATTAAACCCTAACAGGGTGAACCTTATTTAAGGGGTAAGAGTAATGAGAAAGACAAGCATTGAATTTAGGTTAATTTTAGGTTAAACAGGCTTGGAGCTTTCCTTGACGAGTTCTAGGGTTATCAAGCTTCCCTTTGGCTTGATCTTCGTTTTCATCTCCATTTCCCCCTACGAATCCATGTGTCAGATCCGAGACTGTAACAACTGGTATCAGAGTGGGAATACATTAATATCAGAGCAGGGTTCCAAGACGAAAATCAGCACAATGGAATTACGGGAGTTGATCCTCATATGTCAGGCAAAGAATGACAGAAAATTTGATGAGATGTTCGAAAGGTTCTCTAAATTTAATATTGATATAGAGATGTTGAATGGAAGGATGGACAACATAACAAGTCTAATGAGTGGAAGGAACACAACGCCGACACAAAGCGGAGGGGGAGATGAGTTTGCTGTGAGAGAGAAACTCTCTGCTGCAATCGCTTGAGACGCTGTCTCGGAAGGGCAGGAGACGTAAGAAATCATAGCGCCCTTTGTCTCTCTAGTGGTGGCGAAATCCGAAATTGGGGACACAAATCATAAATCGGACTCCAAACTCTCGAAATCTGACGGCAGGGACCCGGGAAATCCAAAATCGGAGGGGTTTCCTGCTAACACCTCGTCGGCGTTGGACAAATTGGGTGAGACCTCAAATCCGAAATCACACCAACAAGGCTCACGACAAGCAAAACACCTTGCCAAATAGGAGAAGGTAATATTTCCGGCGCTTCTTCCAATCAGGATGTGTTTCCGAGAGCACTCTGTCTCGGCAAATCTCCAAGCGGTGAAGCCTCCAAGCGTTGTTGTTCGCCACCGGAGAAGGGGGTGACTCTGTTGTGCATAGGAGGCCGTACCTTCTCTGAGATTCCGTTCACCAGCTACGAGGATGCTGCTGGTTTATGTGGGACCTTCAGTGAAGTCACTTGCGGAGACTGCTCTCTCATTTTGTTGCTTCTATTGTAGTGAAGTTAGGGGCACCCCAACAACAGATCCAAACTGCGAAATAGTATGCCGCTCTATATTGTGTACAACAACAGTTCCATGGATTGGACATGGGCTTGGATAGGAAATTGCTAGCTTCATACACACCAGCTTTGAAAAGTGGCATGAAAGTATACATAAATCTGCCTTTTCGCACTACCTTCAAGTTTGAGGATAAACTCGTTCTTCCAGGAGGGGTGTAATGTTATGAACACAATAACATTATTATTTTATTATTTTTATTTAATTTGCTTTATTTTATTTCAGTTTAGGCCATAGGGGTATTTTTGGAATATTTTATTCATAGGGGTATTTTTGGATATTTTATTTATAGGGGTATTTTTGGAATATTTTATTTATAGGGGTATTTCTGTAATATTTTATATTAAAACCTAACAGGGTGAACCCTATTTAATAGGTAAGAGTAATGAGAGAAGCTTAAAGTTTTTTTTCTCTCAACCCTTAAAGTTTTTTTCCTCATCTTGCACTCTGCCTTCTCCTTCTCATCTTCCATCCTTCTTCTTTCTTCTTCTTTTTTTTCAAACAAAAGTTATCCATGGATTAAACGCTAGAATTTAACATTCTTACCCTTCTCTTTCTTAATTATATAGGTGGTGCATGAATGTCATAATACATAAGAATAAAAAAAGAACACTTAAACTAACTACTAATTGTAGCTTATGCCACGCTCTTATAATTACATAGAATATCACTCAAATACTTCAAAAAAATCCAACTTTTTTTTTAATATGGAATATGTAGGGGCGCGCACACACACACACACACACACACACACACACACACACACACACACACATATATATATATATATATATATATATATATATAATTTGTATGTTGTACATACACGTAAACACCCCCTATCTCCCTTAGTGAGTTTTCAACCTATGACCACACCATTGACCCAAAAGCTTGAGCCACTCACAATAGATCCCAACTTTATCACTCACACTTTCTTGAAGGAATTAGTTACATAACATACAGGCATATAAGCCTTCAATGCCAAACAATCACTTCAGGGAATCCCAAACAATCACTTCAGGGATATGTGCTATCTTGGGCCAATCTTCACCTGTCTCCTTCTTGCATCTCTCTTGCAGTAAAAGACACCAAAAGATCTTTAAAAACTGGAGAGAGTTGGGCAATCCATTTTCTGGTAGTGAAGCCAGTTTAAAGCAAGAATTCAATTCCATGCGCTGCAGAGATGTGAGGTTCTTAAGCCAACTTGGTGAACACCTGCCTTGATAACCAACTAAACTTAAGTACTTCAAGTTGCTGTGCGGTTCGAGATGCCTGTTTGGGTGAATTTCTTTGGGAGGAGCAGCGCCTTACTACTCAGGCTGGCATGGAACCTCACATTCAGGCTGATCTCTCAGCTCCTGTAGCTTATGTAGCACAAGGAAGACATAAGGGTCGAGACACCAGTTCTGTTCAGTGCTTCCATTGCAAGGCTTATGGTCACTTTCTTTGGGACTGCCCCAAGAGGTCGGTTATGTTCTGTAGCTACTGTAAGAAGCCGGGTCATCACATTACCCTTTGCCCTACACGACCTGAAAGGAGGAAGCCTACAGCTTATAATGCATCCACTGGTACTTCTAGTTCTGCCGCATTGCCGCTGCCGTTTCAGTCCCTATCATTCCTGTTCCACCAGCACCTGCCAGTTCAACCACCCTCACTTCTAAAATGGTACAGCAGATGATCATTTATGCCTTTTCTACTTTTGGTATCTTAGGTAAACAGAACCTTTCTACTCAACCATGGTATTTTGATTCTGATGCCTCTAACCACATGACCAACAATGTGGTATCTCTTTCGAATGTCAAAAAGTATGATGGCAACCTGCACATCAACACTACTGATGGCAGCACTCTGCCTATCAGTGTTGTTGGTGATCTCTCTGCATCTTTAGCTGATGTCTTTGTGTCTCCTGATCTGTCGACAAACCTTTTGTCTGTTGGTCAATTGGTTGATAAAAACTGTAATGTTCAGTTTTCTCGTTTTGGCTGTGTTGTGCAGGATCAAGCATCGAGGAAGATGATCGCGAAGGGGCCTAAAGTGGGCAGGCTATTTCCACTTCAAGTCTTTCTATCCACTGTTATTCCACGTTCTCCTGTAATTTCTTTTGCTTGTAATGTTGTTGGATCTGGCACTAAGTTGTGGCATAGACGTCTAGGCCACCCAAACTCAGTTGTACTTCGTACATTATTTAAATCGGGTTTATTAGGCAATCAAGATTGTACTTCTCGTGACACGTCTTTTGACTGTTCATCATGTAAACTTGGCAAAAGTAAAACTCTATCATTTCCACATCATGCCTCGCATGCCTCCCACTGCTTTGACCCTATTCATATTGATGTTTGGGGAATTGCTCCTGTTATCTTGCACGCACAAATTAAGTACTTTGTCACCTTTATCGATGACTTTAGTTGATTTACCTGGGTCTATTTCTTACGGGCTAAGTCTGAAGTTTTTGTCATTTTTAAGAGGTTTATTGGCCTTATTGAAACACAGTTCTCCGCTAACCTTAAAGTACTCCACTCTAATTCTGGAGGCGAGTACATGTCAGCAGAATTCTAGGAATTTCTTCAAAGCAAAGGCATTATCTCTCAACGTTCTTGTCCTTCAACACCCCAACAAAATGGTGTTGCTGAGCGCAAAAATCGTCACCTTCTTGATATGGTCTGCACCCTTCTCATTGAATCATCCGTTCCTCCTAGGTTTTGGTGTGAAGCTCTCTCTACCTCCGTCCATTTAATCAACCGCCTGCCCTCGCCTGTCTTGCATCATGTCTCTCCCTTTGTTAAATTATTTGGTTATTCTCCGTCCTACGCAGATCTTCGGACGTTCGTTTGTTTCATGCATTTACCTGATCATGAACGACATAAACTTACAGCTCAATCCGTTATGTGTGCATTTCTTGGGTATGCCGGTTCTGAAAAGGGCTATGTTTGCTATGATCCTCAGGTGCGTCGAGTTCGTGTTTCTCGAAATGCGGTCTTCTTTGAAAACCAATATTTCTTCCATCTCAAGTTACACTTCCATCTACCTCTTTGTCTAGTTTGCCGAGCTTTGATGAGCCTCAACCCACTGCCTCGCTGCCCTCTCCTCCTCCTAACCTAGCGCTTGCTCCAGATCCTCCCTCTTCTCCTGCTCCCCTCAATCTTCGTAGATCCACACGTAGTTCTCACCCTCCTGACCGGTATGGTTTTCCCTCCCCTGTATCTCTGGTAGCTACTTTGTCTTCTATTTCCGTTCCTTCTAGCTATAAATAGGCTATGGCACATGAGTGTTGGCAAAAGGCAATGCAAACTGAACTGCAAGCGCTAGAGGAGAATCACATCTGGGACATTGTGGCCTGCCCTCCTACTATTCAGCCTCTTGGAAGTAAGTGGGTCTTCACTGTCAAGCTGCATTCAGATGGATTGTTGGATCGGTACAAAGCCCGCCTTGTGGCCCTGGGGAACAGGCAGGAATATGGGATTAATTATGAGGAAACTTTTGCTCCATTTGCCAAGATGACCACAGTCCGTACTATCTTAGCCATTGTAGCCTCTCAATCTTGGCCATTGCATCAGATGGATGTGAAGAATGCCTTTCTCCACGGTGATCTACAGGAAGACGTCTATATGAAGCTTTCCTCGGGTATGTCTATATCCTCTCCTGATCATGTCTGCAAGCTACGACGTCCTTTGTGTGGGCTTAAACAAGCCCCCTGGGCTTGGTTTGAGAAATTTCGCAACACACTTATCCTCCACCGGTTTACCTAGAGTCAGTATGATTCATCTCTCTTTTATCATAAGTCTGTTGCAGGCATGGTCATTCTCTTGGTTTATGTGGATGACATCATCATTACTGGCACTGACTTTGGACTGATTACCAAGCTTCAGAAGGTGTTGCATGCCACTTTTCATATGAAGGATCTTGGACGCCTCACATACTTCTTAGGGCTGGAGGTACATCACACACCCAAAGGTATTTTCTTAAACCAACATAAGTATATTCAAGATCTTATCACACTCGCTGGGTTGGAGGACACATCTTCGGTGGCTACCCCTTTGGAGGTCAATGTCAAATATCGGAAAGATGAAGGGGCTCTCCTTGATGATCCAATTATCTATCAACGACTGGTTGGGAGTCTCATATACTTGACTACTACTCGTCCGGACATTTCCTATACTGTTCATAAAGTCAGTCAGTTTATGACATCTCCTCGACACCTTCATCTTGCGGCAGTTCAACGCATCATCCGCTATCTACGCGGCTCCCCAACTCATGGTTTATTCTTTCCTATCGACTCCGCGCTACATCTGGTTGCCTATAGTGATGCTGATTGGGCAGGGTGCCCCGATACCCGTCGCTCTACTACAGGCTAGTGTATGTTTTTAGGTGATGCACTGATTTCTTGGAAATGTAAGAAACAAGACCGGGTGTCCAAGTCATCAACTGAGGCCGAGTATCGTGCTATGTCTACTGCATGTTCTGAAGTTATTTGGCTCCGCGGTCTTTTTGCTGAGCTCCAGTTTCCTCTACTTCATGCAGATAATACAAGTGCTATACAGATTGCAGCCAATCCGGTTTTTCATGAGCGTACCAAGCATATTGAGGTTGAATGTCACTCCATCCGCGACACTTTGGAGCGTCGGGTAATATCTCTTCCGTACATTTCTTCGGATCTTCAAGTGGCCGATGTCTTCACCAAAGCATTTTCTCAATCCCGACATAATGTTTTTGTTGGCAAATTGTTGTTGGTTGACTCACCATCATCAATTTGAGGGGGGATGTTACGATACGTTAAAATGTATATTAAATGTAATTTATGTTCATAATTGTTGTATAATTTGGGATATGTACATAGGGTTATTTGTTTAGGCTTAATGGGATGGGTGGTATTGTCTTGGGCCCATGGGCCATTTTGTAACAGGAAAACCTAAAGCTTAAATACCTAATGAAAGGGGGAAAATCCCCAACGGATATTCGCCGTTCGTCTGCTTCGTTTTCACCGTGAAACCAGAGAGCGTTGAGCTCTCTGTTGTTGGTGTTTGGACTATTCCGTCAGTCCCGTGAGCTTCGTTAGATCGTTAGTTCCCATCAGATCCTTGATTTGTCAAGTATAAGAAATATCTTCTTCATCAATAGGTGGCCCAAGTTGAGTGAGGTGGCCAAGTAAGTCCTTTGTTATAAGAAACCGATGAACCGATGTGGACCAGCTCATGAAATTTTATACCCCTCGCAAGGGTATAGTAGTAATCTTGAGTATATCACTCTTGTTACCCATGTATTCTTCAGCCATAATAGGCAATTCAATGTAAAAAAATTCTCCAAAAAAATAATAATTACAAAACCAAGTAGAGTTCTTCAATCAACTCGGTTAATGGAGAAGCTTAGCATAGAATTAAGTAATCATATTTTTTAAATGCAATGAATAAATAACCACTCATAATAGGCTCAATACCAATCTTCTTTATCAGGTAATCTTGTTCCCACAAAATTATAACCTTTTATGCATAAAATCTCAACGTAAACTATTTTTCAGCCAAAAACTTCCAAACAGACAAAACTGCCTTGGTAACTTCTTCTAAACCGAGATGCATAAATCTCAATAATCTCATAAGATGAAGACAGCCATAAAATCATCTCTAAACCATCTTCTAAATCTGAAAACCAAGAGCATGAATTTATAATATCAAGGATAAAAAAATCTTATCTCATGAGCTTCTCACTAAGAGCCTTCTCTGAGTAGCTTTGATCATAACTTCTTAGAGCATTCTTTTTTATGTGGGGATCCTAAATTTAATGCTTTGATACCATGTTGAATTTCGGACCCATTTATTGAAATCTCGAGCAAGGTGAGAGAGGGAGAAAGAGAAATAAAGAGTGAGAGAGCTCTTGGGTAGAGACGAGATAAGAGAGAAAAAAAAAGGTAGAAGAGTTTAGGCTAGAGAGGAAGACTTCACGAGATGAGAAGTGGATAACTACTTCCCACTCTTATTATAATTATAGTACAAGCACCTCTATTTGTAGTAGTGGAAAGTAGTAGAGTCCAAATACAATTAAACTACCATTCTCCTAATTACACCCAAGCTATAACTCTTAAAAATAAGTCTATCATAATTAAATAACTCAACATAATTAGAAGACTAACATAACTAAAACTAGAACTTTTCTATGAAGCACTTGAACATATGATAAAGAAGCCAGCTATTGGTTATCATGGTGGGTCCCACTTGATCTTCTAACTCATGTGGTAACGATACCAACTCGTGGTTATCATTGTAGGTCCCACTTGATCTTCAAAACTTCCAACTCGTGTCAGCTCGTGTGATGACCCATCAGGCTATCTCACATTCTCATGATGGGTCCCACATTGTAAGAAAAATACTTTTCGCTTAATTTCACAAGCGAAAAAGTAGGCCTATTGTGGGGCACAAAGTCTACCCACTTTCTTAGGGTAGCTCAAAAGAACACCTCTTGGGTGACTTGACTCTTGCTGGATGTTAGACACACTCTTATCTTCTGTAGGTAGTAGGTCTATAGGCATTGCTCAGAAGTGTAGTAAAAAACTCTTCCATCACGGTGTCCCTCCACAAGGCACCGACTCTCAAATGGTACCAAGTGCTTTCTTCTTCATCAGAATAACCAATTTTGATAACAATTAGCAACTGAGTAGTCCTTCAATAATAATGTCTCAATCAGAGAGACACAATAGGACTAAAATGGGCATGGGCCAAAATAACACATACCAAATAGAAAGTTATAAAGCAACGGATAACTAATAGGTAGTAAAAATCCTTAAGAGAAATAAGGATACATAAGATAATTTTTAGCAAGTTCATCCTTGAATAAGGAAGCTACACACCAATTAATAAGTTGAGGATAATCCAAGGTAATAATCCTGGTTAATAATCAAGCCGGAATCAATCCAATAGCAGATAGAAAATGGTAGCTTTGACTGTGAGTGAGTGAGTCAAGTAGAGTAATAGACTACCAATGTAAAGTTCAACCAAGTGTTGTTTGATAATCAATAAATCAAACAATCTCCTGTGTGCTCATCCTTCATACTTCTCCTTCTATTCCCCCCCTCAAGCTGGGAGATAATGTCATTGATCCTGGCTTGAAGTTAAAAAATATTTTGTAAGCTCAAGTGCTAATCCACCTCTTGTATGATCAAGTAAAAGAAGGCTAGTATCAACAACTTCACTAGCTCAAATATTGTAAACCAAGTAACTCAAGCCAAGCCAAATATTTAAATCTTTTCTTGCCATAATTTTTTAGGCAAGGATACTAAATCAAATTCTTTTTAATCTTTCAAAATAGCAACAAAATCTCACAAAATTCGCTACTGGAAAAATATTCTAAATAGGGTAGTTTTTTCATTCAATTGGTGCCAACATAGCAACCAAGAAGACACCTTTCCTTGCCTTTTATTTTTCTTGAAATATTTAGGCAAGGCAATTTTTGACAAATAAATTAAGGAAACTTTATAAAAATAAGATGATCTTATAAAGATTCTTTACAGATATTGTTAGTTAAAAAACATAAAATTTCCAAGGGTAGATCATGAGATACTTTCCCGATATTGTTAATCAATAACCAACTCAAAACGTTAAGCAAAAAAATTGGCTAAAATCCGGATCTTCGCATGCAACAATATACCAACATGAACGTTGATTCTTTCAATGCAATTATCTCCTTAAATATATATTAGATTGACATAAAATTTTGTCCTTCTGAAACTAAACTTAAATACCTTTCAACTAAGTATAACTTCTCTTCATAAAATGTAGAAACTTAGGATTCCATGATGTATAATCACAATAGCAGAGGATTAAGGGGTGCGGAGAAGAAAAGGAGTTGTGGAGAGAAGGTTTTAGGAGGAGAAGAGGAAGAGTGATGAATTTCGAGAAGGAGAAAGTGGTAGGAAAATTAGGGTTATGGAGTTATCCAAACCCTCCCCCTTAAGTTGAATTTATAGATATCAAAAGTACTAATAGTAAAAGAATACCCTTCACCCTAGTAAGAGTGAATAAGAGACATAAATAATAAACTAAGTACCACAATGCTATCTTTATGAGAAGTCTTTTTATTTACCATGATGTCACCTCTCTTGGATGTGTGGGCCTTCCTTGGTCGTATGGGTTTGAACCCATCTTCCAACAGTCCCCCTCAAGCTGGGGATGAGAGAATGTCATAAACGCCCAACTTCCTAAAAATGATGGATAGCATCTCCCTTAGTCGTGTGTGCTTGGGCCTTGTCTTCCAACACTCCCCCTCAAGCTGGGGGTGAGAGAACAGCATGAACTCCCAACTTGCTGCAATTGATGTATAAAATGTTTTTTTGTACAACATGCTTTCATCTTCTAACACTCCCCCTCACACTGGTACTCTCGTTTAGGAGGCCCAACTGCTATAATATCAGTGAGAATAAATCACTCTTAGCTAAGACATTGCTCCACACTTCAATCTTAACTCATGCTGGATGTAGGGCACACTCCGTCTTCTGTAGGTAGTCTGTCTATCGGCATTGCTCTGAAGTGTCCACTTCCACCAAAGTGTCCCTCCACAAGACAACGACTTTCAAGTGGTAGAATAATATATGACATTAATAGGGAAAAGTAACATAAATGTAAAATTAAATTCCTCCGTCATGGAATTCCAACCACAAATATTTTTTATATTTTTTTTGGGGATGAAGTCCCTCCATCATGGACTCCCAACCACAAATAATTTTGATATTTTTTACGGGGATGAAGTTCTTCCTTCATGGACTCCCAACCACAAATAATTTTGATAGTTTTGACGGGATGAAATTCCTTCGTCATGGACTCCCAACCACAAATAATTTTTATATTTTTAACATTGATGAAGTTCCTCTGTCATGGATTCCCAACCACAGATAATTTTGATATTATTTAGGGGGATGAAGTTCCTCCGTCATGGACTTCCAACCACAAATATTTTTTATATTTTTGATATTTTTTACGGGAACAAATAAATAATGGTATGAGGCTATCTTTCTTCGATTATAATGTCTCATAAAAAAAGACACAATAACAACAACTGAAATGGGCTTGGGCCCATTTAATACGAACCAAAATAATCTTAGTAAAATAACCCATGAAATAATTAAATGTACATATCTATTCTAAATAATATGCTGACCAAGTAATTATTTGTCAATGCTTAAAAAATAATAATCCAGTTAGAGAAAAAATTACCGAGTCGGGCCAAAATATGTATAAAGTTTGGCACATATATCGAGGCAGAAAATAAGTAGCCCAGGTCAGGTTGACCCAGGGCCGAGTTGACCCGATCCGGGTTGACCCGAATCGAGTTGGTCCAAGTTGACTCGGTCTGGATCAGAACAGAGCTCAAGCGTTGAACCGGCGCTGGGAACTTGGCCGGTCCGGGTTGGCAGAACAGAAGCGCGCCAGGGCGCAGATTTAATTCAAGTTTCCTAAGGAAACTTGAATAAGGCAACAGTGGCTTCTTTTCCTCCCGATACCGAAGCCGAAGAACTCTCCGCAGAAACAGAGCTCGAAAAACCAGAGCTCCTCGGGAGGAAACTTTCCAGACAAAAACTCCTTAAACCGCAACGGAAAAAGGTAATTCATTCTTTCTTCCCCTCGGCGACGATCCCGGCTTCCGAACAGAGCGGAACAGCAACGGGAAACTTTCTGGAATAAACTAGCCCATAGAAACGAGAGCAGCTTCCGAAATGGCGACAATATCTCTTCTTCCGAAATGGAAACTTCCGAACTGGTTTCAGACTTCGAATGGAAACCGAGGTGGGATATCGAGTGACTGAGTGATCGCCTAGTCTACAGAAATTGGAAATACCGACGTTGATGGTGGAGCAGAGTCGAGCAGCAGAAACGCTGGCTGACGAGCAGTGCCTCCGCTCTTCGCTCGATGCCTCCTCTCAGACGTCCCGTATGCCGCTAGACATCTCACTGCCGAGGGCGATTGTTAGAACATCAATCTCTCCAATGTAATACTCGTCCATCATAGCTCTTGCGCTCGTACTATGCCCAACAGCTTCAAAGTCGTCGGTTGCATCCTTACCCGTAGCAGATAAGAGAACCTCATCTCCTCAAGGGTGGTCCTCTAAGAATTTTGTTACATCATATACCTTTCCACCGATAATGAGCCAACAGTCCTTGATTGTGTTAGCTGGCTGGCTGTTGTCTGGGATGTTGCCCAGCGGAATAACAGAGAGCTTATCGGCAATAATATTGCCGACTATGAAACAGAACTTTAGCCCAAAAAACCTCTTCGACAGAAGCCAATGAGCAGTCTCCACTCAGGAACTAGCACTGAGCATGGTCTCATGGATAGAATAGCAGCAGAAAAAAAAATAAAAAAATAAAAAAGTAATATCTAGCAACTATGAAAAAAAAAAAACCTGACGGAGAATGAGATATGAAAAACCATGGTCAGAATCCCGAAAATCAAAGTTCTGATACCATATTGATTTTCAGGACTCCGTGGATTAGTTCAAGGTGAAAAAAAGGAGGGAGAAAAAAAAGAAGAGAGATCTATTGGGAGAAAACTGGAAGAAGAATAGTTATGGACTTGATTCCTAACTCTCCCTCCCCCCGAAGCTCTATTTATAGATTAATAAAACTATTATATTATAATAATACCCCTGAACTTAAGTTTTAGGGTTTAGGGTTTTAACCCTGGAACTTTGACTTAATTACATCAATGTCATCTTTATGAAATACCCTTTATTTCCCATCCTACCATCAATGTATGTGGACCTATGGGCCTTCTCCTTGAATTGTGAGCGTTGAACCCTTCTTCTATATCTTTTAGATGCATGGGTCTTCCTTAGTCTTATGAGCTTGGGCCCATCTTCTAATACACTTGGATATGTGAGCCTTCTTTGGTCGTGTGAGCTTGGGCTCTATCTTCCAACAAAACTAATCGAACTTTTTGTTGCTTGAAGGCTGTTTGAGTTTCCTTTCTACTAAACTTTCATAATTTGATCAACTTTACTTTAAACCATATAATTCCAGCTCTGATACCATGTTGAATTCTAGCGTTTAATCTATGGATAACTTTTGTTTGAAAAAAAAGAAGAAGAAAGAAGAAGGATGGAAGATGAGAAGGAGAGGTAAAGCACAAGTTAATGAGAGAAACTTTAAGGGTTGAGAGAGAGTACATGCATGAGTTCTTACCCTTCTCTTTCTTATTTATATAGATAGGGCATAGATGCCCTAATACATGTTGGAAGATGGGCTCCAACCCACACGACCAAGGAAGGCCCACATATCTAAGAGTATTTATAAGATGGGTCACACGACCAAGGAAGGTCTACAAGATGGGCCCAATCACATAAGAAGTAAGATCCACCATGATTATCACGAGCTGCCATCCTTATCACATAAGTTGGAATATCAAGAATGACTCACAAAGATAACCATGTGCTGACATCTTTATCTTATGGTCATGTCATAGAAAAGTTCTAGTTTGAATTATGTTTGTCTTCTATTTATATTGAATTATTTAATTATGATAAGGCTTATCCTTAAGTGTAAGAGTTTGGGTGTAATTGGGACGAAGATAGTTTTATTGTAAGACTCTACTACCTTCTTCTATTATAAATAGAGGTTCATGTACTCTGTGTTAATATAAATATGTATATGTAAAAAGGGTATACTTATCTTTTTTGGTTTGTCCAAGGGTATAATTATAATTTCCCCTTTCACTCTTCCTTTCGAATAGGGTTTCTGATGAACCCGTCGGCTGACTTGTAAATTCGAGATTCTGAGTTATATAAGGAAAAACTTTCTGAAATCAGAGAGATTTACATGGTATCAGAGCAGGAAATCGAGCGATTTTGCTTCGATTTTGCTATCTAAGGTGATTTGGTTGCTCTTGCACTCAAATTTTTTCTTGTTTTACTCGGATTGCGCTCGTTCTGCTCGTCTTCCATTTCGCGCCGCTCGTCTGCTCCTCGTCCGGTGATCTAGGGTACTTGAAGACGTCTCGCCGCCCCGCAAAACCTCTATCGTTGGTTGCATCGCCGTTTCGGCGCCATCGGAGGTCGGTTCCCCTCTTTTTCTCGGTTCTTTGTGGCTTGTATTACTCTGTTTCGTCGACTTCTGGTGCTCGTTGTGCGGTCTCTATCCGTGGAGAGCATTACGGGCTCATGAAACTCTAAGATTTCTGCAGTAGACTTACCGTTGAAGGTTATTGATTTTGAGGGTTCAGAGTGGGATTCGGCAGTAACTTTGGGTGGCTGTTTGACGTTCTCTTGCTTCTGTTTTTTTTTTTTTGAGAAAGTGTGATTTCGATTTGTGTTGTGAGGGAGGTTGATTAGAGTGGCTGGGTTAAGAATTGGCTTCGGTCTTGTCACTGCCTGCTCGTGAATCCTGACTGGTGCAACCATCTTCTGTTGCTTGTGGTGCTTTTGCTATTGGACTTACAGTTCTATGGATTCAATTAGCCATGATTTGAAGGTTATCTCTGTCCGATTAAATGGGAGTAATTACTCCCTTTGGAAGTTTGTGATGCAAAATTTTTTAATTGGAAAGGACTTGTGGGATTACATTGATGGACAAATCACTGTTCCCGAACCTACATCCACTGACTTCATCAAAGAAAATAAGAAGTGGTTGACTGATAATGCAAAAATCATCACTTGGTTAACAACTCCGTGGATCCGTCTATCAGTTTGCAACTTTTGAAGTACGAGACTGCAAAAGAAATATGGGACTATTTGGAAACTCTGTATGAACAGACAAACTTTGCCAAAAGGTATCAAATTGAGACAGAACTGCGGTCTACTAAGCAAGGTGATCGTACAATTCAAGAATTCTACTCATTTATGACACCTCTGTGGGATCAACTATATATGATGGATCCACACGCCTTTAGGAAGCTCCCTGAATATACCAGAGTATGTGATGATCGCAAGCTTATTGATTTTCTTATGGCTCTTCGCAGGGATTTTGAACTGATAAGAGGATCTATGATCCATAGAGCTCCACTACCCACCTTGTCTGCAACTGTATCTGAATTGTTGGCTGAAGAAATACGATTGAGGTCTTTGGGTGGGCTTTCTTCCAGTAAGACATCATCGCCTGATATGTCTCAGGTACTTGTTTCTGGCACACACCATCATACTCCTCAACCATCAGGGGGCATACTTGGTTCTGGAACACACTCTCATACTCATCAGTCATCCGGGAAGCCAAAAATACCAGTTCCACTAGATGAATGTTCCTACTGTCATGGTAAAGGTCATTGGAAACACCAGTGCCCCTCATTACAAAGCAAAAATAAAAATCAAGGCAATTTCAAACCTCCACAAAATCATGCCTCCAGTCGTCAACATCAAGGTCACTTCAAATCTACACCACATCATACCTTTAGTCATCCACCACATAGAGGTTTTCGTCCATCTGCTGTCATTGGATCGTTGGATTATTCAGAGGCACCTCCTGCACCAGCTCCCCCCAGCAGTGATTCTACGCCTGATCTCTCATCATTAGCTGTCGAGCTCACTCGCATTCTTGGCAAGTCGTCTGCTCCTAGTACTCAATTTGCATCCCATGCAGGTATGTCTTGTTTGGCTGGCTCCAGTGACACTCACAAATGGATCTTATATTCTGGAGCCACACACCATATGACCCCCCACTTGTCTCTTTTACATGATTGTGTTAAGCCTTCTCACCCAGTTAACATCCAAGCTGCTAATGGCTCTCCCATGCCACTAGCCTCGGTTGGAACTGTCACTCACCCTACTTGGTCATTGTCTGATGTTTTCTATGTTCCCCATCTAGCTGTTAACCTTCTTTCCATTGGCAAACTTACTGATTTAGGTCTTACCATTTCCTTTGCTTCTGATCATTGTCTTATACAGGATCGCAAGTCCGGGAGGCAGATTGGGATAGGCCATAGAGAAGGTGGTCTTTACTTGCTTGATGACTTAAAATTGCCAGCATCTCTGCATGTATCTAGTTTATCAGTTCAATCCATGTTGCAAGATTTACTTTCTGTAAATGATCCTTTTTACTTATGGCATACTCGTTTAGAACATGTTTCTGCTTCTCGTTTACAGTTTATGATCAAACAAAACATGTTGGATTCTACTATTAAATCTTCCCCTCTTAGTGATTGTGTTGGTTGTCATCTTGGCAAACAATGCCATTTACCTTTTACATTAAGTCACTCAGTTACTTCTTCTCCTTTTGATCTTGTTCACTCTGATGTTTGGGGCCCTGCACCTATATCCACTAAAGGTGGGGCTCGTTTTTATGCATTGCTTGTCAATGATTTCACTCGTTTCTCTTGGATATTTCTTATGCATCAAAAATCAGATTTTTATTCTATTTATGTTCAATTTTGTGCTATGGTGCGAACCCATTTTTCCACTCACATTAAATTTTTTCGCTCTGATTCGGGTGGTAAATATATGTCATCTTTATTGAATGATTTTCTGAAGTCTGAGGATACTATTCATCAGTTGTCTTGTCCTTACACCCCTTAGAAGAATGGTGTTGCAGAACGTAAACATCGTCATCTTGTTGAAACCGCTCGCTCTTTACTGCTCCATGCCTCTGTCCCTTCTGAATTTTGGGGGGAAGCCCTTTATACTGCCACTTATTTGATTAATCGTATTCCTTCACTTATTTCTGGCAGTATCTCCCCTTTTGAACGGTTGTATGGTGTTCGTCCTACCTATGAGCACTTGCGTGTCTTTGGCTTGTCTTATTACCCCCTTCCTATCGCACTAAATTATCTGCCAAATCTGCTTTATGTGTGTTTCTTGGTTATGGTTTTGGTCAAAAAGGATACCGATGTTACCATCCTGAGTTTGGTAAACTTTTTGTTTCTCGCAATGTTAAATTCTTGGAGCAGTTTTGTTACTTTCGGATTCCCTTGTCTACTCCTGGTTTGCATGATACAAAATTGTTACACATTGATCCCTTTGTTTCTGATGAGCCCCATGATGACCAGTTAATCACTCACCATCCGTCCCCTGATTCATCCCTCCGTCCGGAGGCTTCCTCTAGTCTGCCTTCACAACAGTCACATGTAGGTACTGACTCATCTTCTCCCATGGCGCCTCTCCCTCTCGACTCTCTGGACTCTGGTGATCCGCATCTTGCCACCCCTCGCGTCTCCACTCGTGTCCGCCATCCCCCTCAGAGGTATAGTCCATCTTCATATTTGTTCTCTTCTCCCTATTTGACCTTTTTGTCTAAGATTCATTCTTTTGTTGAGCCTAAGTCATACAAGGAAGCTGCATCCGATGCAAATTGGCACCAAGTCATTAATGATGAGCTCACTACCTTGCACCAAACAGGTACCTGGGAGTTGGTTCCACTTCCTCCAGGTAAGCATGCTATTGGTTGTAAATGGATTTTCAAAGTCAAAACTCAATATGATGGTACACTTGAGCGATACAAAGATCGGTTAGTTGCTAAAGGGTTCTCACAAACTGAAGGCCTTGATTATGATGAGACTTTTGCTCCTATTGCTCAAATGAAGACCATTTGTACCTTGATCTCTATTGCAGCAGTTCACAGATGGCATCTTCATCAGTTGGATGTTAAAAATGCCTTTCTAAAAGGTGATTTGACCGAGGAGGTATATATGCGGCCACCACTAGGCCTTCCTCATCCTGTTGGTTCCGTTTGCCGTCTTCGACGGACTTTATATGGTCTCAAACATGCTCCTCGCGCTTGGTTTGCGAAGTTTAGTTCCTCCTTGATTCGTCTTGGCTTTGTTGCTTCCAACTATGATTTTGCCATGTTCATTCGTAAAACTGTTGTAGGGCATATTGTGGTCCTTCTATATATTGATGATATGATTGTGACTGGTAATGATGAAGATGGCATTGCAGATCTTAAACAACAACTTCATTCTCTTTTTGAAATGAAGGATCTTGGCTATTTACAGTATTTTTTGGGTATTGAAGTTGCCTATTCTCCTGAAGGTTATATTTTGTCTCAGTCAAAGTACATCTCTGAAGTGATCAATCGTACAGGATTGACAGATGATAGGATTATGGACTCTCCCATTGAACTCAATCATCGCCTTGGCCCAACAGATGGTGACTTGTTGTCTGATGTTACCCGATACAAAGAGGTCGTTGGGTCCCTGGTTTACTTGACGGTCACCCGTCCTGATATTACTTATGTTGTTCATGTGGTTAGTCAGTTTGCTTCCGC
The DNA here is from genome assembly GCF_029961685.1 of Aristolochia californica. Classification (NCBI taxonomy): domain Eukaryota; kingdom Viridiplantae; phylum Streptophyta; class Magnoliopsida; order Piperales; family Aristolochiaceae; genus Aristolochia; species Aristolochia californica. The sequence goes on along the minus strand of NW_027182279.1, from coordinate 36,943,679 downwards.
CCCTCATACCACTCATTGGACAGCAGTTCTCCGTATCTTACGTTACTTACGTGGCACTGTGCATCATGGCTTACTTTTGTCTTCCACCTCTGAATTGGTTCTCACTAGTTATTCTGATGCTGACTGGGCTGGTGATCCGACAGATCGAAAATCGACTACTGGGTATTGTATCTTCCTTGGCAATTCTTTGGTGGCTTGGAAGAGTAAGAAACAATCCATTGTCTCTCGCTCTTCTGCCGAGGCAGAATATCGGGCTATGGCATCCACTGCTGCTGAGTTAATTTGGTTTCGCCGCTTATTTGAAGAACTTGGCTTTCCACAACTGTCTGCTACCCCTATGTTTTGTGATAATCAAAGTGCCATTCAGATTGCCAAGAATCCTGTTTTTCATGAGCGTACGAAGCATATTGAGATTGATTGTCATTTTGTGCGGCATCACTACTTACAAGGCTCTCTCACCTTGCCCCATGTTTCCTCCACATCTCAACTTGCTGATGTCTTCAGCAAATCGCATACAGCTCCTCGTTTTCATCATCTCATCAGCAAACTTATGGTCCTTGCACCTTCATAAGTTTGAGGGGGGGGGGGGGGGGTGTTAATGTAAATATGTATATGTAAAAATGGTATAGTTGTCTTTTTTGGTTTGTCCAAGGGTATAATTGTCATTTCCCCTTTCCCTCTTCCTTTCGAATAGGGTTTCTGATGAACCCGTCGGCCGACTTGTAAATTCAAGATTCTGAGTTGTATAAGGAAAAACTCTTTGAAATCAGAGAGATTTACACTCTGATTATAATAAGTTAATGAAGTCAATGAAGTATTTATCTTTTTCATAAATTCAACAATACATAAGAATAAAAAAGAACACTTAAACTAACTACTAATTGTAGCTTATGCCACTTACTCTTATAATTACATAGAATATCACTCAAATACTTCAACATATTTAAAACAATCCAACTTTTTTTTAATATTGAATATGTGGGCACATATTCAAACACATACACTGTTACGGTCCCGGATCTGACACAAGGATTCGTTGTTACGGTCCTAGATCTGCCACGGGTTACGGGTCTGCCATGCATTACTGTAGGGATAGTAGGAAGACATGGGAAAAATAAAGATCAATGGAGGATGAGAGAATACGTGGGTTTTTGAAAAAACCCTAACCTCGAGATCAAGAAGGTGATCTCAAGCCTATTTACGCTAGATTTAACCTAATTCTCAATGCTTGTCCTTCTCATTACTCTTACCCCTTAAAGAGGGTTCACCCTGTTAGGGTTTAATAAAATATTACAAAAATAACCTTATGAATAAATAATTCCAAAAATACCCATGTGACCTAAAACTGAAATAAAATAAAGTAAATTAAAGAAAACAACTAAAATAATAATTTTATTGTGTGCATAACATTACACCCCCCCGGAAGAACGAGCTTGTCTTCAAGGTCGGAAGTAGTGTCTGTATGCTGACGTCTTCACCGGTGCCCGAGTAGCATCTGCAACAGCCATTTGCGCTCTCTGGACGCCCAAAAACTGGAGCAAGCATTCTAGAATATTTTTTTTTCAGGTCGAGAGAAAAAAAAAATTCTCATGGACATTCTTCATTTCGCTGGCCGATAAAAAAATATTCGATAGCTGAGATAGATAGAGCCCATAAAGCAGCGGTTGTTTGGAGTTGTATAAGGTGAATTCTGAGGCTACTTTCCTTTACAGGCATTGCTGGTGTTGAAGCTAATAGGTCTCCACATTCGTCAAGCAGGACACTCTCCAATACTGCTACAGTAGCAAGTGCCGACACCAGAGAATTCGCTCCTCTGCCCTTGACAGTAAATGATACATTGAGGAACCCATGGCTGGCACAACATGAACAACTGAACTAATTGTATCCTTCACCAGCCGTACATTTGCCCTCGCCCCATCAGTGACAGGAAGGTGGAGAGGACATGCTTCCAATGTTGTAGTAGCCCCTGCCAAAGACAGTGAATGCTCTCTACCCCGTACAACCCAATCATCAAGGTAGGTAATTTGATCAATAAGTAGTGAAGCCAACGTCATATCCTGCCTAAGTTGCTGGAGGGTGCTCCTCTTCATGGGGACAAAATCAAGTTGTTGCTCATGTTTAACAGAAAATTGAAAGACCAAGGTCTTGTCTTGGTAGAGAACTGAGGAAATTGTGAAGAGATAGGAAAAATTTTGTAGTCTGGAGACGTTTGGATGCCTTTATCAGTGGGATCATCACTCCATTTTCCAGAAGTGTGCACCCAATCACTTGCCATTCTTTCATCTTTATTCCAATCTGATTTCACCCAGCAGAGTTGTTGGAGCCGCTCTCCTACCATTAGTTCCATTGAGCTGGGGTAGTGACCAAATCTGTTTGGTTCCAGAAACTAGCCGAGATGAAAATCTCTTGCCCTTTGAAGTGCTGCCATATCGTCGATTCTCTCACTAGAAGGTTTATACCACAAGAAATCTAACACGATTCCAATGCTGATTGGAATAGCAGCGAACCCAGCAATAGTTACTGCACTAATAGCATAACCATACAGCACAAATGCATCCTTAGCACTACTTTCACACATGTTCTGGTAAGCCTAGCAGCAGTCCTTGCTGTAAAATGTCCCCTGGCAACGATACGCCAAGCCAAACAGAGTGTCTGCAATCCCTGTTGAGCATACTAATCCACAACCTCGACAAATACCCTTATTTGTGGCCCAGATGATGTACAAGGAAGAATTGTCTCATCTGCCCCTTTAGACAAAAGGAGAATCTTTCCATTCTGGCAGTCCTTGACGACAACTGACATCCTTTTCCTATCTGAGGGAAACGCTAGAGTATCCAATAACTCATATTGAATAATTGACCCATTGAGTGTCACTTCAAGAAAATTTCCATCTATGTTGATGAGAACCATGTGCAAGCAAGCAACAATATTAACAAGGGCGGCTTCCTCATCCTGGGACTGAGCCTTGTAAATTATAGCTCCACTATTGCTTTTAAGTGGAATAACTGTGTTGCATATTGCCATAACTGTGACAAATCTGACGATCTCAAGATCATAGGTAGCAACAGCATTAAGCAGTTCCGCATCGTTTATGGCATTTCCAACTTCATTTTCATAGAATTTTTCATTTATACAGCATCTGTGGAAGATCATTCTATTTTCTGTGAGGGTCCATGTCTGATCAGTCACATTGTACTCCACTTGTCCCAAATCCTCATTGATGGCTGTATTTGCAGCATAGGAAGGGGTGTTGGTGTCCGTATCATACATCTCTTCATCCTAGGCTATAAATTTTTCACATAAACTCGTTACAAAATCGAGAGAAACCTTGATAGAAATTGGAATCATGATTGAACACAACAGCTCAAACCGAAGAGGTATGACTAGTAATTCATACCATGGCCCTTCCTCGGGATATAGAACATACCATTGTTGTCTAGCCTGCTGTGCAGAAACAAGAAATCGAACAACATGACTTTGAGGCATTCTGTCGAACAACTCCCCAGCATTCGGAGCTCCCATGAAGCTTGGAAATTTAAGTTCAGAGAGACAGAAAATTCGGTGGCGTTGCAGAGGCTTACCCCAAATGACGGTGAAGTGGGTTCCCCGCGGAACTGCCGAGAGATGGAATGGGAGGGGTAGGCGGTGGCCGGAAGTTAAATCCCACCGGATTTGTTTCCGTCGGCACCGACGTAGCCTCCTTCGGGTTCGGTGGTGAAGAATAGCCGTTTTGGGCGTCGCCACCTGGGGATTTTCCGAGACAGAGGGCTCTCGAAAACACACCGTCGGAAGAAGCGCCGGAAGACACTCTGCTGGCCATGAGGAGGGGTTTTGGGAGGTCGAACCCCACCCCTTCATCATCGACGCGGAGGGGGCATAATACCCTTCCAAGATCCCAAAAATGGAGGTTCTGTCGGCTGATTGCTGAAATGTTGAGGCCGAAATCGACACCTTTTTGTTCGTTTAAAACAGCGCCCGCCTCTTCTACAGGGACTTCGGCTGGTAAAACAACTTCTCAATCGACTATCTCAGTGTGTATTTCATACTCGGAGATTTGAGGTCGTATGACCTTTTTTCTACAACAATGATATCCCTCTTCAGCACAGAAATTTCAATAGAAGTTCTACGCATTCCCTCCTGCAATGATTCTTTCACTTCTCCCAATCCTTTGCATATTTTTTCCATTAAATCACATACCTTTTCCATTGAATCGCGTACCTTGTCCAGAACAATCCATTCTTTAGTGGACAATGAATAGCCTATTGTGTTCCTGCTCTGATACCAGTTGTTATGGTCCCGGATCTGACACAAGGATTCGTTGTTACGGTCCTGGATCTGCCACGGGTTATGGGTCTGCCATGCATTACTGTAGGGATAGTAGCAAGACATGAGAAAGACAAAGATCAATGGAGGATGAGAGAATATATGGGTTTTTGAGGAAAACCCTAACCTCGAGATCAAGAAGGTGATCTCAAACCTGTTTATGCTAGATTTAACTTAATTCTTAATGCTTGTCCTTCTCATTAATGAGCTTCGTAATGTCTTTTGGCAACTCAGTGATGTGAGTGCAATTCCGGAGATTCAATATCTGCAGATTGTAGAGCTTGCCAATCGAGAAAAATTGTTAAAACCTACATGACAAACTGTTTTAATGTGAGACCCACCATGGTCTTGATCAGAAAATCATAAAAGACTTGATTGGCTTGATCCATCTCTCTAATGTAGCCTTCTCCAATCCACAGTTCAACCAACTCAGTTTCCCGAAACAAGTAATCCCTTGGAAACAGGGAACAATACCTAAAACACATCTTTGAGCTTGCCGGAAGCTGCTGATAGCATATTTTCAGAGCAGGTAAGACATCATTGTTGGTTTCAGTTATGTTCCATGTGGGGCTTTCTAATATATTCACCCATTCATTTTTTTGCCTGTTGTTAAGGAGGAGGCCTCCCAGGGTCTTTGCAGCCAAAGGGGAGCCCCTGCATTTGTTTACTATCTTCTCTCCAATCTCTCTAAGATTTGGGTGTCTTTGAAAACTCTCAGCATCAAGAGCCTTTACGAAAAACAACTTGGAGCAATCATCATCGGTCAAACCTTCCAGCAGTGAAGGGTACCAAAAGCTTCATCCAGTTTGGATTGTCATCTCTTACATTGTCCAAAACCAGTAAAAACCTGTTATTTCTGAGCAACTTCTTAAACCGCAGCTTATCCTCAATGTCACCCAAATAATACCCAGTAGAGGACGTTAAAATTTCTCTAGTAATCTTTTCTTCATTAAGATCAGGAGAGACACAGAACCACCAACGGTGCTTAAAGTGTTGTTCTACTTCCTTGCAATTGAACGCAAGCCGAGCAAATGTGGTCTTTCCTATGCCACCAGGAGCAACGATTGGAATGACCGAAGGACCTCTTCCGCTAAATTTCTCCGATAATAATTCTTCTAATAATTTGTTTTTCTCTTCTTCTCTCCCCAAAATAAGCGAATCAACCTTTAGACTGTTTTGTAGTTGTTCGTCATTGGCTTGCATAGGCGCCTCCTCACGGGCTTCTATTAGATGAAAACCACGACATTCCTTCTCAATCTGGCCTACTCTTTTCCGTAAACTTCTTAATTTGTATACCACGTCATGTTGATAAACTGCGTTTTTAGATTTGAAGCAAGGTAAGAAGAGTTTCAGTAGTACCTTCTTTCTCTTTCTCGATTCTGCTCCTTTCTGTTGTTTCGGTATCTCCACCCTCTTGTTAGAATCGTCCCCATCCTCCGTTTTTGTTTCTAGAGCTCCGACGATGAACCCCTCTATAGTGTCTTCTGCATCGTGAGCGACATTCTTAAGCCGTAGGAGCCAAATTTTCACAGAATTGGATACTAATTGCTTCCTTTCAGCATCTAGAAGCACTGACTTGATCACGGATAATGAATTAAGCAGAGAATTAAGTTCCGCATCAACACCCGACACAAATTTGATTTCTTCTGATACTGATTTTAGGATTTGAATCAGTGCATCAATAGTGGGAGACAGGATTATCTCTCCCATTCTTCTGAAGAAGAGCTCAGTGACCAAGACGGAGATGAAAAGAATATGGAATAGAGCAAGAAAAGATAGAAGCTTTTACAGGAAAAAATAGAGGACATGATTGAAAGATATAAAGAGAGAAGGACCTATCATCTTTATTCTTTACTTTAATTCTGGAGAAGGTAACTTTATTCACACTAGGATGCTTTTACGTCATTTATTCTTTATCAACTGCAACATTATAAGCATCAGAGGGACAGTGAAAACGAAGTCATGTTTCTACAAGAAAACCATGTTTTACTTGCTTTACACTCTTCTTGGAGTAGTAACATTGTAGGGATGTACACAAGATTCGCTCTATATGAAAACTTAATGTAGATACACATGAACAAGGCAAGAGACATGTAAAAAAATATAGAATCATAGAAACATGAGAAAAATAAAAAACTATTATAGTCACTACAACGAAATTGACTTATGCCAACAAGTTTTCCCGCTGGGAGAAGTTCAACTTTCGTTGGAAAATTTTGTTAGCGAATTTCTGCCGGTAGAGGGTTCTGCCAGTGAATTTCAATTTTCACCGGTAGAGATCTTTCCCTACAAGAATCAAAATTCTCTGGGAAAGACCTCTGCAAGCATCAAATAGACATCTCCTTAAGTTCTGGTTTGTTGAAGGAGTGGTTGCTCAATTAAGTTGTTAAAATTCTAATTTAGGGTTTTATATAATAGTTTTGGAAAGTAATAACTAGTTCCAGTTCTCTTTTTATTACTTCTTAGTTCCTCTTTTATTTTTTTCTCTTAAATTATTCATTTTTAGGTTAAAGTATATCATATGTTATTAATAAATTAATAACTCAACGTATTACTTTCGTTTTTGTTATTTATAACATTATTTATTTATTATTTGTAATTAATCATGTACGTATCTCATTGGCTCATGTAATTACCATATTAATGCATAATAAAATATCTAATTCAATTAATAAATATATTAATATATTTAATTATACATTATATAACATATTCGTGTAGTAATAATGGTTGTTTTACCTAATTTGGAGTTTAAGGATTATGTTGTAATCAAGTGGACTGTAAAAGTTTAGGGATTCTCTTTTTTTTTATGTTTTTTTTTCATGTTGGGGCACTAACACTGGAGACTATTTTCCAGTACACATGAAGTCGTCAACACTAACACCAAGTCCGAAAATGCAGTTCATGTAGGTGACTAACATGAAGTTCATGTTGGAGATGAAGATGAACTTCAAATTTCCGTTTTGTTGACTAAAACCCCCCCTTAAGCATCGAGATGACTTGAAGTCTGACACTCCACTATCTACGTCAGGAGATGAACTGAGTAATGCGACTGAAGTTCATTTAATTAATTTATTTATTTGATAAAAAATATTTTTATTAAATTGAATTATAATCAGAATGCTATCCAATGGTTTTATATGCAACGAGGATCTTTTTGTGGAGCCAAGGGTAGTAGGATGAGACCATTGTATGGATTGTGTGAAGAAGGATTTTGTGTCTATTTTATAACGATAGCAATGAGTATTTATCCACAGGAAATCGTGTTCAGCTAACCCTTAAAAATTATTCATAATTTGCACATAAGGTGATTATAACATGTATAATATTCATCGATAAACATAAGAAATATATAATTAAGATGAAAGAACATGAGCATAACATGCACTTAATACACTTATAAACATAAACAACTAATAATTAGGCTGATCAAGAACTTAGAACGACGATTATAACATGAGCATACTACACTTATTTAACATAACATAAACTTATAAAGATAAATAATTAATAGTTTAGATGACAAAGAATTGAATAATATGAACATAACATAAGCATAACCAATGCACTAATTGATATAATAAAAGAGAATTGGCCGAACTATAGTTTGACCATGACCTAGTCTCCTATTGCATGCTTATTGTCTACCAAATAATGTGATGACTCCTATCATTTAGTTAGGATAACTTTTCATGGAGAAGTGTCTGAAGACGCTAAGGGTGGATGACTTGAACATGCTACAGTATGATATTATATCATTTGGAAAGCGTTTTCCACCTGCATTCTATGATGTTATAGTGCTTCTAGCAATCCATCTATCACAAGAGGTATTGATGTGTGGTTTAGTGCAATATTGGTGGATGTATCCAATTTAGAGATAATTAGCGGTTCCTTATCATAGAATTTCATGTGTCTTATTTTGTCATATTTGTCCTAACTTATTTCATTCAAATAGTCTTCTACACATGTTGAAAAATACAGTATGAAAAAAAACTTGTCTTGAAGGCTCCATCATTGAATCGTATATTGATAACAAAACATTAAATTTTTGCTTAATATTCTTGGATGGTGTGGAAACTAGATCCAACCGGCCCGACCAAACTTTTGATGGGGATCCTAGGTTTTGGAAGGATAAAATATCAATTTTCTACACAACATACGAGCAGTCATAGTAAAGACACATTGGTATTTATAGACCCAATACCAAGGTCATCTTAATAGACACTTTGATATTTTTATCCTTGGTTTTGGCCCCATCAGCCAATGTATTTACTCAAACTGCATCATCAACGATCTGAGAATCAACACTGAGCTGCTTGAAGCACATAAAAGAATTCAAAATAGCGTTATTGTGGTGAATGACTATTATGTGATGGTGATTGAGATAATAGATTTGTGCTACTTGTATAAGAATTTTGTGTATGTGATAAAAAGTAAGTATTTTGATGTAAGTAACCAAAGGCAAAACGTCAAGATGGACAAGTGGTTCACTAGCATCAACAAGTCTTGCACATGGTGTATTGATGATCATTTTGCATTGGCATGTCAAGACTAGATTGTTTTTTAGGTTATGAGATCATAATGACTTTAGATGGATCTATAGGAGATTGAACCTTGTAAATTTATTGAATATTTCATATACAAGGCAAAAATTCGGGAGCTGGAAAAAATTGTTTATTCAAAAATCAAAATGACTTACAAATGGCCTTACAGAGAAATAAATTCTTCTGTTTTACATTCTGAAAGTCATGGTCTAAGGAATAAAAATAGTCCTGAAAGAATAGCTCATTCTAAAAATTCTAACAACTTTAACATTCTCCCTTAAACTGAATGCTTTTAGCAATAGTTTTACACCTGGATCCGAACAAACACTCAACAGATCACGTATCTTCAAGAACGCGTCAAGCTTTAAAGGCTTAGTCATTGTATCTGCAACTTGTTCCTGCGTATGAAAATAAACCATCTTTACAATTTCATCTTTTGTTAGCTCACGAAGGAAATGAAAATGAACATCAATCTATTTGCAATGACCATGCATCACTTTATTTTTAGAAAGTTTGATTGGTGAATTGTTATCACAATAAACGGTTGTGGAATCATGTTGAGCATGACTGAGAGTTTTCAATATCCTTCTTATCCATATTGCTTGACAGGCACATGAGGTTGCAATAATGAACTCAGCTTAAGTAGTGGACAAAGTGACTATAGGTTGTTTCTTTGAGGACCAAGACACTACTCCTGAGCCCACATAAACACATAACCTGAAGTGCTTTTCCTCTCGTATAAATCCTCAGCATAATCACTATTTGTGTAGGCAATTAATTCTTCACTTCCTCCCTTCTTGTAGAACACACCAAAATCAATAGTACCTTTCAAATACCTTAATATCCACTTTGCTGCTTGAAAATGAAGTTCAGTTGGGCAATCCATGAATCTACTGATGAGACTCACCACAAACATAACATCTGGACGGGTGGTAGTCAAATACATAAGACTTCCCATAATCTGCTTTTAGAAAGTACTGTCTATACTCGATCTCGATTTTTCATGAGCTTGAATCCAGGAACCATAGGATTGCAAACTGGGTTGCACTTGTCCATGTTGAACCTCTTCGACACTTCATGAACATATTTCTTTTGACTAATAAATATGCCATCTAATCTTTGCATCACCCCAATGTCAATAAAACATCTCATTTTTCCAAGATCAGTCATTTCAAAATAAGCATCATGTTTTTTTAAAACTTAGCAAACATAAACTCATCATTCCCAGTAAATATAAGATCATCCACATAGAGACACACAATTAAGATCTTACCTTCATTTCCAGTCTTGATGAATAAAGTAGGTTCATGGTGGCATTTCTCAAATTCTTCTTTCATGAAATAGGACTCTATACAACTATACCAAGCTCGTGGAGCTTGTTTAAATCCATACAAGACTTTTTTTTCATTCTTAAAACCTTCTGCTCATTGTCCTTCTGTTCATAGCCAAGTCGTTGTTCGACAAATACTTTTTCACTTAGTTCACCATGCAAAAAGGCTGACTTTACATCTAATTGGTAGATTTTCCACTCCTTTAGAGCTGTAAGAGAAATCACTAGTCGAATTGTATCTAACCGAGCTATAGGTGCAAAAACCTCAGTATAATCTACTCCACGCTTTTGAGTGTATGCCTTTGCGACCAACCGGGCTTTGTACTTATCCACTTTTCCATTGTCATTGAGCTTTGTCTTATTAACCCATTTTACCCCAACATTCTTTGCTTCAACAAGTAAGTCTGTCAACTCTCCATATCATTTCTCTCTATGACTTCTATTTCTACATCCATTGTTTTTTTCCACTTCATACTTTTCACAACATCACCAAATGAAACTGGATCACTGCTTGCAAACAAAGCTTGGTATGCAGTATTTTCTTCCTCAAAGAGACCTTCTCCACTTTCGTAATCTCTCATCCAAGTTGGTGGCCTTCTGACTCTTTCTGCATTGTCATTACTCCTATTTTCTTCATTTGACTCATCTGAATGATCACCCTCTATATCTTCTGTTGAATTGTCACGGTGATCAGCTTCAATGTTTCCACCATTGTAATTTATTGGGAGAGATTCTTTGTCACTTTCTCCTCAGTCCATATCAGCCGTAATAGCTTCTTCATGACTCTTGCTCCAATCCTAACTGTTTTCTTCTTCAAAATTCACATCTTTGCTTACTATTGTCTTCTGAGAAACTGGATCATACAATCTATATGCCTTTGATTCTTCACTAACTCTGAGTAGAATATATCTCACACTCTTGTCATCAAGCTTAGTCCTCTTATTATCAGGAATATGAACATGTGATAAGCAACCAACACTGAAATGATCAACTGATGCTTTAATTCCACTCCAAGCTTCTTCCAGAGTCATGTTTTTAACTACCAAAGTTGGACTTCTTTTCAGAACATAGACAGTCCAATTGACTACTTCAGGCCAGAAATTTTTTGGAATCTTTCTTCCTGAAAGCATGCTTCGAACTATATTCATAATGGTTTGGTTTTTTCTCATTGCAATTCTGTTTTGTTGTGGAGTATATGCTACAATCAGTTGTCTACGTATGTCATTTTCTTTACAAAAATTTGTGAACTCGTGTGATGTAAATTCTCTTCCATGATCAGTGCGAAGACATCTTATATATGAACTAGTTTCTCTCTCAACACGACTCTTATAATTCTTGAAAGTAATGAAAGCTTCTGATTTATCTACCAAGAAATAAACCCAAGTTTTCCGGCTAAAATCATCAATGAAAGTGATTAGATACCTTTTCTTGCCTTTTGAAGTAGGGTTGATTGGTCCACATATATTAGCATGCACCACTTAAAGATTCTGAGAAGCCCTTCATGTGCTTTCTTTTTGAAATGGATCTCTGTGTTGTTTTCTTACCAAACAATTTTCACATACCATCGAAGGAGCTATAAATTGATGCACTCCATTCACCATTTTTTTTCAATGAAGAGTTTTTAAGCCATTGAAGCTTAAATGTCCATATCTAGAGTGCCAAATCCGAGTTGGATCCTCTATAAGAGAAGAAAAACATATTTCTTCTTTTGGCTGTTTCTGGGCAGATAAGATGAACATTTTGTTTGAGGTCATTGTAGTCTCCATGATCAATCCTCTCTTAGGATGATAAATTTTACATTTCCCATGCTGTATGAGAATTGCAAGCCCCTTTTTCTTGTAGTTGTCCAACACTTAGCAAATTAGTCTTCAGTTCTGGAACATAAAACACCTCAGTGATGACTTGCACAAGTCCATTCACCAGCATTCATATGTTTCCTTTTCCGATCACAGTCATACTTGAATTGTCTCCTAACTTTACAAAATTGCTAAAACTTTCATCAAGCATGAAGACAAGCAACTTCTTGCCACACATATGGTTGCTGCAACCTGAATCAAAGAACCATAACTCCTCTTTATTAGCTTCCTTGGAGTCCACATATGCCATTTACAACATTTCTTCATTAACTTCTGCATAGTGTGTGTTTGTCTTTGTCCCCTTTGTTGGGAATTCATATTGAAAATGTCCAATCTTATGACAATTGTAACACTCAATGGTAGACTTGTCAAAATTTTGCCTACCTCGTCCTTTCCCTCTAAATCCGCCACGACCTTGTCCTCTTCCTCCTGATCGTCCTTCATAAGTAACTTTCAATGCTTGTTCTTCCGCAACATGACTATTCATGCGTTGTTCATGCACTAGAAGACTGTTTTGTAGCACATCAATGGACAAGGTGTCTAGATCATTAGACTCTTCAATTGAGCACACAACATAGTCGAATTTTGTTGTTATAGATCTTAGAATCTTTTCAAATACCACAATATCCTCCATTTCTTCACCATGAACCCTCATCTTGTTAGCTATAGTAAGGGTTCGAGGAAAATATTCATTCACAGATTCTCCTAACTTCATGTTGAGCACCTCAAATTCCTTTTGAAGTGCTTGACGTTGTACACATTGCACCTGTGCCGTCCCCTTGTACTTTTGCTTCATGGACTCACAAATATTCTTCGATGTATCCTTGTTCAAAATAGTCTCCAGGACTGATCGATCAATGGCTTGGAAGAGATAATTTTAACCTTCAAATCCTTCAGCTTTGCATATGCAATCACCTTCTTTTGTTCTTCTGTGAGCTCTGCCCTTGATTCTGCTCTAGGGGTCCCTTCTTCTATCAAGTCCCAATATTCCTTCGAATGCAGAAAATTTTCCATGATCAAAGTGTTCATTAAGCTTTGGAATTACAGGTTGAAAAAAACTATTGTCATTCTTACTGGTTTTTTCACCTCAAGATTTTTTTTTCTCTCCTCGAAACAAGCGCCGTTCTTCTCTCCTCAAATCAACACGAGGCTCTCCTTATTTTTTTATTTCTCCTCTCCTCGAAATGTTCTCCTCCTTGTATATTTTTCTTCTCCCTCCTCTAAACGCTCTCCTTGCTTTGTTTATTTTTCTCTCTTATCTCCACGAAACAGGCACTGCTCCTCTCTCCTCAAAGTGGCGCTGGAAAAACGAAGACTGATCAGCCGTTTGGCCGGGCGAGAACCTAGGCGATGGCAACGTCGACGCCGGCAAAGAAATCAGAGTCATTTCTTCCATCCAAAGTTAGGAAGCAAAAATCGGCGAAGAAGGGTTTGTGGTTGCAGCACGACTATTTTTTTTTCTTGATATCTCTCTCACCGTCTCTAATTTTTGGGATCTCAAGGTTTCGTGAAGCTTCGAATGGAGCTTTCGTCGAGTCAAGAGGGGTCTGCGGCTACGATGTGGCTATTTTTTTCTTAATCTCTCTCTCGCCGTCTCTGATTTTTGGGAAGCTATGGAGGGAGCTTTCGTCAAGTCAGGATGGGTCTACGGCTGTCTCTGATTTTCGGGATCTCAAGGTTCTGAAATTTTCTTCTCTGGAGGGGTCTCGCTCTCTCCCTCTCTCAAATTTCTTTTCTCTCTCACCGTCTCCTCTGATTTCGGGATTTTCTTCCCGAACGGAATTTTCTTTTCTAGAGGGGTCTCACAAATTTCTTTTTTTTTTCTTGTTGTCAGACCTCTCTCCTTCTACTGCTGCGGCGCAAGAAGACGAGGGGTCGTCGAACGGAATTTTCTTCCCAGAGTCGATAATCCAGCTCTGATACCAGATGTTGAATTATTCGTATACAAAGCAAAAATCCGGGAGCTAGAAAAAACAGTTTATTCAAAAATCAAAATGGCTTACAAATAGCCTTACAGAAAAACAAAAAATTTTCTGTTTTACATTCAGGAAGACATGGTCTAAGGACTAAAAATAGTCCCGAAAGAATAATTCCTTCTAACAATTCTAACAACATTAACAAAATTAGGGTTCACTCATACCTATTCAAATCATGGGTCACTAATCAGGTTGTTTTTTTATGACATAAAAATCATTCCAGTTTTTCATCTACCGGGTTAAAGCCAGGGTTAAAGCCGCTTAGTGTTATGGGGGCTTCTTGGTCTGTAATTGTTTGTTTGCATCATTGAAGAAGAACACCCATTTTAAAGACGAGTATGGCAACTTTTATGAGACTTTATGATAAAGCAAATGAAGAAGACTAAATATTTTTCACATTTGATCTCAAAGAAGATTATCACAAGTTGCAGAAACATGAAATAGAGTAGAAACCCTTTGTCATAGGTATACCGCAAAAGTAAAACTATGCGAGTCAGTGATAGGAACAACTGAAAATGAAGTTTCTTTGCTCAACAGCCCCATTAATGAGCTGCAACATCCAGACATGAACAACTGCTTCTGCTACTAAAAATCTTGTTTTCATCAGCTTACTTACTTCCAAGTTAAAGAATTCCATGACAGTTTCTTTCTAGTAGCAGAGAAGAACAATTACCATCACGCAATGACTGTGATCTTGTCGTTCATTAATCTTTGAAGGGGGGTTTTCTACTATCTAAAACATTTCAGTAACTATGGCTTCAATCACTTGATATGCCAAGAAGAAGGTTGGAAGATCATATTAGGTACCAAAGAGTAAATACCCATTTATTTTAATATAAACTATCGACAAACTGTTAGGAACTTCCACAGCCATGGATCTTGTCACCCTTCTTCCTTCTCTTCCCTCCAGATTGGATGTTGATGCTGGGAGAGAAGCTCTATTTCTTGAACGTGGAATGGTGATGACGGAATAGAGATGATTGAGCTATGAAGGAAACTTGACTTGGACCTCTGAGGGAGAATTCAACCTAGACCTCTGAAGGAGAATCCGACCTAGACCTCTGAGGGAGAATCTGACCTGTCTAAACTAGATTTCTCAATGTTTAATCTTCATTCTTCTTGTCATCCCCATAAATAGGTTTGAGGACGAAAATACAAGTTAGACCCGTGGGTCCATTGGCTCATGCCAATTTACATCCAGACCAAACCAAACCAAATTGAAATACATGAAAAGGGAAATAACATAATTTAATTCTTACGCTTGTTAATAACTCAGGATGTTATGGAGTCCATAACATCACCCCCCTCCTGGAGAAAGAGCTTGTCCTCAAGCTCGAAAGTGGGGTATAGAGCCCTGAAAGCGGCTAAGGGCTCCCATGTAGTGTCAATGTGGTCAGCATCCGCCCACTGCACTAGTACCTCTCAATCGCCCTGAATGCGACGGGCCTGCAACATTTGCGCGAGAGTAGAAAGGACACGTCCCTCATGTAGTGGGGGCAGAGGGGTGTGCAGTAATGGGGAGTCTCCCTAGAAGGCCTTCAGTTGGGAGACATGAAACACATTATGGATCTTGGCCTCGGGTGGAAGTTGCAAGCGGTAGGCGACTGTGCCAATGCGGTCCAATACCTGGAAGGGACCATAATATTTCGGAGAGAGTTTGTGGCGTTTGGAGGTTGTTAGTGAAAGTTGCCTGTAATATTGGAGACGCAACCATACATAATCTCCTGGAGAAAAGAATACTTCCCGGTACTTCTTATCATAATATAATTTCATAGTATTCTGAGCCTCCTGGCGATGAGTTCGCACCTCACTGAGCATGGCGTCCCTTTCTGCTAAAGCCTGGTCCAAAGTGGCTACCTTGGATGCACTGGCTTCATACGATAAAAGTCGAGGAGCATCTCTACCATATACAAACCCCAACCATGAGCCTATTACACAATGCCATCTGCTTATTACAGATCACAAAGTCAATAATGGAGTTAAGATAAAAAGATAGAGAAGGACAGGAGTAATGAAGTTGCCCTTAAATAATTGAAAGACATCGATAATATCATGTGCAGTGGGCATTTGGAGGATCAAATTTTCATTTTTTCAGGGTAAAGGTTCTGGGGGGGAGGGACCCTTGAAACAGATGTCAACTTTGAGTAAAAAGAAAGCATCCAAGGAAAAGCATGGAGAACCCATTTTAAAAGCAGAGAAGCCTTATCTGGAGAAACCATTCAGGAATGAGAGTGAGTGTGGTCTTTCAAGTTTATCAGAATTTGGAATATTGAGATATGACATGATGGTTGGAGCCTATTGTTTTCTTGAAGCAGTTTAGTCTGAGGCTGTAGATTCTACTAGCAAAGAGTTGTAGAAGACAAACAGTAGGAACTGCAGAATCAAAAGCCACAGGAAGGAAATCCACGACCTAGGAAACAAGATGAGAAGAAGTAAAATCTAATCTAAGTAGCTTTGAGAAACTATCAAGAACATAGAACAAGATTCAAGAATTAGTCAGCAGAGATGGCATATTATAAGAACAAGAAACGTTTTGAAAGACCAGTAAACAAATTCAACATTTGAAGAACTCAGATCACTATAAAGGAAGAAGATTCGGTTTTTTAACTAATACTTACAGGAACATGAGAATCCCTGGCGTTTCTCTTGGCATCGGTGGCAGAGAAGACAGTTTAAACAAGAACAAAGGTTCCCACAATCTCAGCACCAAGGCCATCACCTTGGTGTAGCCATGGGCAAACACGTTGGCACCACCACCAGAAACCTCGTAAGGACTCTTTCCAAAGCCCTTGACAACTCCAGCACCACAGATTGCACCCAAGCATTGCATCACAATGTAGTAGAGAGCCCTGGTGAGGGAAAGCTTTCTGGCCAGGAAAAGCCCAAAGGTAACGGCAGGGTTGATGTGTCCACCTCAAAGGAAGACAACTCAAAAGCATGAGATTCAAAATCAGAAAACCAAAACGTTCCCTTAGTAGTCATCTTGACCAATCCAATCCGGTACAAAATTATGAGGACAGAAACAAAAGCAAAAGGAAAACTGATACAGAAGAACAACAAATATATTTAGCAGATTTTAAGCCATATAGCAGAAAAAAATAGCAGAATATAAAAGAAAAAAGACAGAAAGGACGAAGTTCTTCTCAGAAAGACACAAAAAAAGGAGAATTCTAGTTGGTTGGCAGAGAAATCGTCCCAACATTCAAAAGAAGAAAACAGAAAATAAAGAGAATTTTTTTTTAAAATTTATCCCCAAGCTGAGAAAGAAAAAAACAATTTTTTACCTGAGATCCCAGCTGTGCAGTAGACCAAGGCAAAGATCATACCACCGAAGGCCCAAGCAATCCCCTGAATACCCACCGATGTACACTTGTTGGGAGCTCTGTTAACCCCCATCACGGTCAAGATCGTGATGTAGAGAAACAGGAAGGTAGCTATGAACTCTGCAATTCCAGATCTCCAGAAAGACCATGACTTGAGTTCCCCTGGCTCAAACAAAGGAGCTAGTGGAGGGGGCTCCTTGTAGAAAGAGGAAAAATGGATGCAATTGAAAACTCTCTAAAACCATTAGAGCTCAATTGAAGGATGAAGTTGATGACAGAGAAACTTAAAAAGCGGAATAAAAACCACCCCAAAAAAGAGCAGTAAGGTGTTAAATCAAAAAGTTAAGAAAATTATTGGGGATGTCGATCATGATCGCCAATTTTCGACGACACGAGTTGGTGACGGGCGATCAGAAACCAGAGAAAAGTAAAGAAAGAAGCATGAGATTAGGTTACTTGAAAGGCTTAAAGAGAGCAAAGGAGTAGAAGTTGCTATCGATCTCGATTCTCGTCTCTGTGCTGCATTCCCTTGGCGTTGTAGGGAAGACAGGAAGACTGAAGAACTTACCTAACGGAGCAGATTGAAGTCGACTTCCTTCCCCATTTTCGCTCAATCTCCACTGCTGAATCCGAAATCCCGACTTATTACCCATCCTCCCCCTCTCCCAACTCAGACGCTCAGACGAAACAGCCTGAGATCAACCGAAGATAGCAACGTAGCCACACAATACCGACGGAAAACATGAAGGGGCCGATTTTAGGCCTCCAACAGTTGCGCTAAACGAGTTAGAAAGAGCAATAACGAAAGAAATTTTCCTATTCAAAAGGGCATACAAAAGCATAGAAAGAGCAAAAATGGACGCAATTGAAAACTCTCTAAAACCATTAGATCTCTATTGAAGGATGAAGTTGATGACAGAGAAACTTAAAAGCGAAATATCTTAGTTGTGTATGTAATTAGGTAATTTTACTTATTTATCGTTTTACTATTTATCAAAATCAAATGGAATAAGATAATTCCTATTGTTTACCTATTTACCTATTTATCGATAACGTAAGGGTATTCTTGTAATTTTATATACTTAGGAAGATGTTGTTTTTTATTTTATTGTATAATTTTTTACTACCTTCATATATTATAAATATGTTCTTATTTTTTAAAATTTTCAAGAATTTTATATATTATTAATTATTTATTTACCCGTTTACTTGAATGATAATCAAAAGCATATTAGAATTAACTTATTTCATATATTTGGTATATGCTTCATAGACCTCGTACCTAGATGTGGGAGTGGCCCACGTATGACATTCATGACCAGACAATTCAATCCTCAAGGGACAAATAACCTCTGGGCCCTATGACAACATATGTGACAAGGAAAGCAACGAAAGGGCACCCTCACCAAAATCGCCTAGTCCTCCTCTTGCTTGCCACGTGTAGACTGTGATTGTCCTACTTTAGCAAAGACATTTACCCACGTGTAGATTGCCATGTGGCTTGGATTGAGAGAGGAGAAATTGGGAAGAATATGGAAAGAGACTGCAAAGGTGTTTGGTGGGTAGATAATAATGAGAAAGGATTATCTAAAATTAATTAAGGATAAGAATAATGCTAAGAGATGATGGATTAATATATGTGAAGATGATTTTTTTTCATATTGTTGGCATTTTGGCATTTAGATCCCTCTAGAGGTATGAAAAGTGACAGGAACAACTGATAATGAAGTTTCTTTGCTCAGCAGCCCCATTAATGAGCTGCAGTATCCAGACAGGAACAACTGCTTTTGCTACTAAAAATCTTGTTTTCATCAGCATACTTACTTCCAAGTTAAAGAATTCCATGATAGTTTCTTTCTAGTAGCAATGAAGAACAATTACCATCTGGCAATGAGTGTGATCTTGTTGTTCATTAATATTTGAAGTGGGGTTTTCTACTATCTAAAACATTTTGGTAACTATGGCTTCAATCGCTTGATATGCCAAGAAGAAGATTGGACGATCATATTAGGTACCAAAGAGTAAGTACCCATTTATTTTAATATAAATTTTGACAAGCTATTACACAACGCCATCTGCTTATTACAAATCACTACTACTATTATTACTACTACTCGTAGATGACAAGTAGTAGATGCTTTGGATTCGTGATTCAGTGCTGCCATGGAAGTGCACTTCAACAAGTGCCCCCTCAAGAAATGATACTTCACATCCATACCTTTGCTTCGACCATGTAAAACTCTTTTGATGGTGTGTCATGTGAAGGAGGAAACTCAACAAAACATGTGGTATTTAGACACTGGTTGCAACAACCACATGTGTGGAGAGAAGGAGGCATTTTCTGACTTGGATAAATCCTTTCGCAGATCTGTTAAGTTTGGTGACAACTCCACAATTTCTGTTATGGGAAAAGGAAAGGTAACAATCCAAACCATTATCGCTAATGTTCTTTTTGTGCCAGATTTAAAGACCAACTTGTTTAGTATGGGTCAATTACAAGAAAAAGGATACGAGATTGTTATCAAAGATGGAGTATGTTAGATTCAAGATGCAAAGTTGGGCTTAATTGCTCTAGTTAATATCACGGCGAATCGTATGTTCCCACTTTATCTCCACAACACAGCTCTTTCGTGCTTCTAAGAAAAATTAAAAGATGAGGCTTGGCTATGGCACTTTCGTTATGGGCATCTGAATTTTGGTGAATTGAAAACACTACAACCAAAGAACATGATGATGGGGCCTCAAATTACAGTCTCTTCTCAAGTTTGTGAAGAATGTTTTGTTAGCAAACAACACTGTAATCAATTTCTACAAGGAAAATCTTGGAGAGCGAACAAAGCATTGGAGCTTGTTCATTTTGGCATTTGTGGGCCAATAATACCACATTCTAATGGAGGTAAAAGATATATCATTACTTGCATTGATGATTATAGTCGTAAGGTATGAGTTTATTTTTTACAAGAAAAATCTAAAGCCTCTGTAGCTTTTAAAAGCTATAAGGCTCTTGGTGAGAAAGAGGTTGGCATCCCAATAAAAGTTCTTCGCACGGATTGCGGTGCAAAATATAACTCACATGAATTTGAATTTTTTTGTGAGAACCATGGAATCCAGAGACAACTTACAACAGCTTATATACCCCAACAGAATGGTGTATGCGAAAGGAAGAATCGTACTATTATGAATATGGTGCAAACCCTTTTGACTACAAGTGGCATTTCAAAAAGTTTCTCGCCCAAAGCAGTTAATTGGAGCATCCATATATTAAACAGAAGTCCCACACTTGTTGTTCAAAATATGACACTAGAGGAAGCAAGGAGCGGAAGGAAGCCTACTGTAGATTATTTCTGGATTTTTGGGTGTATAGCCTATGCCCATATTTCAGATGAAAAGAGGAGGACACTAGATAACAAGGGAGAAAAATGCAGCTGAATCATTTTTCTTGGTGTTAGTGATAAGTCAAAAGCTTATAAACTATACAATCTTAGCACCATGAAAATTGTCATCAGCCATAATGTGGTATTTGATGAAAAAGACACTTGGTCATGGAATCAAAATAGTGTTAAAGAAAGTATTCCTGTAGACTTTGTTAATGATGAGAAAGGGCAGCAGCCTATGGAGAATGAGCAAGAAGAGGAAGTCACTCAAAATGTTCCAACCGATCAAAGCTCACTTGCAGCTGAATCACAACGGCCTCAATGTGTTCGAAGAAGACCAACATGGATAACTGATTATGAAGTAACTGGAGTTGACCAAGGTGATGACCCCCTTACACATTTTTCTCTGTTTTAAGATTGTGATTACACCATTTTTTAAGTGGCTATCAAAGAATCAAAATGGAGAAAGGCTATGGATGCTGAAATTACAACCATTGAAAAAAATGATAAATGGGAGCAATGTGATCTTCCAAAAGGCTAGAAGACAATTGGTGTAAAGTGGGCTTACAAGACAAAGCTGAAGGAGAATGGTGAGGTTGACAAGCACAAGGCACGCTTGGTACTTAAGGGCTACAAACAAGAGTTTGGTATTGATTATAAAGAAGTATCGATCCGGTTGCAAGGCATGATACAATCAGATTGGTGATTGCTATGGCAGCTCAAAAATCAAGGCCTATCTTTCAGTTGGACGTGAAATCAGCATTCCTCCATGGAGATTTGAAAGAAGAGGTATTTATTGATCAACCTCTTGGTTATGTAAAACTTGGCAACGAGCATAAAGTACATAAGTTAAAGAAAGCTCTATATGGATTAAAACAAGCTCCACGGGCTTGGTATAATCGTATAGAAACTTATTTTTTGAAGGAAGGATTTCATAAATGTCCTTATGAATATACACTTTTTTATAAAAATTGAAGATGGAAGAAAGATGCTCATTGTTTGCTTATATGCAGATGATTTAATCTACACTGGAAATAATACAACCATGTTTGGTAGTTTTAAGAAATCCATGATGGTTGAATTTCAGATGTCTGATCTTGGCTTGATGCATTATTTTCTTGGCATAGAAGTGGTGTAGTCTTCTTCTGGAATTTTTATTTCTCAAAAGAAGTTTGTGCGAAAAATCTTGGACAGGTTTCAGATGAAGGATTGTAATCCTGTAAATACACCATCTGAGTCTGGTATGAAGCTACACAAAGATAATGGAGGAAAGAAGGTTGATGACACTCTTTACAAACAAATAGTGGGGAGTTTAATGTATTTGACAACAACAAGACCTGATATAATGCATGTTGTAAGTGTGATTAGCAGGTACATGGAGTCCTATAGAGATTCATCTCTTGGCTACAAAGAGAATTTTCCATTACTTACAAGGTACTAAGGAATTTGGGTTGTTCTACAAGAAAGGAGAAAAGTCAAATTTGTTTGGCTTTACAGATAGTGATTATGCAGGAGATTCAGATGATCAAAAAACCACATCTGGGTATGTTTTCATGAGGGGACAAGAGCTGTTTCATGGTCATCAAAGAAGCAACCTAATGTCACATTATCATCCACTGAAGCTGAATTTGTTGCTGCAACAGCTTGTGGTTGTCAAGCTATTTGGCTAAAGAAAATCCTTAAATAGCTGCATTTTAAGGAGGATGGACCTACTCAAATTTATTGTGACAATAGTTTAGCAATAAAGTTTTCAAGAAATCCAGTTTTACGTGGTCGTAGCAAACATATAGATGTGAAGTATCATTTCTTGAGGGATCTCACAAATGATGGAGTCATTAATCTTATTTTCTGTAGAAGTAACGACCAGATTGCTGATATTCTAACCAACCCTCTCCAGTTTCATGCATTTTAGAAGATCAGGAAGCTACTTTTGCTTTTCAAATGATTCAATTTGAGGGATGGCGCTTCAATTTTTGACTCTTATTAAACTGAATATTATGTCTGGAACATCGGTTTAAGGGAGGGATTGTTAAGGATTTCTAAATTAAGACTAGTTGTCCTAGTCATTAGGATTACTTTATTAAGTTAATCTGTTTTGCGCTTTGGATCATGCCTTTTGTGTCATGTCTATTTTTAGTTTCTTTCTATTATGTTTTAAGTCTATTTATATAGACGGTTAGTTAACGTTGTACATCAGAAAATTATATCTTCTACTTCGTTCAGTATTTCATTTTTATCAGTGGTATCAGAGCTTGATTAGCGACTCATAAGAAAATTCCTTTCAGTGACGAAGCAGCCACAGTTGTAGCCTTGTCTTCCGTTCAAATTCCTGCACCGCAGCCGTAGAAGGAGAAAGGAGAGAGCGAGACCTATCCAGAGCCGAACATTTTTGGAACTATCCCGAAAATTAGAGCTCCCAAATTGTTCTTCCTGTTGCTGAAGAAACAGAGCCCTCTGTCCACCGAGGGTCGTCATTGCCGTCACCGCAGAATCGTCCTGACTCGACAAAAGCTCTCTCCAAAAAATCGGCAAGAGAGACATAAAAAAAAATAGTACCGCAGCCGCATCCAGTCAGGAAGAAGATGAAATCAGAGTCGCCGCCGTAGATCTTCTGTTGCCGCCGGTAAGAAACAGAGACAGAGCCGAAAAAAATTTTGGAACTCATCGCTGCCATTGCCGCCGGGAAGAAATCCCGAAATCAAAGTGATACAAGAATTTAAGACGAGGAAGAATAGATGAACAGAGAAGACAGAGTACGGAAGATAGATTTCAAGATTAATCACATATATGTTACATTTCATCCCGGCTATATATAGCCATACAAGAAACTACCCATGACTATGAAAACGGAAATAACCTCCTACGATCAAGGAACTAATTAACCCATTAAAAGTAAATAACTGTTAACCCACTAACCCACTAACTAATTACCAACGACCTTAGCCATGTCCGGCTCTACCTTCGTGGTCTCTTCATGTAGCCATATCACAAAGTCGCCGCCGCAGACCTTCCTCGCCGTTGCCATTGCCGTTGTCATTGCCGCCACCGGTACCGTCGATATCTGGTATTTTATTCTCTCGCTAAATTTTTCAGTAGAATTTTTTTTTGTTTAGTTAGCCCTCAGAATTTTGTTCTCTTACGCTTGGTCTGAAGAGAAAAGGAAGAAGATGCGAATTAAATCAGCGATTTAATCCGAGTCAAAATAGTTGAGCCGAGCCGATCTTAGCCATACCAATTTAGTCGAGCCGTAATTATGAGCTAAACCATACCAATTTAGCCAAGCCATAATTATGAGCCAAGCCAAAACCAATAGAACCGAACCGAAATACTGAATCGAGCCTAAACCAATTGAGCCGAATCAAAACCAATTGAGTCGAGCCGAGCCAAGCCTAAACACTGAGCCGAGCCATATCCGTTTTTCATTTCAAGCTTCTGAAAATTTTATACAGCCGGCCATTCCACGCTTTGATGGTCACTATGACCATTGGAGCATGTTCATGGAAAACTTTTTGTGGTCCAAAGAATATTGGACGGTTGTTGTTTAAGGAGTAGCAGAACCAGCAGTAGGAGTTGTGCTTACAGATGCACAAAAGACAGAGCTTGAAGGGTTGAAGCTAAAGGATCTTAAAGTAAATAATTATTTATTCCAAGCTATTGATCGATCAATCTTGGAAACTATTCTTTGCAAAGACACAACTAAGTATATTTGAGATTCCATGAAGAAGAAGTACCAAGGTACAACAAATGCTAAGAGGCAACAACTTCAAGCACTTCGTTCGGAGTTCGAAATACTTTGAATGAAATCAAGAGAATCAGTTATCGATAATTTTCAATAATGATGGCAATCGATCGTTAACAAGATGCAGATCCATGGCGACAAGACAGAGGATGTTCTTATTTTTTAGACGATTCTTCGATCTTTAACACCAAAATTTAATTTTTTTGTTTGTGCTATAGAAGAAGCTAATGATGTTGATTTACTATCAATTGATGAATTACAAGGTTCTTTGTTGGTTCATGATAAAAAACTTAACCAACAGGACAAAGAAGAACAAACATTGAATGTTTTATTAGAAAATCACTCTATATCCAGTAGAGCTAATAGAGGACGAGGAAGAGGTAGAGGAGGTAGAAACAACAACTATCATGGGCACCAACAACAAAATCATCATCAACAAGAGAGTCAGTTTCAAGGGAGAGGCAGAGGATGTGAAGGCCACTAGTCCACAACTTATAGATCAAAGTCAGCAGACAAGTCCAATGTTGAATGTTTAAGATGTCATAGGTATGGCCATTATAAATCAGAACGTCAAACTGATTTGAATAAACAACGTGGAGATCAAACTAACTTTGCAGACACGGAATAAGGGGTGTCTCATTTGATGGTGTGTCATGTGAAGGAGGAAACTCAACACAACATGTGGTATTTAGACACTGGCTGCAACAACCACATGTGTGGAGAGAATGAGGCATTTTCTGACTTGGATGAATCCTTTCGCAACTCTGTTAAGTTTGGTGACAACTCCACAATTTCTGTTATGGGAAAAGGAAAGGTAACAATCCAAACTAAAGCAAATTCCACCCACACTATCGCTAATGTTCTTTTTGTGTCAGATTTAAAGACCAACTTGCTTAGTGTGGGTCAGTTACAAGAAAAAGGATACGAGATTGTTATCAAAGATGGAGTATGTCAGATTCGAGATGCAAAGTTGGGCTTAATTGCTCAAGTTAACATGACGGTGAATCGTATGTTCCCACTCTATCTCCACAAAAAAGCTCTGTTATGAACAAAATAATATTATTATTATTATTATTAATTTACTTTAATTTATTTCAGTTTAGGCCACATAGGTATTTTTGGAATATTTTATTTATAGGGGTATTTTTGGAATATTTTATATTAAACCCTTACAGGGTGAACCTTATTTAAGGGGTAAGAGTAATGAGAAAGACAAGCATTGAATTTAGGTTAATTTTAGGTTAAACAGGCTTGGAGCTTTCCTTGACGAGTTCTAGGGTTATCAAGCTTCCCTTTGGCTTGATCTTCGTTTTCATCTCCATTTCCCCCTACGAATCCATGTGTCAGATCCGAGACTGTAACAACTGGTATCAGAGTGGGAATACATTAATATCAGAGCAGGGTTCCAAGACGAAAATCAGCACAATGGAATTACGGGAGTTGATCCTCATATGTCAGGCAGAGAATGACAGAAAATTTGATGAGATGTTCGAAAGGTTCTCTAAATTTAATATTGATATAGAGATGTTGAATGGAAGGATGGACAACATAACAAGTCTAATGAGTGGAAGGAACACAAGGCCGACACAAAGCGGAGGGGGAGATGAGTTTGCTGCGAGAGAGAAACTCTCTGCTGCAATCGCTTGAGACGCTGTCTCGGAAGGGCAGGAGACGTAAGAAATCATAGCGCCCTTTGTCTCTCTAGTGGTGGCGAAATCCGAAATTGGGGACACAAATCATAAATCGGACTCCAAACTTTCGAAATCTGATGGCAGGGACCCGGGAAATCCAAAATCGGAGGGGTTTTCTGCTAACACCTCGTCGGCGTTGGACAAATTGGGAGAGACCTCAAATCCGAAATCACACCAACAAGGCTCACGACAAGCAAAACACCTTGCCAAATAGGAGAAGGTAATATTTCCGGTGCTTCTTCCAATCAGGATGTGTTTCCGAGAGCACTCTGTCTCGGCAAATCTCCAAGCGGTGAAGCCTCCAAGCGTTGTTGTTCGCCACCGGAGAAGGGGGTGACTCTGTTGTGCATAGGAGGCCGTACCTTCTCTGAGATTCCGTTCACCAGCTACGAGGATGCTGCTGGTTTATGTGGGACATTCAGTGAAGTCACTTGTGGAGACTGCTCTCTCATTTTGTTGCTTCCATTGTAGTGAAGTTAGGGGCACCCCAACAGCAGATCCAAACTGCGAAATAGTATGCCGCTCTATATTGTGTACAACAACAGTTCCATGGATTGGACATGGGCTTGGATAGGAAATTGCTAGCTTCATACACACCAGCTTTGAAAAGTGGCATGAAAGTATACATAAATCTGCCTTTTCGCACTACCTTCAAGTTTGAGGATAAACTCGTTCTTCCAGGAGGGGTGTAATGTTATGAACACAATAACATTATTATTTTATTATTTTTATTTAATTTGCTTTATTTTATTTCAGTTTAGGCCATAGGGGTATTTTTGGAATATTTTATTCATAGGGGTATTTTTTGGAATATTTTATTTATAGGGGTATTTTTGTAATATTTTATTTATAGGGGTATTTTTGTAATATTTTATATTAAAACCTAACAGGGTGAACCCTATTTAATAGGTAAGAGTAATGAGAGAAGCTTAAAGTTTTTTTTCTCTCAACCCTTAAAGTTTTTTTCCTCAACTTGCACTCTGCCTTCTCCTTCTCATCTTCCATCCTTCTTCTTTCTTCTTCTTTTTTTTCAAACAAAAGTTATCCATGGATTAAACGCTAGAATTTAACATTCTTACCCTTCTCTTTCTTAATTATATAGGTGGTGCATGAATGTCATAATACATAAGAATAAAAAAAGAACACTTAAACTAACTACTAATTGTAGCTTATGCCACGCTCTTATAATTACATAGAATATCACTCAAATACTTCAATATATTTAAAAAAATCCAAATTTTTTTTTAATATGGAATATGTAGGCGCGCACACACACACACACACACACACACATATATATATATATATATATATATATATATATATATATATATATATACATAATTTGAATGTTGTACATACACGTAAACACCCCCTATCTCCCTTAGTGAGTTTTCAACCTATGACCACACCAGAAACCCCATGGGATCATTGACCCAAAAGCTTGAGCCACTCACAATAGATCCCAACTTTATCACTCACACTTTCTTGAAGGAATTAGTTACATAACATACAGGCATATAAGCCTTCAATGCCAAACAATCACTTCAGGGAATCCCAAACAATCACTTCAGGGATATGTGCTATCTTGGGCCAATCTTCACCTGTCTCCTTCTTGCATCTCTCTTGCAGTAAAAGACACCAAAAGATCTTTAAAAACTGGAGAGAGTTGGGCAATCCATTTTCTGGTAGTGAAGCCAGTTTAAAGCAAGAATTCAATTCCATGCGCTGCAGAGATGTGAGGTTCTTAAGCCAACTTGGTGAACACCTGCCTTGATAACCAACTAAACTTAAGTACTTCAGGTTGCTGTGCGGTTCGAGATGCCTGTTTGGGTGAATTTCTTTGGGAGGAGCAGCGCCTTACTACTCAGGCTGGCATGGAACCTCACATTCAGGCTGATCTCTCAGCTCCTGTAGCTTATGTAGCACAAGGAAGACATAAGGGTCGAGACACCAGTTCTGTTCAGTGCTTCCATTGCAAGGCTTATGGTCACTTTGTTTGGGACTGCCCCAAGAGGTCGGTTATGTTCTGTAGCTACTGTAAGAAGCTGGGTCATCACATTACCCTTTGCTCTACACGACCTGAAAGGAGGAAGCCTACAGCTTATAATGCATCCACTGGTACTTCTAGTTCTGCCGCATTGCCGCTGCCGTTTTGGTCCCTATCATTCCTGTTCCACCAGCACCTGCCAGTTCAACCACCCTCACTTCTAAAATGGTACAGCAGATGATCATTTATGCCTTTTCTACTTTTGGTATCTTAGGTAAACAGAACCTTTCTACTCAACCATGGTATTTTGATTCTGATGCCTCTAACCACATGACCAACAATGTGGTATCTCTTTCGAATGTCAAAAAGTATGATGGCAACCTGCACATCAACACTACTGATGGCAGCACTCTGCCTATCAGTGTTGTTGGTGATCTCTCTGCATCTTTAGCTGATGTCTTTGTGTCTCCTGATCTGTCGACAAACCTTTTGTCTGTTGGTCAATTGGTTGATAAAAACTGTAATGTTCAGTTTTCTCGTTTTGGCTGTGTTGTGCAGGATCAAGCATCGAGGAAGATGATCGCGAAGGGGCCTAAAGTGGGCAGGCTATTTCCACTTCAAGTCTTTCTATCCACTGTTATTCCACGTTCTCCTGTAATTTCTTTTGCTTGTAATGTTGTTGGATCTGGCACTAAGTTGTGGCATAGACGTCTAGGCCACCCAAACTCAGTTGTACTTCGTATATTATTTAAATCGGGTTTATTAGGCAATCAAGATTGTACTTCTCGTGACACGTCTTTTGACTGTTCATCATGTAAACTTGGCAAAAGTAAAACTCTATCATTTCCACATCATGCCTCGCATGCCTCCCACTGCTTTGACCCTATTCATATTGATGTTTGGGGAATTGCTCCTGTTATCTTGCACGCACAAATTAAGTACTTTGTCACCTTTATCGATGACTTTAGTCGATTTACCTGGGTCTATTTCTTACGGGCTAAGTCTGAAGTTTTTGTCATTTTTAAGAGGTTTATTGCCCTTATTGAAACACAGTTCTCCGCTAACCTTAAAGTACTCCACTCTGATTCTGGAGGCGAGTACATGTCAGCAGAATTCTAGGAATTTCTTCAAAGCAAAGGCATTATCTCTCAACGTTCTTGTCCTTCAACACCCCAACAAAATGGTGTTGCTGAGCGCAAAAATCGTCACCTTCTTGATATGGTCTGCACCCTTCTCATTGAATCATCCGTTCCTCCTAGGTTTTGGTGTGAAGCTCTCTCTACCTCCGTCCATTTAATCAACCGCCTGCCCTCGCCTGTCTTGCATCATGTCTCTCCCTTTGTTAAATTATTTGGTTATTCTCCGTCCTACGCAGATCTTCGGACGTTCGTTTGTTTCATGCATTTACCTGATCATGAACGACATAAACTTACAGCTCAATCCGTTATGTGTGCATTTCTTGGGTATGCCGGTTCTCAAAAGGGCTATGTTTGCTATGATCCTCAGGTGCGTCGAGTTCGTGTTTCTCGAAATGCGGTCTTCTTTGAAAACCAATATTTCTTCCATCTCAAGTTACACTTCCGTCTACCTCTTTGTCTAGTTTGCCGAGCTTTGATGAGCCTCAACCCACTGCCTCGCTGCCCTCTCCTCCTCCTAACCTAGCGCTTGCTCCGGATCCTCCCTCTTCTCCTGCTCCCCTCAATCTTCGTAGATCCACACGTAGTTCTCACCCTCCTGACCGGTATGGTTTTCCCTCCCCTGTATCTCTGGTAGCTACTTTGTCTTCTATTTCCGTTCCTTCTAGCTATAAATAGGCTATGGCACATGAGTGTTGGCAAAAGGCAATGCAAACTGAACTGCAAGCGCTAGAGGAGAATCACATTTGGGACATTGTGGCCTGCCCTCCTACTATTCAGCCTCTTGGAAGTAAGTGGGTCTTCACTGTCAAGCTGCATTCAGATGGATTGTTGGATCGGTACAAAGCCCGCCTTGTGGCCCTGGGGAACAGGCAGGAATATGGGATTAATTATGAGGAAACTTTTGCTCCATTTGCCAAGATGACCACAGTCCGTACTATCTTAGCCATTGTAGCCTCTCAATCTTGGCCATTGCATCAGATGGATGTGAAGAATGCCTTTCTCCACGGTGATCTACAGGAAGACGTCTATATGAAGCTTTCCTCGGGTATGTCTATATCCTCTCCTGATCATGTCTGCAAGCTACGACGTCCTTTGTGTGGGCTTAAACAAGCCCCCTGGGCTTGGTTTGAGAAATTTCGCAACACACTTATCCTCCACCGGTTTACCTAGAGTCAGTATGATTCATCTCTCTTTTATCATAAGTCTGTTGCAGGCATGGTCATTCTCTTGGTTTATGTGGATGACATCATCATTACTGGCACTGACTTTGGACTGATTACCAAGCTTCAGAAGGTGTTGCATGCCACTTTTCATATGAAGGATCTTGGACGCCTCACATACTTCTTAGGGCTGGAGGTACATCACACACCCAAAGGTATTTTCTTAAACCAACATAAGTATATTCAAGATCTTATCACACTCACTGGGTTGGAGGACACATCTTCGGTGGCTACCCCTTTGGAGGTCAATGTCAAATATCGGAAAGATGAAGGGGCTCTCCTTGATGATCCAATTATCTATCGACGACTGGTTGGGAGTCTCATATACTTGACTACTACTCGTCCGGACATTTCCTATACTGTTCATAAAGTCAGTCAATTTATGACATCTCCTCGACACCTTCATCTTGCGGCAGTTCAACGCATCATCCGCTATCTACGCGGCTCCCCAACTCATGGTTTATTCTTTCCTATCGACTCCGCGCTACATCTGGTTGCCTACAGTGATGCTGATTGGGTAGGGTGCCCCGATACCCGTCACTCTACTACAGGCTAGTGTATGTTTTTAGGTGATGCACTGATTTCTTGGAAATGTAAGAAACAAGACCGGGTGTCCAAGTCATCAACTGAGGCCGAGTATCGTGCTATGTCTACTGCATGTTCTGAAGTTATTTGGCTCCGCGGTCTTTTTGCTGAGCTCCAGTTTCCTCTACTTCATGCAGATAATACAAGTGCTATACAGATTGCAGCCAATCCGGTTTTTCATGAGCGTACCAAGCATATTGAGGTTGAATGTCACTCCATCCGCGACACTTTGGAGCGTCGGGTAATATCTCTTCCGTACATTTCTTCGGATCTTCAAGTGGCCGATGTCTTCACCAAAGCATTTTCTCAATCCCGACATAATGTTTTTGTTGGCAAATTGTTGTTGGTTGACTCACCATCATCAATTTGAGGGGGGATGTTACGATACGTTAAAATGTATATTAAATGTAATTTATGTTCATAATTGTTGTATAATTTGGGATATGTACATAGGGTTATTTGATTAGGCTTAATGGGATGGGTGGTATTGTCTTGGGCCCATGGGCCATTTTGTAACAGGAAAACCTAAAGCTTAAATACCTAATGAAAGGGGGAAAATCCCCAACGGATATTCGCCGTTCGTCTGCTTCGTTTTCACCGTGAAACCAGAGAGCGTTGAGCTCTCTGTTGTTGGTGTTTGGACTATTCCGTCAGTCCCGTGAGCTTCGTTAGATCGTTAGTTCCCATCAGATCCTTGATTTGTCAAGTATAAGAAATATCTTCTTCATCAATAGGTGGCCCAAGTTGAGTGAGGTGGCCAAGTAAGTCCTTTGTTATAAGAAACCGATGAACCGATGTGGACCAGCTCATGAAATTTTATACCCCTCGCAAGGGTATAGTAGTAATCTTGAGTATATCACTCTTGTTACCCATGTATTCTTCAGCCATAATAGGCAATTCAATGTAAAAAAATTCTCCAAAAAAATAATAATTACAAAACCAAGTAGAGTTCTTCAATCAACTCGGTTAATGGAGAAGCTTAGCATAGAATTAAGTAATCATATTTTTTAAATGCAATGAATAAATAACCACTCATAATAGGCTCAATACCAATCTTCTTTATCAGGTAATCTTGTTCCCACAAAATTATAACCTTTTATGCATAAAATCTCAACGTAAACTATTTTTCAGCCAAAAACTTCCAAACAGACAAAACTGCCTTGGTAACTTCTTCTAAACCGAGATGCATAAATCTCAATAATCTCATAAGATGAAGACAGCCATAAAATCATCTCTAAACCATCTTCTAAATCTGAAAACCAAGAGCATGAATTTATAATATCAAGGATAAAAAAATCTTATCTCATGAGCTTCTCACTAAGAGCCTTCTCTGAGTAGCTTTGATCATAACTTCTTAGAGCATTCTTTTTTATGTGGGGATCCTAAATTTAATGCTTTGATACCATGTTGAATTTCAGACCCATTTACTGAAATCTCGAGCAAGGTGAGAGAGGGAGAAAGAGAAATAAAGAGTGAGAGAGCTCTTGGGTAGAGACGAGATAAGAGAGAAAAAAAAAGGTATAAGAGTTTAGGCTAGAGAGGAAGACTTCACGAGATGAGAAGTGGATAACTACTTCCCACTCTTATTATAATTATAGTACAAGCACCTCTATTTGTAGTAGTGGAAAGTAGTAGAGTCCAAATACAATTAAACTACCATTCTCCTAATTACACCCAAGCTATAACTCTTAAAAATAAGTCTATCATAATTAAATAACTCAACATAATTAGAAGACTAACATAACTAAAACTAGAACTTTTCTATGAAGCACTTGAACATATGATAAAGAAGCCAGCTATTGGTTATCATGGTGGGTCCCACTTGATCTTCTAACTCATGTGGTAACGATACCAACTCGTGGTTATCATTGTAGGTCTCACTTGATCTTCAAAACTTCCAACTCGTGTCAGCTCGTGTGATGACCCATCAGGCTATCTCACATTCTCATGATGGGTCCCACATTGTAAGAAAAATACTTTTTGCTTAATTTCACAAGCGAAAAAGTAGGCCTATTGTGGGGCACAAAGTCTACCCACTTTCTTAGGGTAGCTCAAAAGAACACCTCTTGGGTGACTTGACTCTTGCTGGATGTTAGACACACTCTTATCTTCTGTAGGTAGTAGGTCTATAGGCATTGCTCAGAAGTGTAGTAAAAAACTCTTCCATCACGGTGTCCCTCCACAAGGCACCGACTCTCAAATGGTACCAAGTGCTTTCTTCTTCATCAGAATAACCAATTTTGATAACAATCAGCAACTGAGTAGTCCTTCAATAATAATGTCTCAATCAGAGAGACACAATAGGACTGAAATGGGCATGGGCCAAAATAACACATACCAAATAGAAAGTTATAAAGCAACGGATAACTAATAGGTAGTAAAAATCCTTAAGAGAAATAAGGATACATAAGATAATTTTTAGCAAGCTCATCCTTGAATAAGGAAGCTACACACCAATTAATAAGTTGAGGATAATCCAAGGTAATAATCCTGGTTAATAATCAAGCCGGAATCAATCCAATAGCAGATAGAAAATGGTAGCTTTGACTGTGAGTGAGTGAGTCAAGTAGAGTAATAGACTACCAATGTAAAGTTCAACCAAGTGTTGTTTGATAATCAATAAATCAAACAATCTCCTGTGTGCTCATCCTTCATACTTCTCCTTCTATTCCCCCCCTCAAGCTGGGAGATAATGTCACTGATCCTGGCTTGAAGTTAAAAAATATTTTGTAAGCTCAAGTGCTAATCCACCTCTTATATGATCAAGTAAAAGAAGGCTAGTATCAACAACTTCACTAGCTCAAATATTGTAAACCACATAACTCAAGCCAAGCCAAATATTTAAATCTTTTCTTACCATAATTTTTTAGGCAAGGATACTAAATCAAATTCTTTTTAATCTTTCAAAATAGCAACAAAATCTCACAAAATTCGCTACTGGAAAAATATTCTAAATAGGGTAGTTTTTTCATTCAATTGGTGCCAACATAGCAACCAAGAAGACACCTTTCCTTGCCTTTTATTTTTCTTGAAATATTTAGGCAAGGCAATTTTTGACAAATAAATTAAGGAAACTTTATAAAAATAAGATGATCTTATAAAGATTCTTTACAGATATTGTTAGTTAAAAAACATAAAATTTCCAAGGGTAGATCATGAGATACTTTCCCGATATTGTTAATCAATAACCAATTCAAAACGTTAAGCAAAAAAATTGGCTAAAATCCGGATCTTCGCATGCAACAATATACCAACATGAACGTTGATTCTTTCAATGCAATTATCTCCTTAAATATATATTAGATTGACATAAAATTTTGTCCTTCTGAAACTAAACTTAAATACCTTTCAACTAAGTATAACTTCTCTTCATAAAATGTAGAAACTTAGGATTCCATGATGTATAATCACAATAGCAGAGGATTAAGGGGTGCGGAGAAGAAAAGGAGTTGTGGAGAGAAGGTTTTAGGAGGAGAAGAGGAAGAGTGATGAATTTCGAGAAGGAGAAAGAGGTAGGAAAATTAGGGTTATGGAGTTATCCAAACCCTCCCCCTTAAGTTGAATTTATAGATATCAAAAGTACTAATAGTAAAAGAATACCCTTCACCCTAGTAAGAGTGAATAAGAGACATAAATAATAAACTAAGTACCATAGTGCTATCTTTATGAGAAGTCTTTTTATTTACCATGATGTCACCTCTCTTGGATGTGTGGGCCTTCCTTGGTCGTATGGGTTTGAACCCATCTTCCAACAGTCCCCCTCAAGCTGGGGATGAGAGAATGTCATAAACGCCCAACTTCCTAAAAATGATGGATAGCATCTCCCTTAGTCGTGTGTGCTTGGGCCCTGTCTTCCAACACTCCCCCTCAAGCTGGGGGTGAGAGAACAGCATGAACTCCCAACTTGCTGCAATTGATGTATAAAATGTTTTTTTGTACAACATGCTTTCATCTTCCAACACTCCCCCTCACACTGGTACTCTCGTTTAGGAGGCCCAACTGCTATAATATCAGTGAAAATAAATCACTCTTAGCTAAGACATTGCTCCACACTTCAATCTTAACTCATGCTGGATGTAGGGCACACTCCGTCTTCTGTAGGTAGTCTGTCTATCGGCATTGCTCTGAAGTGTCCACTTCCACCAAAGTGTCCCTCCACAAGACAACGACTTTCAAGTGGTAGAATAATATATGACATTAATAGGGAAAAGTAACATAAATGTAAAATTAAATTCCTCCGTCATGGAATTCCAACCACAAATATTTTTTATATTTTTTTTGGGGATGAAGTCCCTCCATCATGGACTCCCAACCACAAATAATTTTGATATTTTTTACGGGGATGAAGTTCTTCCTTCATGGACTCCCAACCACAAATAATTTTGATAGTTTTGACGGGATGAAATTCCTTCGTCATGGACTCCCAACCACAAATAATTTTTATATTTTTAACATGGATGAAGTTCCTCTGTCATGGATTCCCAACCACAGATAATTTTGATATTATTTAGGGGGATGAAGTTCCTCCGTCATGGACTTCCAACCACAAATATTTTTTATATTTTTGATATTTTTTACGGGAACAAATAAATAATGGTATGAGGCTATCTTTCTTCGATTATAATGTCTCATAAAAAAAGACACAATAACAACAACTGAAATGGGCTTGGGCCCATTTAATACGAACCAAAATAATCTTAGTAAAATAACCCATGAAATAATTAAATGTACATATCTATTCTAAATAATATGCTGACCAAGTAATTATTTGTCAATGCTTAAAAAATAATAATCCAGTCAGAGAAAAAATTACCGAGTCGGGCCAAAATATGTATAAAGTTGGGCACATATATCGAGGCAGAAAATAAGTAGCCCAGGTCAGGTTGACCCAGGGCCGAGTTGACCCGATCCGGGTTGACCCGAATCGAGTTGGTCCAAGTTGACTCGGTCTGGATCAGAACAGAGCTCAAGCGTTGAACCGGCGCTGGGAACTTGGCCGGTCCGGGTTGGCAGAACAGAAGCGCGCCAGGGCGCAGATTTAATTCAAGTTTCCTAAGGAAACTTCAATAAGGCAACAGTGGCTTCTTTTCCTCCCGATACCGAAGCCGAAGAACTCTCCGCAGAAACAGAGCTCGAAAAACCAGAGCTCCTCGGGAGGAAACTTTCCAGACAAAAACTCCTTAAACCGCAACGGAAAAAGGTAATTCATTCTTTCTTCCCCTCGGCGACGATCCCGGCTTCCGAACAGAGCGGAACAGCAACGGGAAACTTTCTGGAATAAACTAGACCATAGAAACGAGAGCAGCTTCCGAAATGGCGACAATATCTCTTCTTCCGAAATGGAAACTTCCGAACTGGTTTCAGACTTCGAATGGAAACCGAGGTGGGATATCGAGTGACTGAGTGATCGCCTAGTCTACAGAAATTGGAAATACCGACGTTGATGGTGGAGCAGAGTCGAGCAGCAGAAACGCTGGCTGACGAGCAGTGCCTCCGCTCTTCGCTCGATGCCTCCTCTCAGACGTCCCGTATGCCGCTAGACATCTCACTGCCGAGGGCGATTGTTAGAACATCAATCTCTCCAATGTAATACTCGTCCATCATAGCTCTTGCGCTCGTACTATGCCCAACAGCTTCAAAGTCGTCGGTTGCATCCTTACCCGTAGCAGATAAGAGAACCTCATCTCCTCAAGGGTGGTCCTCTAAGAATTTTGTTACATCATATACCTTTCCACCGATAATGAGCCAACAGTCCTTGATTGTGTTAGCTGGCTGACTGGTGTCTGGGATGTTGCCCAGCGGAATAACAGAGAGCTTATCGGCAATAATATTGCCGACTATGAAACAGAACTTTAGCCCAAAAAACCTCTTCGACAGAAGCCAATGAGCAGTCTCCACTCAGGAACTAGCACTGAGCATGGTCTCATGGATAGAATAGCAGCAGAAAAAAAAATAAAAATAAAAAAGTAATATCTAGCAACTATGAAAAAAAAAAACCTGACGGAGAATGAGATATGAAAAACCATGGTCAGAATCCCGAAAATCAAAGTTCTTATACCATATTGATTTTCAGGACTCCGTGGATTAGTTCAAGGTGAAAAAAAGGAGGGAGAAAAAAAAGAAGAGAGATCCATTGGGAGAAAACTGGAAGAAGAATAGTTATGGACTTGATTCCTAACCCTCCCTCCCCCCGAAGCTCTATTTATAGATTAATAAAACTATTATATTATAATAATACCCCTGAACTTAAGTTTTAGGGTTTAGGGTTTTAACCCTGGAACTTTGACTTAATTACATCAATGTCATCTTTATGAAATACCCTTTATTTCCCATCCTACCATCAATGTATGTGGACCTATGGGCCTTCTCCTTGATTTGTGAGCGTTGAACCCTTCTTCTATATCTTTTAGATGCATGGATCTTCCTTAGTCTTATGAGCTTGGACCCATCTTCTAATACACTTGGATATGTGAGCCTTCTTTGGTCGTGTGAGCTTGGGCTCTATCTTCCAACAAAACTAATCGAACTTTTTGTTGCTTGAAGGCTGTTTGAGTTTCCTTTCTACTAAACTTTCATAATTTGATCAACTTTACTTTAAACTATATAATTCCAGCTCTGATACCATGTTGAATTCTAGCGTTTAATCTATGGATAACTTTTGTTTGAAAAAAAAAAAGAAGAAAGAAGAAGGATGGAAGATGAGAAGGAGAAGGTAAAGCACAAGTTAATGAGAGAAACTTTAAGGGTTGAGAGAGAGTACATGCATGAGTTCTTACCCTTCTCTTTCTTATTTATATAGATAGGGCATAGATGCCCTAATACATGTTGGAAGATGGGCTCCAACCCACACGACCAAGGAAGGCCCACATATCTAAGAGTATTTATAAGATGGGTCACACGACCAAGGAAGGTCTACAAGATGGGCCCAATCACATAAGAAGTAAGATCCACCATGATTATCACGAGCTGCCATCCTTATCACATAAGTTGGAATATCAAGAATGACTCACAAAGATAACCACGTGCTGACATCTTTATCTTATGGTCATGTCATAGAAAAGTTCTAGTTTGAATTATGTTTGTCTTCTATTTATATTGAATTATTTAATTATGATAAGGCTTATCCTTAAGTGTAAGAGTTTGGGTGTAATTGGGACGAAGATAGTTTTATTGTAAGACTCTACTACCTTCTTCTATTATAAATAGAGGTTCTTGTACTCTGTGTTAATATAAATATGTATATGTAAAAAGGGTATACTTATCTTTTTTGGTTTGTCCAAGGGTATAATTTTAATTTCCCCTTTCACTCTTCCTTTGGAATAGGGTTTCTGATGAACCCGTCGGCTGACTTGTAAATTCGAGATTCTGAGTTATATAAGGAAAAACTTTCTGAAATCAGAGAGATTTACATGGTATCAGAGCAGGAAATCGAGCGATTTTGCTTCGATTTTGCTATCTAAGGTGATTTGGTTGCTCTTGCACTCAAATTTTTTCTTGTTTTACTCGGATTGCGCTCGTTCTGCTCGTCTTCCATTTCGCGCCGCTCGTCTGCTCCTCGTCTGGTGATCTAGGGTACTTGAAGACGTCTCGCCACCCCGTAAAACCTCTATCGTTGGTTGCATCGCCGTTTCGGTGCCATCGGAGGTCGGTTCCCCTCTTTTTCTCGGTTCTTTGTGGCTTGTATTACTCTGTTTCGTCGACTTCTGGTGCTCGTTGTGCGGTCTCTATCCGTGGAGAGCATTACGGGCTCATGAAACTCTAAGATTTCTGCAGTAGACTTACCGTTGAAGGTTATTGATTTTGAGGGTTCAGAGTGGGATTTGGCAGTAACTCTGGGTGGCTGTTTGACGTTCTCTTGCTTCTGTTTTTTTTTTTTTTGAGAAAGTGTGATTTCGATTTGTGTTGTGAGGGAGGTTGATTAGAGTGGCTGGGTTAAGAATTGGCTTCGGTCTTGTCACTGCCTGCTCGTGAATCCTGACTGGTGCAACCATCTTCTGTTGCTTGTGGCGCTTTTGCTATTGGACTTACAGTTCTATGGATTCAATTAGCCATGATTTGAAGGTTATCTTTGTCCGATTAAATGGGAGTAATTACTCCATTTGGAAGTTTGTGATGCAAAATTTTTTAATTAGAAAGGACTTGTGGGATTACATTGATGGACAAATCACTGTTCCCGAACCTACATCCACTGACTTCATCAAAGAAAATAAGAAGTGGTTGACTGATAATGCAAAAATCATCACTTGGTTAACAACTCCGTGGATCCGTCTATTAGTTTGCAACTTTTGAAGTACGAGACTGCAAAAGAAATATGGGACTATTTGGAAACTCTGTATGAACAGACAAACTTTGCCAAAAGGTATCAAATTGAGACAGAACTGCGGTCTGCTAAGCAAGGTGATCGTAAAATTCAAGAATTCTACTCATTTATGACACCTCTGTGGGATCAACTATATATGATGGATCCACCCGCCTTTAGGAAGCTCCCTGAATATACCAGAGTATGTGATGATCGCAAGCTTATTGATTTTCTTATGGCTCTTCGCAGGGATTTTGAACTGATAAGAGGATCTATGATCCATAGAGCTCCACTACCCACCTTGTCTGCAACTGTATATGAATTGTTGGCTGAAGAAATACGATTGAGGTCTTTGGGTGGGCTTTCTTCCAGTAAGACATCATCGCCTGATATGTCCCAGGTACTTGTTTCTGGCACACACCATCATACTCCTCAACCATCAGGGGGCATACTTGGTTCTGGAACACACTCTCATACTCATCAGTCATCCGGGAAGCCAAAAATACCAGTTCCACTAGATGAATGTTCCTACTGTCATGGTAAAGTTCATTGGAAACACCAGTGCCCCTCATTACAAAGCAACAATAAAAATCAAGGCAATTTCAAACCTCCACAACATCATGCCTCCAGTCGTCAACATCAAGGCCACTTCAAATCTACACCACATCATACCTTTAGTCATCCACCACATAGAGGTTTTCGTCCATCTGCTGTCATTGGATCGTTGGATTATTCAGAGGCACCTCCTGCACCAGCTCCCCCCAGCAGTGATTCTATGCCTGATCTCTCATCATTAGCTGTCGAGCTCACTCGCATTCTTGGCAAGTCGTCTGCTCCTAGTACTCAATTTGCATCCCATGCAGGTATGTCTTGTTTGGCTGGCTCCAGTGACACTCACAAATGGATCTTATATTCTGGAGCCACACACCATATGACCCCCCACTTGTCTCTTTTACATGATTGTGTTAAGCCTTCTCACCCAGTTAACATCCAAGTTGCTAATGGCTCTCCCATGCCACTAGCCTCGGTTGGAACTGTCACTCACCCTACTTGGTCATTGTCTGATGTTTTCTATGTTCCCCATCTCGCTGTTAACCTTCTTTCCATTGGAAAACTTACTGATTTAAGTCTTACCATTTCCTTTGCTTCTGATCATTGTCTTATACAGGATCGCAAGTCCGGGAGGCAGATTGGGATAGGCCATAGAGAAGGTGGTCTTTACTTGCTTGATGACTTAAAATTGCCAGCATCTCTGCATGTATCTAGTTTATCAGTTCAATCCATGTTGCAAGATTTACTTTCTGTAAATGATCCTTTTTACTTATGGCATACTCGTTTAGAACATGTTTCTGCTTCTCGTTTACAGTTTATGATCAAACAAAACATGTTGGATTCTACTATTAAATCTTCCCCTCTTAGTGATTGTGTTGGTTGTCATCTTGGCAAACAATGGCATTTACCTTTTACATTAAGTCACTCAGTTACTTCTTCTCCTTTTGATCTTGTTCACTCTGATGTTTGGGGCCCTGCACCTATATCCACTAAAGGTGGGGCTCGCTTTTATGCATTGCTTGTCAATGATTTCACTCGTTTCTCTTGGATATTTCTTATGCATCAAAAATCAGATTTTTATTCTATTTATGTTCAATTTTGTGCTATGGTGCGAACCCATTTTTCCACTCACATTAAATTTTTTCGCTCTGATTCGGGTGGTAAATATATGTCATCTTTATTGAATGATTTTCTGAAGTCTGAGGATACTATTCATCAGTTGTCTTGTCCTTACACCCGTTAGAAGAATGGTATTGCAGAACGTAAACATCGTCATCTTGTTGAAACCGCTCGCTCTTTACTGCTCCATGCCTCTGTCCCTTCTGAATTTTGGGGGGAAGCCCTTCATACTGCCACTTATTTGATTAATCGTATTCCTTCACTTATTTCTGGCAGTATCTCCCCTTTTGAACGGTTGTATGGTGTTCGTCCTACCTATGAGCACTTGCGTGTCTTTGGCTATGCATGCTTTGTCTTATTACCCCCTTCCTATCGCACTAAATTATCTGCCAAATCTGCTTTATGTGTGTTTCTTGGTTATGGTTTTGGTCAAAAAGGATACCGATGTTACCATCCTGAGTCTGGTAAACTTTTTGTTTCTCGCAATGTTAAATTCTTGGAGCAGTTTTGTTACTTTCGGATTCCCTTGTCTACTCCTGGTTTGCATAATACAAAATTGTTACACATTGATCCCTTTGTTTCTGATGAGCCCCCATGATGACCAGTTAATCACTCACCATCCGTCCCCTGATTCATCCCTCCGTCCGGAGGCTTCCTCTAGTCTGCCTTCACAACAGTCACATGTAGGTACTGACTCATCTTCTCCCATGGCGCCTCTCCCTCTCGACTCTCTGGACTCTGGTGATCCGCATCTTGCCACCCCTCGCGTCTCCACTCGTGTCCGCCATCCCCCTCAGAGGTATAGTCCATCTTCATATTTGTTCTCTTCTCCCTATTTGACCTTTTTGTCTAAGATTCATTCTTTTGTTGAGCCTAAGTCATACAAGGAAGCTGCATCCGATGCAAATTGGCACCAAGTCATTAATGATGAGCTCACTACCTTGCACCAAACAGGTACCTGGGAGTTGGTTCCACTTCCTCCAGGTAAGCATGCTATTGGTTGTAAATGGATTTTCAAAGTCAAAACTCAATATGATGGTACACTTGAGCGATACAAAGATCGGTTAGTTGCTAAAGGGTTCTCACAAACTGAAGGCCTTGATTATGATGAGACTTTTGCTCCTATTGCTCAAATGAAGACCATTTGTACCTTGATCTCTATTGCAGCAGTTCACAGATGGCATCTTCATCAGTTGGATGTTAAAAATGCCTTTCTAAAAGGTGATTTGACCGAGGAGGTATATATGCGGCCACCACCAGGCCTTCCTCATTCTGTTGGTTCCGTTTGCCGTCTTCGACGGACTTTATATGGTCTCAAACATGCTCCTCGCGCTTGGTTTGCGAAGTTTAGTTCCTCCTTGATTCGTCTTGGCTTTGTTGCTTCCAACTATGATTTTGCCATGTTCATTCGTAAAACTGTTGTAGGGCATATTGTGGTCCTTCTATATATTGATGATATGATTGTGACTGGTAATGATGAAGATGACATTGCAGATCTTAAACAACAACTTCATTCTCTTTTTGAAATGAAGGATCTTGGCTATTTACAGTATTTTTTGGGTATTGAAGTTGCCTATTCTCCTGAAGGTTATATTTTGTCTCAGTCAAAGTACATCTCTGAAGTGATCAATCGCACAGGATTGACAAATGATAGGATTATGGACTCTCCCATTGAACTCAATCATCGCCTTGGCCCTACAGATGGTGACTTGTTGTCTGATGTTACCCGATACAAAGAGGTCGTTGGGTCCCTGGTTTACTTGACGGTCACCCGTCCTAATATTACTTATGCTGTTCATGTGGTTAGTCAGTTTGCTTCCGCCCCTCATACCACTCATTGGACAGCAGTTCTCCGTATCTTACGTTACTTACGTGGCACTGTGCATCATGGCTTACTTTTGTCTTCCACCTCTGATTTGGTTCTCACTAGTTATTCTGATGCTGACTGGGCTGGTGATCCGACAGATCGAAAATCGACTACTGGGTATTGTATCTTCCTTGACAATTCTTTGGTGGCTTGGAAGAGTAAGAAACAATCCATTGTCTCTCGCTCTTCTGCCGAGGCAGAATATCGGGCTATGGCATCCACTGCTGCTGAGTTAATTTGGTTTCGCCGCTTATTTGAAGAACTTGGCTTTTCTCAACTGTCTGCTACCCCTATGTTTTGTGATAATCAAAGTGCCATTCAGATTGCCAAGAATCCTGTTTTTCATGAGCGTACGAAGCATATTGAGATTGATTGTCATTTTGTGCGGCATCACTACTTACAAGGCTCTCTCACCTTGCCCCATGTTTCCTCCACATCTCAACTTGCTGATGTCTTCACCAAATCGCATACAGCTCCTCGTTTTCATCATCTCATCAGCAAACTTATGGTCCTTGCACCTTCATAAGTTTGAGGGGGGGGGGGGGGGGGGGGGGGAGGTGTTAATGTAAATATGTATATGTAAAAATGGTATACTTGTCTTTTTTGGTTTGTCCAAGGGTATAATTGTAATTTCCCCTTTCCTCTTCCTTTTGAATAGGGTTTCTGATGAACCCGTCGGCCGACTTGTAAATTCAAGATTCTGAGTTGTATAAGGAAAAACTCTTTGAAATCAGAGAGATTTACACTCTGATTATAATAAGTTAATGAAGTCAATGAAGTATTTATCTTTTTCATAAATTCAACAATACATAAGAATAAAAAAGAACACTTAAACTAACTACTAATTGTAGCTTATGCCACTTACTCTTATAATTACATAGAATATCACTCAAATACTTCAACATATTTAAAACAATCCAACTTTTTTTTAATATTGAATATGTGGGCACATATTCAAACACATACACTGTTACGGTCCCGGATTTGACATAAGGATTCGTTGTTACGGTCCTAGATCTGCCACGAGTTACGGGTCTGCCATGCATTACTGTAGGGATAGTAGGAAGACATGGGAAAAACAAAGATCAATGGAGGATGAGAGAATACGTGGGTTTTTGAAAAAACCCTAACCTCGAGATCAAGAAGGTGATCTCAAGCCTATTTACGCTAGATTTAACCTAATTCTCAATGCTTGTCCTTCTCATTACTCTTACCCCTTAAAGAGGGTTCACCCTGTTAGGGTTTAATAAAATATTACAAAAATAACCTTATGAATAAATAATTCCAAAAATACCCATGTGACCTAAAACTGAAATAAAATAAAGTAAATTAAAGAAAACAACTAAAATAATAATTTTATTGTGTGCATAACATTACACCCCCCCCGGAAGAACGAGCTTGTCCTCAAGGTCGGAAGTAGTGTCTGTATGCTGACGTCTTCACCGGTGCCCGAGTAGCATCCGCAACAGCCATTTGCGCTCTCTGGACGCCCAAAAAACTGGAGCAAGTATTCTAGAATTTTTTTTTTCAGGTCGAGAGAAAAAAAAAATTCTCATGGACATTCTTCATTTCGCTGGCCGATAAAAAAATATTCGATAGCTGAGATAGATAGAGCCCATAAAGCAACGGTTGTTTGGAGTTGTATAAGGTGAATTCTGAGGCTACTTTCCTTTATAGGCATTGATGGTGTTGAAGCTAATAGGTCTCCACATTCGTCAAGCAGGACACTCTCCAATACTGCTACAGTAGCAAGTGCCGACACCAGATAATTCGCTCCTCTGCCCTTGACAGTAAATGATACATGGAGGAACCCATG
Source organism: Aristolochia californica (assembly GCF_029961685.1). Classification (NCBI taxonomy): domain Eukaryota; kingdom Viridiplantae; phylum Streptophyta; class Magnoliopsida; order Piperales; family Aristolochiaceae; genus Aristolochia; species Aristolochia californica. Next base: position 36,898,936 of record NW_027182279.1, on the reverse strand, counting down.
GCTGGCACAACATGAACAACTGAACTAATTGTATCCTTCACCAGCCGTACATTTGCCCTCGCCCCATCAGTGACAGGAAGGTGGAGAGGACATGCTTCCAATGTTGTAGTAGCCCCTGCCAAAGACAGTGAATGCTCTCTACCCCGTACAACCCAATCATCAAGGTAGGTAATTTGATCAATAAGTAGTGAAGCCAACGTCATATCCTGCCTAAGTTGCTGGAGGGTGCTCCTCTTCATGGGGACAAAATCAAGTTGTTGCTCATGTTTAACAGAAAATTGAAAGACCAAGGTCTTGTCTTGGTAGAGAACTGAGGAAATTGTGAAGAGATAGGAAAAATTTTGTAGTCTGGAGACGTTTGGATGCCTTTATCAGTGGGATCATCACTCCATTTTCCAGAAGTGTGCACCCAATCACCTGCCATTCTTTCATCTTTATTCCAATCTGATTTCACCCAGCAGAGTTGTTGGAGCCGCTCTCCTATCATTAGTTCCATTGAGCTGGGGTAGTGACCAAATCTGTTTGGTTCCAGAAACTAGCCGAGATGAAAATCTCTTGCCCTTTGAAGTGCTGCCATATCGTCGATTCTCTCACTAGAAGGTTTATACCACAAGAAATCTAACACGATTCCAATGCTGATTGGAATAGCAGCGAACCCAGCAATAGTTACTGCACTAATAGCATAACCATACAGCAGAAATGCATCCTTAGCACTACTTTCACACATGTTCTGGTAAGCCTAGCAGCAGTCCTTGCTGTAAAATGTCCCCTGGCAACGATACGCCAAGCCAAACAGAGTGTCTGCAATCCCTGTTGAGCATACTAATCCACAACCTCGACAAATACCCTTATTTGTGGCCCAGATGATGAACAAGGAAGAATTGTCTCATCTGCCCCTTTAGACAAAAGGAGAATCTTTCCATTCTGGCAGTCCTTGACGACAACTGACATCATTTTCCTATCTGAGGGAAACGCTAGAGTATCCAATAACTCATATTGAATAATTGACCCATTGAGTGTCACTTCAAGAAAATTTCCATCTATGTTGATGAGAACCATGTGCAAGCAAGCAACAATATTAACAAGGGCTTCCTCATCCTGGGACTGAGCCTTGTAAATTATAGCTCCGCTATTGCTTTTAAGTGGAATAACTGTGTTGCATATTGCCATAACTGTGACAAATCTGACGATCTCAAGATCATAGGTAGCAACAACATTAAGCAGTTCCGCATCGTTTATGGCATTTCCAACTTCATTTTCATAGAATTTTTCATTTATACAGCATCTGTGGAAGATCATTCTATTTTCTGTGAGGGTCCATGTCTAATCAGTCACGTTGTACTCCACTTGTCCCAAATCCTCATTGATGGCTGTATTTGCAGCATAGGAAGGGGTGTTGGTGTCCGTATCATACATCTCTTCATCCCAGGCTATAAATTTTTCACATAAACTCGTTACAAAATTGAGAGAAACCTTGATAGAAATTGGAATCATGATTGAGCACAGCAGCTCAAACCGAAGAGGTATGACTAGTAATTCATACCATGGCCCTTCCTCGGGATATAGAACATACCATTGTCGTCTAGCCTGCTGTGCAGAAACAAGAAATCGAACAACATGACTTTGAGGCATTCTGTCGAACAACTCCCCAGCATTCGGAGCTCCCATGAAGCTTGGAAATTTAAGTTCAGAGAGACAGAAAATTCGGTGGTGTTGCAAAGGCTTACCCCAAATGACGGTGAAGTGGGTTCCCCGCGGAACTGCCGAGAGATGGAATGGGAGGGGTTGGCGGTGGCCGGAAGTTAAATCCCACCGGATTTGTTTCCGTCGGCACCGACGTAGCCTCCTTCGGGTTCGGTGGTGAAGAATAGCCGTTTTGGGCGTCGCCACCTGGGGATTTTTTGAGACAGAGGGCTCTCGAAAACACACCGTCGGAAGAAGCGCCGGAAGACACTCTGCTGGCCATGAGGAGGGGTTTTGGGAGGTCGAACCCCACCCCTTCATCATCGACGCGGAGGGGGCATAATACCCTTCCAAGATCCCAAAAATGGAGGTTCTGCCGGCTGATTACTGAAATGTTGAGGCCGAAATCGACACCTTTTTGTTCGTTTAAAACAGCGCCCGCCTCTTCTATAGGGACTTCGGCTGGTAAAACAACTTCTCGATCGACTATCTCAGTGTGTATTTCATACTCGGAGATTTGAGGTCGTATGACCTTTTTTCTACAACAATGATATCCCTCTTCAGCGCAGAAATTTCAATAGAAGTTCTACGCATTCCCTCCTGCAATGATTCTTTCACTTCTCCCAATCCTTTGCATATTTTTTCCATTAAATCACATACCTTTTCCATTGAATCGCGTACCTTGTCCAGAACAATCCATTCTTCAGTGGACAATGAATAGCCTATTGTGTTCCTGCTCTGATACCAGTTGTTATGGTCCCGGATCTGACACAAGGATTCGTTGTTACGGTCCTGGATCTGCCACGGGTTATGGGTCTACCATGCATTACTGTAGGGATAGTAGGAAGACATGAGAAAGACAAAGATCAATGGAGGATGAGAGAATATATGGGTTTTTGAGGAAAACCCTAACCTCGAGATCAAGAAGGTGATCTCAAACCTGTTTATGCTAGATTTAACTTAATTCTTAATGCTTGTCCTTCTCATTACTCTTACCCCTTAAATAGGGTTCACCCTGTTAGGGTTTAAAAAATATTATAAAAATATCCATATCAATAAAATATTCCAAAAATATCCCTATGAATAAATAATTCCAAAAATACTCATGTGACCTAAAACTGAAATAAAATAAAATAAATTAAAGAAAACAGCTAACATAATAATGTTATTGCACGCATAACACACACACACACACACACACACACATATATATAATATTTGAATGTTGTACATACACGTAAACACCCACCATCTCCCTTAGTGAGGTTTTCAACCTATGACCACACCAGAAACCCTAAACCCTAGACCCAAAGGCTCAAGCCACTCACACTTACATCACTTCAGGGAATCCCAAACACTCACTTCAGGGATATGTGCTATCTTGGGCCAATCTTCACCTGTCTCCTTCTTGCATCTCTCTTGCAGTAAAGGACACCAAAAGATCTTTAAAAGCTGGAGAGAGTTGGGCAGTCCATTTTCTGGCAGTGAAGCCAATTTAGGGCAAGTATTCAATTCCAAGCGCTGCAGAGATGTGAGGTTCTTAAGCCAACTTGGTGATCGCCTGCCTTGGTAACCAACTAAACTTAAATGCTTCAGGTTGCTGTGCGGTTCGAGAGAATCCAATACCTTCTCATCGCCACTTGCATCTCTGTCGCCACTTAGGAACATAGGTGACCATTGTAATGTCAGGTCAGTGATGTAAGGCTTCTTCTTCATGTTAGCCTCCTTAGCCTCTTCTTCTGAAGCCACATTTTGTAGACTGAAGATGACAATATTTCCTTTCAAATCGGACATATCCTTCAACTCCGAAATTCTGTGTCCAGTCTCTCTGCTTACTACGAACCTTGGCAACGTCTGTAGGTTCCTCAGGTTTCCGACGTGAGCTATGGCATGAGACCGCAAGGACATGCAATGTTCGTAATAGAGGAACCTGAGATTAATGAGCTTCGTAATGTCTTTTGGCAACTCAGTGATGTGAGTGCAATTCCGGAGATTCAATATCTGCAGATTGTAGAGCTTGCCAATCGAGTTAGGAAGGATCCTAAGAGGCGTGTATGAGAGATCTAGAAGGCGTAAGAGCTTCAAACTACTGATGGATTCCGGAAGTCTTTCGATCATGCAGCCGTGCAACCTCAAGACACGCAAGAATTTGCACTGCAGCAGAAGATCAAGTTGCTGGTTTGGGAAAATCCCTCCACCGTTTTCCTCTGGAAGGCGCTTATCATGGTATAAATCTATGTACAGGAAAGAGCGCAAGCTGTTACCTTTACACAGCTCCTCAAAACTAACCGCAGGCACCTCGTTGACACAAACTAAAGATGAATGACGAGTACCTACAGGGATCACATTTGGTTTACCTTCTTCCATCCTCACAATTTCTTCCTTCGATACTACTGCCAGGTCATGTACCATATCATGCATTTTGAATATTGGTTTCCCCGACCAGACAGAATCTTCCGAGAAAAATGACTTGATCAGAAAATCATAAAAGACTTGATTGGCTTGATCCATCTCTCTAATGTAGCCTTCTCCAATCCACAGTTCAACCAACTCAGTTTCCCGAAACAAGTAATCCCTTGGAAACAGGGAACAATACCTAAAACAAATCTTTGAGCTTGCCGGAAGCTGCTGATAGCATATTTTCAGAGCAGGTAAGACATCATTGTTGGTTTCAGTTATGTTCCATGTGGGGCTTTCTAATATATTCACCCATTCATTTTCTTGCTTGTTGTTAAGGAGGAGGCCTCCCAGGGTCTTTGCAGCCAAAGGGGAGCCCCTGCATTTGTTTACTATCTTCTCTCCAATCTCTCTAAGATTTGGGTGTCTTTGAAAACTCTCAGCATCAAGAGCCTTTACGAAAAACAACTTGGAGCAATCATCATCGGTCAAACCTTCCAATCGGTATGGCTGAGCTGTGCCTAAGATTGATCCAATCTCCTCACTTCGTGTAGTTATTATGATCTTACTCTGTTTGTGTCCAGCAGTGAAGGGTACCAAAAGCTTTTTCCAGTTGGGATTGTCATCTCGTACATTGTCCAAAACCAGTAAAAACCTGTTATTTCTGAGCAACTTCTTAAACCGCAGCTTATCCTCAATGTCACCCAAATAATACCCAGTAGAGGACGTTAAAATTTCTCTAGTAATCTTTTCTTCATTAAGATCAGGAGAGACACAGAACCACCAACGGTGCTTAAAGTGTTGTTCTACTTCCTTGCAATTGAACGCAAGCCGAGCAAATGTGGTCTTTCCTATGCCACCAGGAGCAACGATTGGAATGACCGAAGGACCTCTTCCGCTAAATTTCTCCGATAATAATTCTTCTAATAATTTGTTTTTCTCTTCTTCTCTCCCCAAAATAAGCGAATCAACCTTTAGACTGTTTTGTAGTTGTTCGTCATTGGCTTGCATAGGCGCCTCCTCACGGGCTTCTATTAGATGAAAACCACGACATTCCTTCTCAATCTGGCCTACTCTTTTCCGTAAACTTCTTAATTTGTATACCACGTCATGTTGATAAACTGCGTTTTTAGATTTGAAGCAAGGTAAGAAGAGTTTCAGTAGTACCTTCTTTCTCTTTCTCGATTCTGCTCCTTTCTGTTGTTTCGGTACCTCCACCCTCTTGTTAGAATCGTCCCCATCCTCCGTTTTTGTTTCTAGAGCTCCGACGATGAACTCCTCTATAGTGTCTTCTGCATCGTGAGCGACATTCTTAAGCCGTAGGAGCCAAATTTTCACAGAATTGGATACTAATTGCTTCCTTTCAGCATCTAGAAGCACTGACTTGATCACGGATAATGAATTAAGCAGAGAATTAAGTTCCGCATCAACACCCGACACAAATTTGATTTCTTCTGATACTGATTTTAGGATTTGAATCAGTGCATCAATAGTGGGAGACAGGATTATCTCTCCCATTCTTCTGAAGAAGAGCTCAGTGACCAAGACGGAGATGAAAAGAATATGGAATAGAGCAAGAAAAGATAGAAGCTTTTACAGGAAAAAATAGAGGACATGATTGAAAGATATAAAGAGAGAAGGACCTATCATCTTTATTCTTTACTTTAATTCTGGAGAAGGTAACTTTATTCACACTAGGATGCTTTTACGTCATTTATTCTTTATCAACTGCAACATTATAAGCATCAGAGGGATAGTGAAAACGAAGTCATGTTTCTACAAGAAAACAATGTTTTACTCGCTTTACACTCTTCTTGGAGTATGAACGCTGTAGGGATGTACACAAGACTCGCTCTATATGAAAACTTAATGTAGATACACATGAACAAGGCAAGAGACATGTAAAAAATATAGAATCATAGAAACATGAGAAAAATAAAAAACTATTATAGTCACTACAACGAAATTGACTTATGCCAACAAGTTTTCCCGCTGGGAGAAGTTCAACTTTCGTTGGAAAATTTTGTTAGCGAATTTCTGCCGGTAGAGGGTTCTGCCAGTGAATTTCAATTTTCACTGGTAGAGATCTTTCCCTACAAGAATCAAAATTCTCTGGGAAAGACCTCTGCAAGCATCAAATAGACATCTCCTTAAGTTCTGGTTTGTTGAAGGAGTGGTTGCTCAATTAAGTTGTTAAAACTCTAATTTAGGGTTTTGTATAATAGTTTTGGAAAGTAATAACTAGTTCCAGTTCTCTTTTTATTACTTCTTAGTTCCTCTTTTATTATTCTTACCAAAATCTATTTCATTTTCCCTTTTTAATTACCACTAGTTGTTGAGTGATTATAATTGTGGTTTAGAATCTCCAACAACAATTTTTTTTTTTTTTTTTTTTCAAAAGGGGTCATGCAAATGTGATCTATTGGATGGTTTTTTTGCTTGGTATATGTTGAATTTGATCACTTGACATTACATAGTTTCACATTCCATAACTTCGTCCTATTTCCTTCTAAGTTAACTTAAAATAGCTCATTTTCCAAAAAAGAAAAAAAAGTTGTTTTGTAAGTCATAATGTTTGAATTATCAAATGCTTCTTCTTCCTCTACATATGCTGATTTCAGCAAAGGTGATCCCTTGAGGATTACTAAAATTCCACTTAAAGGCTTGAGTAAGTACTTGTCTCAGTTACAATGTGTAAAATATTTTCTAATTACTAGAAACCTTGTTGAGAATATCACTCAGCCACCTATGCATAAAGATCAGCCCTCTTACTATGCATGGTTGAGGGAAGATACACTAGTTATTACATGGTTGATTAATAGTACGGAGGAACATGTGACAAATAATGTGTTGCACCTAGAGATAGCAAAAACAATCTGGGCCACATGTTTTGAATTATATTCTACCCCCATCACTCTAGAAAAGATTTATGATATTTTTTATGAGATATACAACACAAAGTATAAAGACAATCTTTTTGAGTACTTTGCTAGATTCAGAGGGCTGCTACAAGAGTGGAAGGTTATACAACATATGCACTTGATGTTGCCACACCGGAAAAGCTGAGGGAAGACCTGGTCTCAGCTATATGTCTTGCTAATCTACCACCCTACTTGGATGTTGTCAAGTAACATGTACTTAGCACTACTGTAAAACCTTCTTTTAATGATGTATGCGCAACCATGCTACGGATTCCAGTTAAGGAGACCAATAGTCAACTAGAACAAGTGGAAAAATCAGCTATGTTCTCCAAAGGGAGAGGGAACAATGATTCTAGTAGAGGTAAAAGAAGAGGTGGAAAAAAACCTGGCAGAAGAAGACATAGAGGTTGGAATGTTCCTACCTTTGACACTAGTGATTAGCAAAGGAAGTGCACTTTTTGTGGGCTCAACAACCATCTAGTTAAAAATTGTGTGAACCTACATGACAAACTGTTTTAATGTGAGACCCACCATGGTGCACGAGCTGGTGAGACCCACCATGAGGATGTGGGATGCCAAGAAGAGTCCTCACCCAAGCTAGCATGAGTTAAGAGATAAGAAGCACGAACTAAAATGAGTTAAAAGACATGAAGATCAAGTGGGACCCAAAAAGATACCATGAGTTGGTAATCTTATCAATATGAGCTGGAAGATCATGTGGGACCCACAAAGATAAGACCACGAGCTCGCCTCCTCTCTTATCTCCATGTTATCGAAGAAGAGTTATAGTTCAACTTATATTAGATCTCTAGTAGATTGTGTTATCTTTTCATTATAGACTTATCTTAGAGAGTTAGAGTTGGAATGTAATTAGGAGATTTAAAGGTTAATTTTATAAGGACTTTATCACTTCCTCTACTATAAATAGAAGTATTGTAATTCGGAATTAAAGAATTTCTATAATTCTTTCTTGAGTAAATCTCTCTCTCTTTGATTGGCGCACACAATTCTTCTCTTCTTCTCTTCTCTCTACCTGAGAGCTTTCTACCCCTTTTCTTCTTCTTCTTTCTCTCTTCTCTTGCTCAGAATATTGGAAAAGGGATCCTAAATTCAACATGGTATCAAAGCATTAAATTTAGGATCCCCATGTCAAAAGGAATTCTCTAAGATAAAATGATCAACACCACTCAGAGAAGGCTCATTATCAAGAAAGATCACAAACCATGAGATAAGTTCTTAATTGTTTTATTACTTCATGTTACGGGGTTTTGAATTTAAAAGATGATTTAAAGATGAGTATGTAAATATTTTTCATCTTATGAGATTGTGGCCATGATCAGATTGTTGAATTTTTCTTTTCGTGGGAATAAGAGTCCTCTGATATAGAAGATTGATATTGAGTCTCTTATGAGTGGAATTTATCAAGGGAAAAATCAGAATAATGATTTAGCATCAATGCTAAGGTTCTCCATGCATCAAGTTGTTTGAAGAGTACTACTTGGTGTTATTATTAGAATTTTTTTGGAGACTTATTTTTGTTGAAGGGCCTATCATGGCCAAAGAGAATATGAATATAAAAGGTTATATACTAAGAATTACCACTACACCCTTATGAGGGGTATCAAATTTTATGAGTTGGTCTACATAGGTTCGAAGTTTTCTTATTACAAAGGACCTACTTGGTTACCTCACCAACCGTGGACCACCTATTGATGAAGGAGACATTTTCTTATAACAAATGGTTGAAAAATGATAACTTGGTGATTAGTTGGCTAATTAAGAGCATAGAAGAACATGTCTCCAACAATGCCATCCATCTTGACACTGCTAAACAAATTTGGGAGACATGTGCTAAGCTGTACTCTAGCCCAGATACTCTACACAGACCATATGATATTCTCCAAAATATGTTGAATACTAAACAAGGAGAAAATATCCATGAGTGCTTGGCCCACTTTAGAGGCTTTTTTCAAGAGTAGAAGTTAGCGTAGCCTTCAACCACAGATATTTCTATCCAAGACAAGCAGAAGGAAGACCTAATTACTGCTATTTACCTTGAAAATATTAAAACACATATTGAGATTGCCAAGATTCAACTTCTGAGTGCTTCTGTTGTCCCTGTGTTTGATGATGTATGTGCAACACTACTCCGTATTCCAGACACTTCTTCCTCCACCACTGAAGTATCATCCGCTATGTATTCAAATCATAGGGGAACATCATCTGAACATGGCCGAGGTCGAGCCAGAGGTTATAGAGGAGGCTGAGAAAGAGGTGGAAGGAATGGCTTCGACATAACAAATGGGAAAGCATGCACTCATTGTAAGAAATTTGACCACACTATAGATCAATGATATTTCAAGGAATGCAGTTACTGTGGACAATATGGTCATTATAAAGAAATATGCTATAAAGTCAATGGCAAATCAGAATTGACAAAAGATAATCAAGCTTTTGTAAGTGATACAAAAGAGGAACAAACCACAAAATCAGTAGCACAAAATTTTTTTACTGATGAAGAGTATGGGCTATTTTTGAAAATGAAGACAACATTGGGTTCTTCTTCTAGTTCCTCAACAACTACTACTGCCACCACTGCTTTATGTATGCTATCTACCTCATCTTCATCATGGATAATTGACTCTAGAGCCTCCAAGCATCTTACAGGTAACAAACATTTATTACATTCATTATCTCCGTGCCTTTCACACAATTTTTTTTTTACCATAGTTGACGGTTCTCAAACTAAAGTCTAAGGGAAAGGATCTAATTCTGTCACACCATCACTTCCGCTCACTGATATTCTATTCGTTCCTACTTTCCCTTTGAATCTATTATTTGTTAGGCAACTGACAAAATATTTTAATTGCTCTATTACCTTCTCACCCACTTCATGTGTATTTCTGGATCTTATAACGAAACAGGTGATTGGTGGAGGCCATGAACAAGTGGGGCTTTACTACCTGGACGTGCCAAAAATAAATATGATTTCCACCAGTGAAAATGAGACAAGGCTATGGTATAACCTGTTGGGACATCCATCTGTGCAGTCTCTTTATTATATGTTTCCTACTCATAAAGTAAGGTCATAATTTAATTGTGAGGTTTGTCAAATGAGTAAACATCAAAGGAGTACATACTCTCTTCGTCCAGAAGTCAAAAGTGTTACTCCCTTTTCTTTAATTCATACCGATGTCTGGGGACCCTTGAGTGTCTCAAACATTTTTCAAGCCAAATATTTTATTACATTTATTGATGATTTCACCCGCATAACTTGGTTGTTTTGTATTAAGGAGCGTTCTGAAATACCGTTGACTTTTAGTCATTTCATGCTATGGTACTCACACAGTTTGGTCAGAAAATAAAAATAATCAGTTCTGATAATGCCAAAGAATATATTTCCAAAGAGCTTGACGTCTTTTGTCAAGAAAATGGCATTATCCATCAAACATCTTGTGCCTACACTCCTCAACAAAATGGGGTAGCTGAACGGAAAAATCGTCATATTCTTGAGGTAGCTCGAGGTTATTATATGCCATGAAAGTTCCCTACTTTTATTGGCCTCATGCAGTCCTTACTGCTTGCTTTCTTATAAATTGTCTACCATCTTTCATTCTTGGTAATAAATCTCCTTAGTCTAGATTATTACCAAATGATGATCCGTTATCCCTACCTTTGTGATTCTTTGGATGTCAATGCTTTGTTCATAATTCATTTCCTTGACACAGCAAACTTGATCCTAAATCTATCAAGTGTATCTTCTTGGGATACTCTTTCACACAAAAGGGTTATGTTTGTTATAGTCCCACTCTTCAAAGTTTACTTGTGTCAAGGGATGTAACATTTTTTGGAGACTCGTCATTTTATTCTGACAGTGCTCCTCCTGGTCTGTCCTTAATACCAGGTTTCCCTCGACCGGTTGTGTCCTATGATATAGACACTATTCAACCCCAAAGCAAGTGGCTGACACGACACCTACCGAATTGACAGATCCCACCGAGATAAGCCCTTCCTCTCCAGTTGTTTTTGGCCTTCAATATGATACTCGTCCTATTTCTGTAAGAAAAGAACCTAGATCATGCACTAGACCTTCTTCTTCTCATCCCATTTCAAATTTTGTGTCTCATCATCGCCTCTCACCTCTATGTTGTCAGTTTCTTTCTCTATTTCTGCCATATATGTTCCACAGTGCTATCAGGAGGCTCTACAACATCCAGAGTGGAAGGCAGCAATGGATGAAGAAATGCAAGCACTTAATGACAATCAGACATGGTTACTGCTTCCTCTTCCGACAGATAAGATACATTTCAGTTACAAATGGGTTTATACTGACAAACATAATCTGGATGGGTCAATAGCATAGCTGATGGCTCAACTTGTTGCTAAAGGTTATACTCAGTCTTATGGTATTGATTATGAAGAAACTTTATCTGCAGTGGCAAAAATGAACTCGGTACGTGTATTATTATCTCTGGCAGCCAATTCTTCATGGAAGATATATCAACTTGATGTGAAAAATGATTTTCTGAATGGGGATATTAAAGAAGAAATTTATATGAAACAACCACCTGGGTATGTTGTTGAGGGGGAGTCAGTATGTTGACTAAAAAAATCTTTGTATGGTGTCAAATAGTTCCCTCGTGCATGGTTTGAGAAATTTAGTCAAGCCCTCATATAGGCCGGATTTTAAAAATACTCTGGAGATCACTCAGTATTTATTGAAAACACACCGAGAGGCAAGGTAATTTTGGCAGTATATGTTGATCATATCATTTTAACTAGTAGTGATTCCGAGGACATCTAGAAAAAAAAAAGAAAAAATGTGTTGAGTTCAAGACAAAGGATCTTGGACTAAAATATTTTCTGGGTATTGAAGTATTACAATCTAGACATGGGATTGTACTATCCCAAAGGAAGTATGCCCTTGATCTACTAGAGGAGACAAGAATGATGGGATGCAAACCAGCAGAAACTTCTATGGACTCAAATACAAAATTATGTGCCGACACTGGAGAAGATGTAGATATTGGGAAATATCAAAGACTAGTGGGAAAACTTCTGTACATGTGTGTAACAAGGCCGGATATATCATATGCAGTAAGTGTGGTGAGTCAATACATGCATAAACCACAACTTAGTAATTGGCAAACACTTGAAAGGATATTATGATATCTGAAAGGAGCTCCAGGAAGAGGGCTTCTCTATAAAAATCATGGTCACTTCAACATCAAAGGATTCTCATATGCAGATTGGGTTGGATCCCCAAATGACAGGAAATCTACTTCAGGATTTTGTACGATGGTTGAAGGAAAATTGGTTACATAGAGAAGCAAGAAGCAAAATATAGTAGCGCAGTAGAATACAAAGTCATGGCACACACTGTTAGTGAACTATAATGGATAAGATCTCTTCTCACTAAATTGGGATTCTACAAAGAAGCTCCGATGAATATATATTGTGATAATCAAGCAGCAATACACATTACATCAAATCTAGTCTTTCATGAAAGAACAAAGCATATTAAAGTGGATTGCCATTTTATACAAGAAAAGTTTCAAGCGGACCTTTTATCTCTAAAGCATATATCATGACAAAGTCAAGTTGCAGATATTCTCACCAAGCCAGTCACTCATAAGTGTTGAATTTTTCGAAAGGTAAAATACTTCATTGACATCAATAACTTGTTGTAATCAGAGTACATGAACCTCTATGTATAATAGAGGAAGATCATAGAGTCCAATTACAATAAAACTACCCTTGTCCCAATTACACCCAAACTCTAACTCTTAAAGATAAGTCCTAACATAATTAAATAACTCAATATTGATAAAAGACAAACATAACTCAAACTAAAACTCTTCTTGGTCATGACCCTAAGATAAAGATACTTTTATGAGTCCTTCATGATCTTCCAACTGATGTGATAAGGATGCCAGCTCATGGTAATCATTGTGGGCCCTACTTCTTATGGGCTTGGGCCCATCTTATGGGCCTCCCTTGGTCGTGTGGCTTATCTTATAATAATATTAGATATGTGGGCCTTCCTTGGTTGTGTGGGCTTGAGCTTATCTTCCAACACTCCCCCTCAAGCTAGGGGTGAGAGAACAACAAGAACTCCCAGCTTGCTGCAAATGATGTATAAAATATTTTTGTATAAAATGTCACATCTTCCAATATGCTTTCATCTTCCAATATTCCCCCTCACGTTGTTGCGTCCTTCCATGAGGCCCTACGGCATTATAAGTGAGAGTAAAAATCACTCCTAGCCGATAAGCCATTGCTTCATACTCCAGTCTTAATGCTGGATGTAGGGCACACTCCTCTGTTATCGGTAGTGTGTCTATCGACATTGCTCTGAAGTGTCCACCACCGTGTCCCTCCACAGGACAACGACTCTCAAGTGGTAGGAGACATAAAAGCCATTATAGGGAGGGATAACGAAGATGTAATCATAAGTTCCTCCGTCATGGACTTCCAACCACAAATAATTTTCATATTTTTGATGGGGATGGAGTTCCTCCGTCGTGGACTCCCAACCACAAATAATTTTCATCTTTTTGACGGGAATGAAGTTCCTCCGTCATGGACTTCCAACCACAAATAATTTTCAGTTTTTTTATGGGGATGAAGTTCCGCCGTCGTGGACTCCCAACCACAAATAATTTTCATCTTTTTGACGGGGATGAAGTAAATGATGACATGAGGCCACCTCTTATTCAATAATAATGTCCCCAAAGAGACATAATAGCTATAGCTGAATATAACACGACCATCTTCCAACACATATAACACGAACCAAATAGTAAACTTTGTCAAAGAACCCATAAAATAATCCGATATAAAATTTTCTTCTTTGATGCACAAGATTCATCTTTTGTGCTCCCCCTTTCTTGAATATTTTGGTCACATAAACTTATCCACAACATAAGGAATAAAATACCTCTTTCTTGTTCTTCTTCTACTTCTCCCCCTCAAGCTGGGAGGTAATGGCAGTGATCCCAGCTTGAACCAAATATCATAGAAGTAGCAATAATCCCAAATAAGAGGAATTTATATATAAGCCCTCAAACCAAAGAGAAGTGAGATTTTTCCTCATATATCAACTCAAACAGTGACGCAAAATAATCGGCATAAATTCGGATTTTTCAGTACAACGGGATACCAGCATGGCCTTTGATTCTTCCAATTCGAATATATCTTTCAATATAGATCAGATTGATATAAAATTTTTTCCTTCTGAAACTAGACTTAAATACCTTTAATCCAAGTATAACATCTCTTCATAAAATATAATTATCAGAAGATAAATAATCTGATGGGTTTCGGTCTTTGTCATATGGCAGAACTAAGTTTTGTTTCTCCTTTTTTTCCAGAACGACATTGACTCTTCCAAGATAAATATCTAATTATAAAAAAATAATACAAAGAATTGGTTGAATAGGTAAGAAAATAGACTTACAGATCTTTCTTTTGATATATAATTCTCCATATAAAGTCTCTTTATTGATAACATAAAATATCTCGGAATTTGAGTCTTTCTACTGTCGCTCGAACCTCTTTTTAAATCTGACCTTTACTGCTTCAAATATCGATTTCTCTTTGTAGATAACTCAAATAAAAAATTGGTTTAATAGGTAAAATTATAGACTTACATATCTTTCTTTTTTATATATATCTCTCCATATAAAGTCTAGTTCTTGATAGTAAAACATACCTTGGAATCTGAAGCTTTCTGTTGCTACTCGAACCTAGACCTAGGGTTTAGGGTTTAGAGAAAAGGATCACATTACCTCCGTGAGTTGACCAAGTCAACTCACAGAACCTGGCTCTGATACCATGTTGAATTTATGGAAAAGTGAAATACTTCATTGACATAAATAACTTGTTGTAATTTGAGTACATGAACCTCTATTTATAATAGAGGAAGGTAGTAGAGTCCAATCACAATAAAACTACCCTTGTCCCAATTACACCCAAAGTCTAACTCTTAAAGATAAGTCCTAACATAATTAAATAACTCAATATTGATAAAAGACAAACATAACTCAAACTAAAACACTTCTTTGACGTGACCCTAAGATAAAGATACTTTTATGAGTCCTTCTTGGTCTTCCAACTGATGTGATAAGGATGCCAGCTCGTGGTAATCATTGTGGGTCCTACTTCTTATGGGCTTGGGCCAATCTTATGGGCCTTCCTTTGTCGTGTGGCCCATCTTATAATAATCTTAGATATGTGGGCCTTCCTTGGTCGTGTGGGCTTGAACTTATCTTCCAACAATAAGATTATGTCTATCATCTACAACAAGCTAGGTATCTACTATATTTTCTCACCACCAACTTGAGGGGCAGTGTTACAATGTGGGACCCACAGTGGTGCACGAACTGGTGGGACCCACCATGAGGACGTGCCAAGAAGAGTCCTCACCCAAGCTAGCATGAGTTAAGAGATAAGAAGCACAAGCAAAAATGATTTAGAAGACTTGAAGATCAAGTGGGACTCACAAAGATACCACTAGCTGGTAAACTTATTAAAATGAGTTGGAAGATCATATGGAACCCACAAAGATAAGACTAGGAGCTAGCCTCCTATCTTATGTCCACATTATTGAAGAAGAGTTATAGCTTAACTTATATTAGACCTCTAGTAGATTATGTTATCTTTTCATGATAGACTTATCTTAGAGAGTTAGAGTTGGAATATAATTAGGGGATTTAAAGGTTAATTGTATAAGGACTATCACTTCCTCTACTATAAATAGAGCTATTGTAATTCAGAATTAAAGAAGTTCTAAAATTCGTTCTTGAGTAAATCTCTCTCTCTCTTTGCTTGGTGCACACCTATCTTCTCTTGTTCTCTTCTCTCTACCCAAGAGCTTTCTTCCCCTTTTCTTCTTCTTCTTTCTCTCTTCTCTTGCTCAGAATATTGGAAAAGAGATCCTAAATTCAATACAAACCACCTTACCTCAAGTTTAATCAAGCATCAACCTCTATTACATCAACGAACAGTGAGGCAACCTCAAAGTCCTTTAGAGGAAGATTGAGTCTATTAGAAGTGGATCATGAATTGCTTTAGAAGTTTAAAAGTATGATGGTTGCTCCCCAAAGAAACACAACTGTCATAATTGCTACTATTGGTACGTCTTCCTTTCTCACATGCTTTATCGATTCACATTGGGTCATTGATTTCGGAGCCTTTGAGCACCTCACAGGTAAAATTGAAAATTTGTCCTCTGAGCACCCCAATACATGATTTGTGTTCGAGATACCCTTAAAAAGTGAATTTTCTCTTTGTTAAGCCCTAGAGTTAGGTATCCACCTTTAAAATTGAGCGGATTGTGTTTCAAACAGACCATTTTTCACTGGTGTGAGGAGCTTTTCCCATATTGTGTTTTGTCCAAGTTGAGTCTCTATGTCATTTTTATCCCCAAATGGAGGGGGAGAAGTGGAATAAGAAGTACAAGAAGATGTATTTTGTTCTACATATTGTGGTAATTTTTATGTGATGAGAATATTAAAGAAAGGGGAAGCACTTAAGATAAATCTTTTGCATAAAGATGAAGTTTTTTCATCTATGAAGATTTTCTTTTCAACAAAATAAAATTGAAGATTAAAAATATTTTTCATTGCAAACTGAAGTTATAAACTTCAGCTTAATGGGTAGTGTTGAAGAGCATATATGGAAGAGTCTTACATGACTCTCATAGTTAGAGGTCTCATAAAGCCAAAATTAATGCGGTGGAGTCTTACAGGAGTCTCACAAGAAAAGGTCTCACGAAAGAGTCTCAGTCGAAGGTGTCTTAGTTAAGTTACTCTTCTACTTATGTTCAATTGTTCAAAAATTTTAGGATATATCTTCTAGTGTTTAACTTTGGGTGTAACTGAGACAAGGGTAGTTTAATTGTAATTGGATTCTACTTGTTTCTTCTATTATAAATAGAGGCTGATTATACTCAAATTACATCAAATCAAAGAAGTTTTTCTTTTTTCCATAAATTCAACATGCACAAATCTACATGGATCACTAATTACCAAATCTAATTATTGAGATCATAGTTGTGAATTAGGTCAAGTACTTGGGGGTGAAGAATGTACCGTTAACTTTCTCAATTTTGTTGAATGCAATAACTCAAATTGAGACCCGAAACAAAGAACCAAACTTAAGGTAATAGAATAATTAAGTATTCAACCTTTGATGATGTTACATTTGAATTATATTTTCTCTTCAGAAAGTTATGATATTTGAGTGTATGAAAAGATAAACCTTATAAAAGTTTTCGTTTGATAGTATAAGGTTGATTACAGAAGTCCCTTTCAAAAATTGAAAATTAGTTTTTGACTTTCATTTTGTTAAATTGTGGAACCTAATTAACGCCCTATGCTGAGTTTGTCAGGGATCGACCTGCGCAAAGCCCCTGCCCGGTCCACACATTTCATTAAGGGCAGTTTGGAAATTTTACTCTTGTAATGTGGTTGACCTAATTTTCTCTTTATAATCGAGGGGTGTCGTTATTAAGGTTTTAATCATCTTATACTGAGGAACATATTGAGTCGCAGCATGAGAGGTTAGAGAGAAACACCTGTAAGTGTGTGATTTCTCTTGTAAAGTATTTCATCTTCATAGTGGATTACTACAGCAGCAGAAGACAGGACGTAGTCTCACCTTGAGGTGAACCAGTATAAATCTTGTTGTGCTTTTTCGTGTTAGTTTTTCCTTTCTTTTGCGTTTATTATTATTGCTCTCATTAGTTTGGAATTAGTGCGTTTAATTCCTAACACATTTAGTTTTTTTGCTTGTCTTATCTTTTTGAAAGGAAAAATATATTTTATTCTATGACTTCAATTTTATCAAAGGTTTTGTTTGTGTATAAAAAAAGAGTAGCCACCCTCTTCCCCGACAACTTTCAAGGCATTAAGAGAAAATATCTACTGAAGGGATTTATATTGTTCTTAAACTGAATAAAATATATATGATTTTCATAAATCTTCAATAATCAAATTTTTATTTCTATCAAAAAAGAGTTGTGAACTCCTTCCTTGTCAACTCTCATGGCATTAAAAGAAAATATCTATTGAAGGGCTTTCTCTTGCTCCTAAAATAAATTACATTATATATGAATTTCATAAACAAAATAATAGTTTTAAGTAACAAGTGTAGTACACATGGCAATGAATTGGCAAGGATCAATTTGAACATAATCCCTTTTACAGGTGAAAATTGTAGATTAGATCCTAGAGCAATTTGGTTAAGGTTTGTTTTAATAAAGAGACAATAACAAGAGAGAAAATAAATATTCTTAAATAATAATTGCAAAGTCTTAGAGAACTTATTGAAATGGAAATATGATGTTTTTTCTAAGGAAAAAAAAAACATGTCTACAACATATATATTCAGGAATGGTATAATAGGGATTTTTTGTGAACCTACTGAAGGGCGTTATTTTGTTCCTAAATTGAATAAAATATATATGACTTTTTTGCAATTTAATTTCCATTAGTTCAAAATCGGTATAAGAACCCTTTTTAGATAATATGGAACATGTTCAAGATGATCCAATCACTCATATAAGGGCCAAAAAAAAACTAATGCCACGTGAGGCCTCCGCAACTGCTTACCCCTGACATATAGAATACTGAAAATTGGGATATTTTTGTGAAAGAATGTAGCATCAACCTGAATTGCACATTATACTAAATAAAAACTAAATAAGCAAATACTCTTTAAGATAAATGCACTTGATTAGTAGCAACCTGCCATACTTGCATATTCTTATTAATGATGTACTGTCGGAGCACACGATGGTATTCTATCTATAAAATTGGTACATCCATGACGATGACGGTTATTATCGATCTACGACGACGAAAAGTAAACAGGGTAAGCCCGCAAGATCACCATATGGTGAAGGAAATGACCAGAAGCGATTCTATTGCCTTCATGGACAGATGGTCCTCCCCAGACTAGACTATTGAAATCTCTAGTACTTAGTTACAATTATTTTGGAAACGACTAGGAACCATGGATACTACAATTATTTAATTTATAGGGTAATTTTCAGAATAGGGTTGGCCCCCCAAGATGAGCATATCCTCCCACCGGATGAGCATATTACCTTGATTGACAAACGGTCTTAATATTAATACATGGATAAAAAAAAGGGTTATAATTTGGCTAATATATTAGACTATTGCTTATATAAAAACAAGCCTATTAAAATTGGACATTCAGTTAAACAACAACTTTTATCCCCCAAAAAATGTGCCAAATGGACAAAAATTGTTAAGTTGTGGAGCTTAATCAACGTCTTACGCTAAGTTAGTATTAGGGAAATTTGGGGATTTCACTCTTGTATTATGGTTGCCCTAGTTTTCTCTTTATAATTGGGAGGCACCGCTAGTAGGGTTTTATTATCACGGAGAAATACCTTGAGTTGCAGCTCGAGAGAGGTTAAAGAAAAGCACTTGTAAGTGTGTGTGATTTCTCTTTGTAAACTATTTAATTTTTATAGTGGATTAGTGTAGCGGCGAAAGATAGGACGTAGTCTCACCTTGAGGCGAACCTGTATAAATCTTGTTGTCTTTGTTCTCGTGCTTGCTTTTATCTTTCTTCTGTGTTTATTATTATTGCTCTTCTTAGTTTGGAATTAGGGTGTCTAATTCATAACAAATGGTATCAGAGCTTTGGTTCATGATTGAGAGCAATGACTAGCGCAGAAGGATCGGCACTAGGAACTAACAAGTTTGATGATATAGATTTTGCTTTCTGGAGGATGTAGATCAAAGATTATCTATACAATAAAAAGTTGCACTCACCACTTTTGGATATGAAACCAGAAGGTATGAAATATGATGAGTGGAATCTCTTGGATAGACAAGTGTTAGGAGTAGTCCGGTTAACACTATCAAAGAATATTGCTCATAACATGGTGTCGGAGAATACCATAATGGGGATGATGAAGATTTTGTCCGACATGTATGAGAAGCCTTCTGCAAATAATAAGGTACATCTCATGAAAAAGCTTTTTAATTTAAAGATGATAGAAAATACCTCAGTGGTAACACATTGGAATGAGTTTAGCATGATTGTCAATCAATTGACCTCCGTTTAAATTAAATTTGATGATGAGGTTCATGCCTTAATTCTTTTGGTCTCTCTACCAAATTGTTGGGAGCCAATGAGGGTTGCGGTTAGAAACGCTATAGGCAAAGGGAAGTTCATCTTTTATGATGTTTGGGATACCGTTCTTGTGGGGGAAGTTCGTAGAAATAACTCCAAAAATCATCGACATCTAATTCTGCCCTAATTGTCGATATTAGGTGTAGGAACTTTGAGAGAAATTCCAGAAAGGGCAAAGGTAGAGGGAATTCAAGGAAAGGAAGAAGCAAGTCCAAATTCGGAAGCAATGTGGAGTACTAGAATTGTGGCAAGTCTGGTCACATAAAGAAGAGCTACAAAGCACTGAAGAAGGATGAAAAGAAAACTGATACTAAAAATGCAGTGATTGAAGAAGTACAAGAGGCTTTACTCTTGTCAGTTGATAGCGCTATTAACTCTTGGGTGTTCTTTCACACCACTATGCACCGTGAGATCATGGAGAATTATGTTGTTGGAGATCACGGGAAGGTGTATCTCGCTAATAGAGAACCTTTGGATATTGTTAGTATTAGTAATGTTAGTTTGAGGATGTGGAATGGGTTAATTTGGATAATTCACAAGGTGAGACGTACCAAAATTGATGTGTAATCTGATCTCAATAGGGCATCTTGTTGATGAAGGTCATAATGTGACTTTTAAAGGTTGCATAGAAAGTCACTAAAGGAGCAATGGTTGTTGCACGAGGAGTTAAAAGTGGAACTCTTTACATCACTTGCATCTATAGAGATACGGTTGCAGTTGTTGTTGCAGTTATTGATTCTAATTTATGGCATTATAAGCTCGGTCACATGAGTTAAAAGGGAATGAAAGTGCTTCAATCCAAAGGGAAGCTACCAAGGTTGAAAACTATAAACAACAATTTGTATGAAGACTATATTTTCGGTAAGCAGAAAAGGGTTAGCCTTTCTAAGGCTAGAAAGGACCACAAGACAACAAAATTGGAGTTGGTTCACACAGATGTGTGGAGGCCTTCAACTGTTACCTCCCTTGGTGGTTCCAATTACTATGTGACATTTATTGATGATGCAAGCATAAAGTTATGGGTTTATTTCCTGAAAAATAAATCTGATGTTTTTGATATATTCAAGAGATGGAGAGCAATGGTTGAGAATGAGACAAATTTGAAGGTTAAGTACCTATAGTCAGATAGTGGGGGAAAATATATAGATGATGATTTTAAGCAGTATTGTGCTGTAATGGAATCAAGATGAAGAAGACCATTCCTGGAAAACCTCAACAGAATGGTGTGGCTGAAAGGATGAATAAGACTTTGAACCAGCATGCTAGGAGCATGAGATTCCATGCGGGATTGCCAAAGATGTTATGGTCTAAGGCTATTAGCACCACTGATCATTTGATCAACAGAGGTCCTTCAACACCATTGGCTTGCAAAATACTATAAAAGGTTTGGAGTGGCAAAGAGGTAAGACTTTCTTTCTTGAAAGTTTTTTGTTGTGTTTCTTATATTCATATTGATTATGCTGTTAGAAGTAAACTTCATGTTAAATCTAAGATATGTTTCTTTGATGGCTATGGTGGTACCGAGTTTGGCTATTGCTTCTAGGATGACCAAAGTCATAAGGTTATCAGGAGCAAGGATGTGATCTTCACAAGTGATGAAGCCAAGAAGTTTGAAGTGATTCAGTTGAGAGATCTTCCAATTATTGAGAGGGATAATATAGCTCAGGAAGACCAGGAAAACATAACCCAAAAAATAAATAAGAACATTTCTATGTCTGATCTCAGGAGATCTGCCAGAACTAGCAGATCACCACAAAGGTACTCCCTGCACTTAATTATATTTTGTTGAGCAATAAAGGTAAACCAGTGAGTTATGAGTAAGTCATGCAAGTTGATGAATCAATCAAGTGGGAGTTGGCCATGAGGGATGAGATGGATTCACTATTATCCAATCAGACATGGCAGTTGACTGAGTTAGCAAAAGGGAAGATGGCCTTGCAGAATAAATGGGTGTACTGAATAAAAGAAAAATATGATGGCAGCAAGCGGTACAAGGCAAGACTGATTATAAAGGGCTTTCAACAAAAAGAATGCATTGACTACACAAAGAATTTTTCTCCAATAGTGAAATTGACTACTATTAGAACAGTGCTTGGACCAGTGACAAATGAAAACTTTCACTTAGAGCAATTGGATGTAAAGACAACCTTTCTTCATGGTGATTTGGAGGAAAAAATTTACATGATGTAGCCACAGGGAAAGGAGAAAATGGTGTGAAAACTTCAAAAGAGTTTGTATGGTCTTAAATAGGCTCCATGACAATGGTATAAGAAGTTTAACACCTTTTTGAGTAGTAATGGTTTCTTGAGGTGCCATGGGGATCATTGCTATTGTGTGAAGAAGCTTGATGACTCCTACATCATTCTACTGCTATATGTTGATGACATGTTAATGGCAGGTGCTTGCAAACAGGAAATAGATAAGTTGAAAAGGGATTTATCCAAGAAGTTCGCAATAAAGGATTAGGGTTCTGCAAAACAAATCCTTGGGATGAGGATTACTAGGGATATTGATGTCTTGAAATTGTCATAAGAAAAATATGTGAAGAAGGTGTTGAGCAGATTCAACATGAATGATGAAAAACTAGTGAGCACTCCTTTGGCTAGTCACTTTAGGTTATCTAAGGAGTGGTCACCTTCTACATCGCAGGAGTGAGCCTACATGGTCATTGTGCCTTATGCTTCTACTATTAGCTGTCTCATGTATGTCATGGTGTGCACTAGACCAAACATAGCTCATGCAGTGAGAGTTGTGAGCAGATATATGAGTAACCTAGGTAAAAAACATGGGGAAGCAGTGAAGTCAATTCTTAGGTATTTGAGAGACACTACAGACTCAACCTTATGTTTCTGAAATTCACACTTGAGATTACAGGGTTATGTAGATGCTAACATGGCTGGAGACATTAATAGTAGGAAGAGTACCACTAGATATGTATACACATTGGGTGGCACAACAGTTAGTTGGGTCTCTAAGTTGCAAAACATAGTTGCTTTTTCCACCACTGAGGCATAATATGTCATTGTGACAAAAGCTAACAAAGAGATGGTATGGTTGCAATCTTTCTTGGAATAATTAGGTTTCAATCATGGGAAGAATGAGTTGTATTGTGATAGTCAGAGTGCTATTCATTTTGTAAAGAATAATGTTTATCATGCCCGAACAAAGTATATACAAGTGCGTTATCACTTCATTAGATCTGCTCTAGAGGATGGGGTCTGTGCACTTACGAAGATTGACGGGAGTCAGAATTCATCTGATATGTTGACAAAGACTATTACGATTGAGAAACTAAAATTGTGTGCAACTTTAGTTGGACATCTCTCTGAGGATTGAGCAGTTTTGTCATTGCAGAGGAGATATTGATGTTGGATTAGTCTCCAAGTGGGAGATTGTTAACTTGTGGAGCCTAATCAATGCCTTGTGCTAAGTCGGTATTAGGGCCGTTTGGGGATTTCACTCTTGTATTGCAATTGCCCGATTTTTCTCTTTTAGGGTTTTATTATCATGGAAAAGAACCTTGAGTTGCAGCCGAGAGAGGTTAGATAAAAACACCTGTAAGTGTGTGCGATTTCTCTTTGTAAATTATTTCATCTTTATAGTGGATTACTGCAGCAGGAGAAGACAAGATGTAGTCTCACCTTGAGGTGAACCTGTATAAATCTTGTTATCTTTGTTCTCATACTTTCTTTTTTCTTTCTTCTGCATTTATTATTATTTCTCTCGTTATTTTGGAATTAGGACATCTAATTTCTAACAAAAATCAGCCTTAATATTAGTACATGGATTAGAGATCTGAACCCATTATACACTCATTTTTAGGTGGCTGTCAAACCATTTGTCACTTCTTTCTCTATGATGGATTTTGAGTATGAGTGGTCAAGCAAAGCTTCAATGTTTGTTTTTTTTTTTTTTCATTTATGAGGAAAAGGAAAATCTCTTTCTTTTCTTCCTTCCAAGGTTTGTAAGAAGAATTTGTGTTTTCCGCTTCCCAATTGGCCATGACCAATTTTTGCACTTTCTTCACCATATCTAGTGGAGTTCAACTTGCCATTTAATATGAAGTTGTGTCTAAGGCCCATCCCAAAATGACTAGCCGACTTAGGAAACCTCTTTCCCACCTAGTAAACTAGACATATTTATTCTCACTAATCTATGTGGGACTATTACTTAACACTCCCCGTCACGTCCCTCATGTGTGGGGTTTTTGGGCTCTTACATGTGAATTATTTGGGTGAAGGCCTACATATGAGTACCTGCTTTGATACCATGTGAAGTTGGGCTTGGGTCCATCTTCCAAACAAAAGGAAGAGTACTTATCTTGAATGCGCACGACTTGCTCAATTTCACTTCAACCAAAATCCAACTTGACAAGCTTGATAAAATCATAGGATTAACACCTTAATTGAGGGATTTGGAATCCTAAACCATTGCTTTGATACCATGTGTGGAAGGCCTTGATCAAGGTGGTGGAAAAAGAGAGGAGGAAGAAGAAGAGAATAAAGGAAGAAGAGAGAAGAAGAGAAGAGGAAGAGAGGGAAGGGTGATTGAGAAAGATAGAGAGAGTTCTTAGGAGAAGACAAAATAGGCTAGGGACGAGTATGAGATGAGGATAGGCTTGATACTCTACCCCATGCCTTGAAACTCTTATTTATAGTTGTGGGAGGATGTTTACAATGATTACAATTCCCTCAAGGCTACAAACTTTATGAAAGAAAATACATAAGTGGACATACATCATCAAACATAAATACACCCTTATGCCATCCTTATGAAATTCATCTTATTTATTTTATTTTCAACACATAGACATGGGTGAAACTATTCCTTAACATTCCCCCTCATGAAATGCCATCCTTATGAAATTCATATAATCCATGTGTAACTATTCCTTAACACTCCCCCTCATGTCCCTCACGTGTAGGACCTCTGGGCTCTTACATGTGGATAATTTGGGTGGAGGCCCACATATGAGTACTTGTTGTAATACCATATGAAATTGGGTCCAAGGCACATCCCAAAATGTCTAGCCGACTTAGGAAACCTCTTTCCCACCTAATAAACTCAACATATTTGTTTTCACTAATCCCTGTGGACCTTCTCCTTGGTCTGTGGGCCATGAGCCCATCTTCCACATCTCTAGGATGTGTGGGCCTTCTTTGGTCATGTGTGTTTGGGCCCATCTTCCAACACTATTTTTTGTTGAGATGATTATTGATGATTAACCTCATGAAGAAGGTTGGAGAATGAGTATTATCTTCTTATTTGCCTGAAGGTTAAGTGTTGCTTCTTTGTATGAATCAACTTAAGGATTTTTTATTCGGTTTCCTTTCATTCATATAAGTTTCAGTTAAAGAGAAGTTTTCTATATCTTAATGTTGGTTTTGATCTTTGAAAAATTACTTGAATCAAGCCTAGTTGAATCTCTACTGTAGTAATGGTTTATTATGCTCAATACCATGGTAAAAATCGTTGAACAACCCTTAGAAGATTGACGCTCATGGTTATTTGTTGTTTAGTTTTTGTTGGAAGATATGATGTAATTAGAGTGTCAATGATGTAATTAGTTTATGTTTCTTGTCTCTTCTTCACTCTTACTAGGGTGAAAGGCATAATTTAATATTTTACTTTTATCAATTATAAATAGAGCTTATGGGGGAGGGTTTGGATAGAAAGTCCAAAACCCCATTTTTCTTCCTCTTTTCTCCCCAAAGTGTGTTCTTCTTCTTTCTCTATGATGTGATCTATGGAGTCCTAAAAATCAACATGATATTAGAGCATTGATTTTTAAGACTCATAGCTAAGGTTTTTTAGAATTCCATTGCTCAATTAATCAAAGGAGACCAGATTGAGAGTAATGGAATCCTTCGAGGTTTTTGCAAACTGTTGGTATAATCACGATAGGGAGAGTAGTTTGAGTGATTGAATATGATGATATTCACAGCAGTTTGAGACAAGGATTATTATACATAAACTGTACACATATTATTGGTTTCTTTGGTGCACTGCTGCATTCCTGGTGACGGTTTTCATCAACACATTACCCACTTTTACATGTTTAATTGGTTACTGTTGTTGTTGTGAATTATTGGTTTCTTTGCTGCTGTTGTTGATGAAGCCTCTGATGTTGTATAATTCATGGCTTGTCGCCCGATTGCTGCTTAATTCACTGTTTCCATCCCTTTATTGCCATTGGTCCATGGGAATCACATAACTTCATGGGAATAGAAGAGTAGCAGAAAAACAATATCGCATCTATCTTGAGGCATGTAGACAAGGGAGTCATCTTCCCAAATATCCAGTGTCGGAACGAGCTGTTGATCCCATCCTTGCTCATGATCCCTTTTGATCCATGATGCACTTATTACATTGTGTCTAAGCAACTCTACTAATCTCTCCAAATCGAGATTTTTTATCGCCTGACTAGTTGCATTAGTGACATTATCCGAGAATCCACAGTTTCTCAAAAATATTTTCCCTCCAACTAATGACCGTCCAAGTAGAGTAATTCAGACTTACAAACAACCAATCATCTATGCATCTTGAATTTAGGATCCCTGGCTTAGAACCTCAAGCAAAGAAGAGTGTGAGAGGAGAAGATAAGAAGAAGAGAAAGAGAAAGAGAGGAAATGAAAGTGTAAGTACCTAACTAATACAACCCCAACCAAGTTAGTCCTTCTCTACTAAGGGTTCTCACAACTCTCCCATAAGTATCACC
This sequence comes from Aristolochia californica, assembly GCF_029961685.1. Lineage (NCBI taxonomy): Eukaryota > Viridiplantae > Streptophyta > Magnoliopsida > Piperales > Aristolochiaceae > Aristolochia > Aristolochia californica. Next base: position 36,872,041 of record NW_027182279.1, on the reverse strand, counting down.
TCTGGGCAAGACTTTCCCATTGTCAACATCACGATGTACCCGACCATCCATAAAATCATTACTCGGAGAACGTGGGACCCCAGGCTTGGATATATCAAAATCTCTTTCTCCTCGCAAGTATCTATGGTTCTTTTCTCTGTCAGTAACACTGGGACACGTATCTCGTTCATCATCGGCCCAATCAGATGTGTGAGTTAACCTGACAAATGGAAGTGGGACTGAAAATAAGCTTTGTTTTTGTGCTTTTACAGATACACTTAAACTACCCAATGAGTTGAGCCTTGACTCTCCATTATCTTCAGAAGTAGGACCCATGGTCAGGCGAGAATAACGAATCTGAGGGCGCATGTAAAGCTCAGAGCCCGAATTTGACATCTCCAGTTTCTCTTGTCATACTTCATCGTTTGCTCTCTGCTTCTGTTTTGGTAAATCTTTCTGCCTCGGATTAGGACCTGAGAAAATTGTGGGCACGGTTGTATGTAAAGACGGAAAGTCTTCTCCCCTCAAAACAACAGCTTTCTCCACTGAGGTAACAGCTGCAGAGGCAGCCCGAACTGCAAGTGGCGTATAGGTAGAAGCTCCTACCGTCCTACCATCATGTGGTGCTACAGTACCATCCTTCTCCAAAAAGCCAGGCTTCGTCCATCCCATGGCAGAGGTGGAATGTCCGGATAGAGATACAGCAGGCCCTGACCCCCCAGAACCACCAGAAGCTGACATGTCGAACCTTTCATGCTCCTTCCTCAATGATGGTAAAGTTCAAGGGGGGTGGAATCGAAAGCCGGGGACCCATCTTTGGACCTCCAGAAATTCTACTCTTTGGTCGCGAGAGTACCACCACTTCCATAACTGGCAGGCCGAAATCGCGACCCGTTAGAGATAGGGGCATGGGACGTCGAGCTGGGGTTCCAACCATAAGATTTATTAAGATTCACAGAGACAAATTTGTTCCCCACTCCGCCAGGATTGGCCATGAACGTCCGGCACGAACGACCTTATTACTTGGGGATGACCGCCACAACATCAAACCCTTATTCCTTGGTCCCACGTATCGGTTAACGTGTTGGGTGCAGATGGTTTGGTACTCTTCATTTGGCACGCCATCCCGCTTTCAAATCTCCATGAGTTCATTTGCATTTGGTTTGGCACGGGGACTTTGCATTTGGCGGAGTGGGTGTAAGTGTGGGTCCTTGGTCCCACTTAATCGGTTAACCTGTTGGGTGCGAAAAGTCAAATACTTAACACAAATCACCAACATATTCCAATACTCCCCCGCAAACCAAACCCTCGGGTTAAACCCAGAACAAATTCCAAATACAAATGCAAATGCAAAGTCCCCGAGCCAAACATGCGAACGTGCGGGGATTCGAAGGTGGGACGGGTGAAACCTGCTCTGATACCATGTAAGTACCTAACCAATACAACCCCAAACGACTAGTTGATTATGGTGTGGAAAGTCAAATACTTAACACATATCACCAACATATTCCAACAGAAAGAACTTGGCTAGAGAAGTATAGAGGGAAAGAGAAAGAAGGGAAGAACCTTCTTTACAATGGCCTTTAGGCTTGCAAAGGGAACTTCGACGAATTGAGAGAAGGGGAGATGCTCTACCCCAAGCCAATGACCTCTATTTATAGTTTTAGAGAGGATGTTACAATGTCTATAATGCCCTTAGGGCTACAAGCTTTATAAAAGTACAGACATAAGTAAAGATGTTTCTCCTTGTCTAATTATATCCTTGTGCCATCTTTATGAGAAGTCTTCTTATTTTCCATGATGCCACCTCTCTTGGATGTGTGGGCCTTCTCCTTGTACATGTGGGCGTGATCCCATCTTCTAACATCCCCTCTCAAGTTGGGAGTTAGAAAACATCATAAATATCCAACTTGCTACAAATTATGGATAAGATCTTGTGAGTGACTGGCTTTGGGAGGAAATCTGCAACTTGTCCTTGTGACGAGATATGTCTAAGAAATAATATGCCGGCTTGGAATTTTTCCCGTATAAAGTGGCAGTCAACATCAATGTATTGGAACATGGGCCCCAACACACACGACCAAGGAAAATACACACATCTAAGAGAGGTGGAAGATGGGATCAAGTCTACAAATCAAGGAGAAGGCCTATAGGCCCACATAGTGGTGGCATGATCGTAAATAAAGACTCATCTCCTAAAGATGGCATTAATGTAATTAGTTTAAGTTTTAGGGTATTATGGTAATATTATAATTATATTCATCTATAAATTAAGCTTCAGGGGGAGGGTTAGGACACAAGTCTATAACCTTTTTCTCCCGCCTGTTTTCTTCCAATATGTTTTCTCTCATTTTCTCCATGAGCTAAATCCAGGGAGTCCTGAAAACCAACAATGTATCAAAGTATTGATTTTTAGGACTCGTAGCTAAGGTGTTTTAGAATACCAATTTTTTTTTCTCTGTCTCGTGCCCTTTTTTTTATTGGTATGGAAAACTTATTTATCTCTCCCAAGCTAATATATAGTAAGCCAATTTATGCATTGTCCAAGTGAAGATCATATGAATGTTTTGAGTCAAATTCTTCGCTACCTAAAGTCCTCCCTTGGAAAAGGACATATGTTCTAAAGAAACAACCACCTAAGGGTTGAAGGTTGTATAGATGTTGACTGAGTAGAGAATATTTTTTAGTTTGTGAGACAATTTTTGAAATAAGTAATCTACTCACTAGAGAGATCATGGCTTCGACTGACAAAGTTTACGAGAAAACCGCATTGGAGTCCCAATCACCGGCTTCTCCAACCATTCTGGAGTCGATATCACCTTGAGATTTCTTTTGTTTGGCTCGACCTTGATAGCACTTATTGTGATGGTCGCCAGCAAGCAGACCTAGATCGTCACTCTCCCAGTGCTAATATTGCAAGCCGTTCATATCCGTTCATTGATGTGTTGTTGTGTCATTATTTTTTGATGAGTTAATCTTTCGAACTCTCTGCCATTGCTGCCATCAAGAGTTGTATTGAGTTGCTGAATTTGTCCAGCCGACTTCCAGTTGTCTATTTTAATACTATCGCAACTCGTACGTTTATGTCGGGAGTTTTTTTTTTTTTTGGAGATTGTCACTGAGGTTATTCCAACAAAGTTGCTCGTTATAGGGAGACGATCACGCTGATTTCAGTTCCTGGATTGATTGATCATTCCAGCAAACTAATCTGAGTCAAAAGAGGATTTTGTATGCTGTCTTTGACGACCCCAGTTGTGTTTCTGTTACGGTCCCGAATCTGACACAAAGATTCTTTGGGAGGATCTGGGATCTGCCATGGGTTACGGGTCTTCCAGGCATTACTGTAGGGATAGTAAGAAGACATGGGAAAGACGAAGATCAATGGAGGATGAGAGAATACATGGGTTTTTTAGGAAAACCCTAACCTCGAGATCAAGCCTCTTTACGCTAGATTTAACCTAATTCTTAATACTTCAATGCTTCCCTTTCTCATTACTCATACCCCTTAAATAGGGTTTACCCTATTAGGGGTTAAGATAAAATATTACAAAAATACCCCTATAAATAAAATATTACAAAAATACCCCTATAAATAAAATATTCCAAAAATACCCCTTATGGCCTAAAACTGAAATAAATAAAGTAAATTAAAGAAAACAACTAAAATAATAATGTTATTACATGCATAACATTACACCCCATTGGAAGACGAGCTTGTCCGCAAGCTCAGAAGTAGTGTCTGTATGTCGACGTCTCCACAGGTGTCGAAGTAGCATCTGCGATAGCAATGACCCCCCATCTAGACGCCTAAATTGGAGTTTTTTTTTTTTTTGGCCTGGTCCGAGTTAGCCTGAGTTGACTCGGTTCAGGAACCCCAGTCTGGTGCGCAACTCAGCTTCGTGCGTTGATTAAATTTTCCTAACTTAGGAAAATTTGAATTGGAAGCCATCTTCTTCCTTCGACAGAAATTTCGCCGACGGGTCTTCGAAAATCGGAACCCTACCGTATCCTCCTACCGATCCTGAACATAGCGGTCGTTGGTCAGTGCAGGAACCTTGTCTACAGTTGCTCCTTCCCTCAAGGCACCGACGAAGGCGGGCAACGGTCGTCTTCCGTCCTCACGACCCCGAACAAGAGGGAAATTTCGTCGACGGAGTCTCCTGCTGCTTCTGCGGTGAACAACAGCCCTTGGAGGCTTCGCTGCTTGGAAATTTGCCAAGATAGACTCTCGAAAATATTTCCAGGTCGGAATGGCCGGAAAATTTTTCCTCTCCCGTGCGAAACGGAGTGTGGCTTGCCGTGAGCAAGGGAGGATTGATTGATTTCGACGTCTTGGCAGAAAACCTTGCCGAATGCCCCAAATCGTGATCCCCGCTGTGCGGTTTTGGATCTCCATGTGGGAAAATTTTGAAAGTTTTCGATGTCGTGCCTTTTTGCTCATCAGTGTTCGCCTCTATTATAGGGACTTCAGCCAGTAATGGAGACATATGTTTTGATTTTTTCGGCCATGGGCCGTTCATCCCGTCCGAGATAGCTTCTACTACCTCTTGTGCGCATATGTGGTCGGAGATTTGAGGTTGTGTGACCTGTTTTGCTGAAGTAGTGAGTTCCTCCCTTGCATAATGTTCAATGGAAGCATCTAACCGTGCTCGTATTTCTTCCAATTCCTTACCCATAGCAATCCATCTTTCTTGGGATATAGAATAACCCATTGTGTCCTCGCTCTGATACCAGTTGTTACGGTCCCGGATCTGACACAAGGATTCTTTGGGAGGATCTGGGATTTGCCACGGGTTACGGGTCTTCCAGGAATTACTGTAGGGATAGTAGGAAGACATGGGGAAGACGAAGATCAATGGAGAATGAGAGAATACGTGGGTTTTTTAGGAAAACCCTAACCTCGATATCAAGAAGGTGATCTCAAGCCTCTTTACGCTAGATTTAACCTAATTCTTAATACTTCAATGCCCTTTCTCATTACTTATACCCCTTAAATAGGGTTCACCCTGTTAGGGTTTATGATAAAATATTACAAAAATACCCCTATAAATAAAATATTCCAAAAATACCCCTATGGCCTAAAACTGAAATAAATAAAATAAATTAAAGAAAACAACTAAAATAATAATTTTATTATGTGCATAATAGTTTTGGTACAAAATTTACTGGGATTTCTAATTATTTTTCGTTGTTGGTTTCAGAAACTCCCGTAATACTTGTTGGATGCTCTATGTTGTCCCGTTCTGCTCAACAATCACCATCAATGCTTCGGGAAGACAAAGATATCTATATTTCGGTAATTTGGTTCAAACGCTGCTGATTTCCCTTTCTGAAAATATTTGCCTGAGTTGGTGGCCACAATGTTTTCTCTCTACTGGGTCTAATTGTCGTTATTACCGTCTGAAGTGTCTCTGGTTTTCTGTTGTCCTGTGCTATTCGAGGATGAGGACGACACTATTTCAGAATTAAAATTAAAATCGTGCTAAGATAGGTTTATCTTGATTTTAATCCAATGTCCAAGATTCGGACCAGACAACCGAGTCAATCTAGCTTGATTTAGACTCAACTGAACTCGGTCCCTTGGCTCCGGGGTAATATTATCTTGATTAATTGGCGGTGTATTCCTTGGTCAGTATATTATTTGGTTCATAATTGTTGGAAGATGGGCTGCAACCCACACGACCAAGGAAAACCCATATATCTAAGAGTATTATAAGATGGGCCACATGACCAAAGGAAGGCCCATAAGAAGCAGGACCCCCCATGATTACCACAAGTTGTCATCCTAATCACATAAGTAGAAAGATCAAGAAGGACTCACAAAGGCATCTTTATCTTATGGTCACATCCTAGAAGAGTTCTAGTTTGTGTTATGTTTGTCTTTTATCTATATTTAGAAATTTAACTATGCTAGTATTTTCTTTAAGTGTTAGAGTTTAGGTGTAATTAGGACAAAGATAGTTTTATTGTAATTGGACTCTACTACCTTCCTCTATTATAAATAGAGACTCATGTACTTTGATTACAACAAGTCAATGAAGTGTTTATCTTTTCCATAAACTCAACATGGTATCAGAGCAGATTCTGTGAGTTGACTTGGTCAACCCACAGAGATAATGAGATCCTTTTATCTAAACCATAAACCCTGAGTCTAGGTTCGTAGTTATTTTTTGTCTGTCCGTACACCCGTAGTTTGCTTTGAATTTTTCACCTCTATACTGAGATTTTCATATTTCAAATTATATATTAAAGGAAGTACATTTGAGCCTAATTGCCAAGGAAAAAATATTTTTTCCAATCGGAGTTATCTATAGAGAGATATAGATATTTGAATGAGCAAAGGTCAGATTGCAAAAGAGGTTCGAGCAGCAGCAAAAAGCTTCAGCTTTCGAGGTATTTTATGCTCTCAATAACTAGATTTTATATGGATAAATATATATCAAAATAAATATATGTAAGTCTATTCTTTTACCTATTCAACCAATTTTTTATCTGAGTTTTCTACAAAGAGAAATAGATATTTGAAGCAGCAAAGGTCAGATTGCAAAGAGGTTCGAGTATCAGCAAAAAGCTTCAACTTCCAAGGCATTTTATGCTATCAAGAAAGAGACTTTATATGAATAATTATATATAAAAAGAAATATATGTAAGTCAATTTTCTTACCTATTCAACCAATTCTTTGTATGATTTTTTTATAATGAGATATTGATCTTGGAAGAGTCAATGGTCATTTTGGAAAAAAAAAGGAGAAATAGTACTTAGTTCGGCCAGATGACAAAGACTGAAATCTATCAGATTATTTATCTTCTAATAATTATATTTTATGAAGTAAATTTATACTTGGATGAATGGTATTTAAGTCTAGTTTCATAAAGATAAAATTTTATATCAATCTGATATATATTTAAATATATATTTGCATTGGAAGAATCAAAGGTCATGCTGGTATCCTATTGAATCGAATAATCCGAATTTAAGCCGATTGTTTTGTGTTGGTATTTGAGTTGTTATATCAGAAAAATATCTCACTTCTCCCTAATTTAAGGGCTTATTAATACATCTACGTTATTTTGGCATATAGCTACATCTATGATATTTGGTTCAAGCTGGGATCACTGCCATTTCCTCCCAACTTGAGGGGGAGAAGTAGAAGAAGTACAAGAAAGAGGTATTTTATTCCATATGTAGTGGATAAGTTTATGTGAAAAAAATATTCAAGAAAGGGTGAGCACAAAATATGAAGCTTATGCATCTAAGAAAAAATATTTATATCGGATTATGATTATTTCATGGGTCCTTCTACAAGGTTTATTATTTTGGTTCGTGTTATATGTGTTGGAAGATGGTCGTGTTACATTACCGCTGCTACTATTATGTCTCTTTTGATGAGGCATTATTATTGAAGAAGGGTGGCCTCAGTACCTTTTCTCATACCATAATTTATTTGACTCTCAAAAATATCATGGTTGGGACACCATGAGAGTCAGTACCCAGATTGGGACACCATGATAAATTTAACTCTCAAAAATATCATGGTTGGGATACCATGAGAGTCGGTGTCCGGATTGGGACACCATTATAAATAAATCCACTACCCCCCTGTAATGGCTTTTATTACTCCTACCACTTGAGAGTCATTGTCCTATGAAAGGACATAGTGGTGGACACTTCAGAGCAATACTGATAGACACACTACCTACAGAAGATGGAGTGTGGCCTACATCCAACATTAGGACTGGAGTATGGAGCAATGTCTTACCGACTTGTAGTGATTTTAACTCTCACTTATATTATGCCAGGAGGGCCTCATGGAAGGACGCAACAATGTGAGGGGGAGTGTTGGAAGATGAAGACATATTGGAAGATGTGCCATTTTATACAAAAAGATTTTATATATCATTTTTAGCAAGCTGGGAATTCATGATGTTCTTTCACCCCCAACTTGAGGGAGAGTGTTGGAAGATGGGCTCCACCCCACACGACCAAGGAAAGCCCACATATCTAAGAGTATTATAAGATGGGCCACTTGACCAAGGAAGGCCCACAAGATGGGCCCAAACCCATAAGAAGCAAGACCCACCATGATTACCACAAGTTGACATCCTTATCACATAAGTTGAAAGATCAAGAAGGACTCACAAAGGCATCTTTATCTTATGGTCACGACCTAGAAGAGTTCTAGTTTGTGTTATGTTTGTCTTTTATCTATATTGAGTTATTTAATTATGCTAGTACTTATCTTTAAGTGTTAGAGTTTAGGTGTAATTGGGACAAAAGTAGTTTTATTGTAATTGGTTCATGTACCTTCCTCTATTGTAAATAGAAGTTCATGTACCCTGATTACAACAAGTCAATGAAGTATTTATCTTTTCCATCAATTCAACAACAACCTTCTGATGGACTCATTGTGGATTATTTTTTGTGTCTTTTTTAAAGGATTTTCATTATTTGATTGGGTTACTTGGGCCCAGGCCCATTTCAGTTGCTGCTATTATGTCTCTCTGACTAAAACATTATTATTGATGGACTTCTCAGTAGCTGACTATTGTAAGTATTCGTATTTTGATGAAGAAGAAAGTACATGGTGGCTTCATAATATTATCTTTCAAGTGATTACCCTTTACTCCCTTATTGGCAGTTTTAATCCTACCATTTGAGAGTCAATGCTCTGTGTTGGGACACCATGATGGAGGAGCTTATTACTACACTTCTGAGCAATGCCTATAGACCCACTACCTACAAAGGATTGGAGTGTGCCCAAAAGTCAAGTCTGTTATTCACCCAAAAGGTATTTTTTTAGCTACCCTCAAAATGTAGGTAGACTTTGTGCCCCATAGTAGGGCTACTTTTCTGCCTGTGAATTTGACAAGAAAATATTTTTGATTGTGACCATTTGGCTAAAGTATGGAGATTTGTCTTACAACTTAGAGTGATTTTTCTCTCTCTTATATTATGCCAGTTGGGTCTCTTGGTAAATAACAAAGAGACCACTAGCTCGAGGGGAAGTGTTGGAAGATATGATGGACTACCATTTTATACAAGAATATCCTATACACTATTTGTAGGAAGTTGGGCATTCATGATTTTCCCTCACCCCCACCTTGAGGGGGAGTGTTGAAAGATGGGCCCAAACCCACACGACCAAGGAAGGTCCAAGCATCCAACTATGTTAGAAGATGGGCTCAAGCCCATATGACCAAGGAAGGTCCACACATCCAAGAAAGGTGGAATAACACCTTATTTAAGGACATAAATCAAGATAGAAAGCCAGTTCTGGTCTTATCTTATGGGTCCCACATGATCTTCCAGCTCATGTAGATAGAGATACCAGCTCATGGTATCTTTGTGGGTTTGATCTTCAAATCTTGTATTTAATTCCAGCACATGCTCCTTATCTCTTAGCTAGAGCCAATTTGTATGAGGACTCTTGTTGACACCTCTTGAGCTCATGGTGGGTCCCACCATCTTGTGAGGCCATGGTGAGTCTCCCATTGTAACACTCCCCCTCAAACTGGGGGTGAGAAAACATCATAGATGCCCAGCTTGCGGTAAATGTTGGACAAAATTTTGTGAGTGACTGGTTTGGTGAGAATGTCTGCAACCTGGTTGTGTGAAGATACATGTTGGAGAGATAAGATATCGGTTGTGAATTTTTCCTGTATAAAGTGGCAGTCTATTTCTATATGCTTTGTTCTCTCATGGAAGACTGGATTTGATGTTATGTGAATTGCAGCCTGATTATCGCAATATAGATTCATAGGAGCTTCTTTGTAAAACCCAAGTTCAGTTAGGAGAGATCTGATCTATAGGAATTCACTGATTGTGTGTGCCATGGCTCTATACTTTGCTTCTGCACTAGACCTTGCAACTACATTATGTTTCTTTCTCCTCCATGTAACCAAGTTTCCTCCAACCATCGTACAGTATCCCGAAGTAGATTTTTTGTCATCCAGGGATCTGACCCAGTCTTCATTTGAGAATCCTTCGATGTTGAAGTGTCCATGATTTTTATAGAGGAGCCCTCTTCATGGTGCTCCTTTCAGATATCATAATATCCATTCTAGTGCTTTCCAATGACTGAGTTGTGGTTTGTGCATATATTGACTTACCACACTGACTGCATATGAAATATCTGGCCTCGTTACGTAGAGATAAATATGTCTTCCTACAAATATTTGATATTTTTTTACATCTATTTCTTTTCCAGTACCAGCACATAATTTTGTACTCGAGTCCATAGGAGTTTTTACTGGTCTCCTCCAGTAGGTCAAGGACATACTTCCTTTGAGATAATATAATGCCATGTTTGGATTGTAGTACTTCAATACCCAAAAAATATTTGAGTAGTTCGAGATCATTTGTCTTGAATTCAGTACATATCCTTTCTTTTGTCTTTTGGATGCCCTTAGGATCACTTCCAGTTACAATAATTTCATCAACATATACAACTAGAATTACCTTGCCCTCAGTGTGACTTTTAAAGACAGTGATCTCCAGAGCATCTATGAAATCCGAACTGTATGAGTGCTTGGCTAAATTTTTCAAACTATGCACGAGGTGACTGTTTGAGACCATAAATAGATTTTTGTAGTCGACATGTGGACTCCCCCTCAACCACGTACCCAAGTGGTTGCTTTATATAAATGTCCTCCTTTATATCCCCATTCATAAATGTATTTTTTACATCAAATTGATAGACTTGCCAAGAAGAGTTAGCTGCCAGAGATAATAACAAACGTACCGAGTTTAATTTAACCACTAGAGAGAAGATTTCTTCATATTCAATGCCATAACATTGTGTATGGCCTTTAGAAACAAGGCGAGCTTTCAACTGAGCCACGGACCCATCCAGATTGTGTTTCACCGTAAATACTCATTTGCATCTGACGGGTTTCTTATTTGAAAGAAGGTGGACTAGAGCCCATGTCCAATTTTCATAAAGAGCCTGCATTTCTTCATCCATAGCCGCTTTCCACCCTGGATGTTTGAGAGCCTCTTGATAGGATCGTGGTACATATATAGAGGAAATAGCCAATAGAAATTGACAAAAAACAGGGGATAGAAGATGACGAGACACAAAGTTTGTTATGGGATGAGAAGTAGAAGGCATGGTGCATGATCTAGGCTCTTTCTTAATAGAAATAGGACAAGTATCATATTCTCGGCCAAAAATAATCGGAGAAGATGGACTTACCTTGGTAGAATCCGACAACTCAGTAGGTGTGGTGTCAGCCAGTGTTTATGGGGTCTAAGTAGTTTCTGCAGTACGGAGCACAACCGGTCGAGGAGAACCTAGTACGGAAGATAAACCTGGAGGAGTATTATAAAAATAATATGAATATTCTGCAAAAAATGTGACATCCCGAGACACAAGTAAATGCTGAAGAGAGGGTTTATAGTAAATATAACCCTTTTGTGAGCGAGAGTATCCTAAGAAGATACACTTCACAGATTTGGAATCAAGTTTATTATGTTTTGGGGAGGAAATATGGACAAAACATTAACAGCTGAAAACTCTCAAAGGCAGTGAAAAAGGATCATCATCAGGTAATAATATAGAATATGAAGATTTTTTACCAAGAACGGAAGAGGGTAACCAATTTATAAGAAAACATGCGATAAGAACTACATATGGACAATAAAAATATGGAATTTTCATGGCATATATTAAACCGTGAGCTACCTCAATAATTTGATGGTTCTTCCATTCACCTACACCAATTTGTTGAGGGGTGTAGGCACATGATGTCTGATGAATAATGCCATTTTCTTGACAAAATGATTCAAGATCTTTGAATGTGTATTATTTGGCTTTATCCGACCACAGGACTTTAATTTTTTTCCCAAACTGAGTGAGTACCATTGCATGAAAAGATTTAAATATCAATGGTATTTCAGAATGCTCTTTAAACAAAAATAACCAAGTGGTATGAGTGAAGTCATCAATGAATGTAATAAAATATTTCACGTGAGAAATGTTGGATACACTCAAGGGTCCCCATACATCATTATGAATTAACGAAAAAGGAGAGACGCTTTTAGTTTCTAGACAAGGTGAGTATGGAGACCTCTGATGTTTACTCATTTGACATGTTTCACAATGAAGGTCCGATTGCACTTTAGGGGAAAAAATGATGAAGAGATTGAGTGGACAGATGTCCCAACCAGTTGTGCCAAAACCTAGTTTCAGTGTCACAGGTGGATGCATTATTTATTTGTAGCACATCCAGGTAGTAGAGCCCCCCTTGTTCACGGCCTCCACCAATCACTCGCTTCATTTTAAGATCCTGAAACACATATGAAGTGGGTGAGAAAGTGATAGAGCAATTAAAATGTTTGGTGAGCTAACTAACCGATAAAAGATTCAAAGGGAAAGTAGGAACAAAAAAGATATCAGTGAGCAGAAGTGATGGTGTAATATAAGTGGATCATTTTCCTTGAAGTTTATTTTTTGAACCATCAACAATGGTAACAAATTTATGTGAAAGACATGGAGAAACTGTGTATAGAAGATGTTTGTTACCTATAAGATGAAGAGTAGGCAGAAAACATACCTGAAGCGGTTGTGGCAGCGGTTGGTGAGGAAGTATTTGGGGAGGACCCCATCATGGTCTTCATCATAGTCTTCATCAGTAAAAGTATGTTTTGGAGTTGTAGTGGTAGACTGCTCTACATTGGTATTACTCACTAAGGCTTGGTTAGCCCTATTTTCATTAGCTTTATAAAATCTTTCGCGAGAGTGGCCCAATCTACCACATATAAAGCATTCTTTCAGATGAAAGCATGTGTCTCTAGTGTAGCCATATCCCTTACACTGGGTGCATTCCTTCCCATCTGTTCGGTAAAAACCAGTCATTCCACCTCTTCCTCTTCCCCCTCTATAAAATTTGCCTTGGCCTCGGCCTTGGTCAGATGGTGCTCCCCTATGTCCAGAGTACATAGCGGATGACATTTCAATAGTAGAGGGAGAACCGTCTAGAATATGGAGAAGTGTAGCACATACATCATCAAAAGTGAGAACCGCGGAATAGCTACGAAGGTTAGTCTTAGCAACTTCAATATGCGGTTTCATGTTAGCAAGTCATATGGCAGTTATCAAGGCCTCTTTCTGTTTATTTTGGACAGAGATATCTTTAGAGGTTTGTTGGGAAAATTTCCATTCTTGAAGAAAGTCTCAAAATTTGGCCAAATATTCATGTATATTGTTTCCTTGTTTGGTGGTAAGCATCCGTTGTAAAATATCATATGGCCTTTGAAAATTATCGGAGCTTGAATACAACTTGGCGCATGTCTCCCAAATTTGTTTAGCCATCTCTAAATGAATGACAATATTGGAGACATGTTCTTCCATACTGTTGATAAGCCAACTAATAACCAATGTATCCTCCTTTAATCATGTGGTATAAAATATATCATCTTCATCAATATATGGTCCACGGTTGGTGAGATGACCAACTAGGTCCTTTGTGATAAGAAATCGATGAACTGATGTGCACCAATTCATAAATTTTGATACCCCCCGTAAGGATACAGTGGTGATTCTGAGTATGTCACTCTTGTGACTCATGTTATCATCAGCCATAGTAGGAAAATCAAGTAAAATAGTTCTCCAATCAAGTAATCAAAATATGACCAAATGGAAGCCTTTAACCAACTCGGTTAATGGAGATGCTTAGCATAAATTCTAAGTAATTAATTTTAATTGATAATGACTCAGAAAAGGATCAACATCAGCCTTATTTATCCTAGAATATTTTTCCCACAAATTTATAAAAAAAAATCCAATATGAACTGGTCTCGGTCAAAGTTTTGTGCAAACCAACAAAAACTGCCTTGATAATCTCTTTTAATCAAAGATAATCAAAGATGCATATATTATCATAATTTTATAAGATGAAAAAAAGCATAAGGATATCTCTAAACCAAATCTTAATACATAAAACCAGTAGCATAAAATTAATAATATCAGAAATAAATACTTATCTTTTGAGCTTCAATCTTGCTTCATAAAGAGTCTTCTATGAGCATCTTTTAATCATATCTTCATAGAGCATAATGGGGATCCTAAATTGGTAGCTCTGATACCATGTAGAATTTAGGATCCCATGAATAATACCTCGAGCAAGGGGAGAGAGAAATAAAAAAATGAAAAAGAGAAGAGCTCTCGGGTAGAGAGAGAAGAGAAGGAAAATAAAAGAGAATAACGAGAGAACACTTCACATGAGAGAGAAGTAAAAAAAAAAAAAAATAAGAAACTTGCTTGAAGAATTCTGAGTTACAATCACCTGTATTTATAGTTGAGGAGGTGATAGAGTCCATGTACAAGTAATTTTAGGACTCCTAATTATATTCCAACTAGATCTCTCCAAGATAAGCCTATCATGATAAGATTACATTATCTATTTAAGAGACTAATTTAACTCAACTACAAACATCTTTTTTAAGGACGCGAATCAAGCTAGAGAGCCAGCTCTTGGTCTTATTTTGTGGGTCCCGCATGATCTTCCAGCTCATGTAGATAGAGATATCAGCTCATGGTATCTTTGTAGGTCCTACTTGATTTTCAAATCTTCTATTTAATTCCAGCACATGTTCCTTATCTCTTAGTTGAAGCTACTTTGTATGAGGACTCTTGTTGACACCTCTCGAGCCCATGGTGGGTCCCACCAACTTGTGGGGCCATGGTGGGTCCAACATTATAACACCGTACTAGGGTCTCCTAGACCGGTTGTGCCCTGTGCTATAGACACTACTCAACCCCCTGACACTCTAGTTGATACCACACCTACTGAGTTTACGGATCCCACCGAGGTAAGTCCATCTTATCCGGTTTTTTTTGGCCCACAATATGATACTCGTCCTATTGCCCTAAAAAAAGAACCCGAATAATGCACCATGCCCTCTACTTCTCAGCCCATAACAAATTTTGTGTCTCATCATCGTCTGTCCATTGTATGATGTCAATTTCTCTTAGCTATTTCTTCCATCTCTGTCCCAAAGGCTATACAAAGTGTTATGGCATTGATTATGAGGAAACCTTATCTCTAGTTACAAAAATGAACTCGGTACGTGTATTATTATCTCTAGCAGTTAACTCTTCGTGGCAGGTTTATCAAGTCGATGTCAAAAATGCTTTTTTGAATGGGCATATCAAAGAGAATTTATTTGCTGCAACCACCTTGGTATGTGTTTGAGGGGGAGTCCGTATGCTGACTAAAAACATTCCTTTATGGTTTGAAACAATCTCCTCATGCATGGTTTGATAATTTTAGCCAAACAATTATACATGATGGATTTCACAGATGCTTTGGAGATCATTCCATATTTATTAAAGACACACCGAAGAGCAAAGTTGTTCTGGCAGTAAATGTTGATGATATTATTATAATCGATAGTGATCCCGAGGGCATCCAGAAAACAAAAACAGGATATATGCTGAATTCAAGACAAAGGATCTCGGACTGCTCAAATATTTTTTGGGTAGTGAAGTACTACAATCCAGACATGGAATTATATTATCTCAAAGGAAGTATGTCCTTGACCTACTGAAGGAGACTGGAATGATGGATGCAGACTAGTAGAAACTCCTATGAACCCAAATACAAAATGATGTGCAAGTACTAGAGAAGAGATAGATAACGAAAAATATCAAAGATTGGTGGGAAATTTTATTTACCTCTATGTAACAAGGCCGGATATTTCATATGTAGTCAATGCGGTAAGTCAATATATGCGCAACCCACAACTAAGTCATTAGCAAGCACTAGAAAGGATATTATGATATCTGAAAGGAGCACCAAGAAGAGGGCTTCTCTATAAAAATCATGGTCACTTCAACATCGAAGGATTCTCATATGCGGACAGGGCCAGATCCCCAAATAATAGAAAATCAACTTCAGGATATTGTACGATGGTTGGAGCGAACTTTGTTACATGGAGAAGCAAGAAACAGAATGTAGTTGCATGGTCTAGTGCAGAAGCATAGTACAGAGCCATGGCACACACGGTCAGTGAACTCCTATGGATCAGGTCTCTTCTTACTAAACATGGATTCTAAAAAGAAGCTCCTACAGTACTATAGTGCGATAATCAGGCTACAATACACATCACATTGAATCCAATCTTCCATGAGAGAACAAAACATATTGAAGTAGATTGCCACTTCATATGAGAAAAATTAATTGCAAGCATCTTATCTCTCAAGCATATATCATCTCAGAATCGGGTTGCAGATATTCTCAACAAACCAGTCACTCAAAAAATTTTGTCCACCATCTGCAGCAAGTTGGGCATCTACGATGCTTTCTCACCCCTAGCTTGAGGGGCAGTGTTACAATGTGGGACCCACCATGGTTGCATGAGTTGGTGGGACCCACCATGAGCACTTGAGAAGCCAAGAGGAGAGCACACAAGCTGGCAAGAGTTGGCAGAATAGAAGATCTAGTGGGACCCACAAAAGATACCATGAGCTGGTATCTTTGACACATGAGCTTGAAGATTATGTGGGACACACAAAATATATTACATGAGCTGATAAATCCAGCTAAGAGGTCACGTCCTTATGGAGGACTTAGAATTCAAGTAAGTCACAAGTTAAGGAAGTTAGAATTTGGATAAGTTCTAAATTGAGTTGAATTATATTTGGAAACTGTACATAAATTCTATCACTCCTCCACAATAAATAGAGGAGCTTGTATTCATAATAAAATCATCAAGACAAGGAGTTCTCCCCTCTCCCTCTCTCGTGTAGAGCTTCTTCTTCTCCCCCTTTTTCTTCTTTTTCTTCTTGTTTCACCTCTACCCGAGAGCACTCTCTCTCCTGGTTGGTTTTTTCCCTTCTCTCTCTTACCTTGTGTTATGAACACAATAAAATTATTATTTTAGTTATTTTTATTTAATTTACTTTATTTATTTTTATTTTTAAGCCATAGGATTATTTTTGGAATATTTCAATTATAGGGGTATTTTTATAATATTTTATCTTAAACCCTGTAAGGGTGAACCCTATTTAAGGGGTACGAGTAATGAGAAAGAAAAGCATTAATTATTAGGTTAAACAGGGTTTTGAGTTCTCCTCAACGAGCTCAGGGGTGTGAGTTCTCTTTAACGAACCTAGGGTTTTCAAGCTTCCCTTTGGCTTGATCTTCGTCTTCCTCTTCCTCCTCCTTAAAAATCCTTGTGTCATATCTGGGACCATAACAACTGGTATTAGAGCGGGAACACAATGAGCCAAGAAGAATGGATGGCAATGCACACAGAAATATCCCTAGAAGAATGAATGCCGATGCACAGAGAAATGACAAAAGAGAGTGCACGATGGATTAGCAATGGACCGGAAAGGATGCGGGAATGGCGTGCAACTTAGATAAAAAAAATTTTTTCAAGGAAGCAACTGCCTACCGTAGAAACGGTCATACAACCTCAAATCTTTGAGCACAAAATACACACTGAACGAGAGTGTTATGGTTCTGGGGTTAAGTACCTATGTTGTTAAGATCTGCCCTTGCCATGGATCTCATCACCCTTCTTTCTCCTCTTTCCTCCAGATTTTCTATTGATGAGGAGATGATTTTTCTGTTCTTCGAACGTGCAATAGTTTGGGATGAATTGAGCTTTGAAGGAAGCTCGACCTGGACCTCAAAAAGGGAGAATCTGACCACTACTTTCTAATTTTTTTTAATGCTTAATCTCATTATAGCTCCTTCTCCTATTTAAATAGGATTAGGGACACAAATGACAAGCCCAACCCTAGGGCACCAAGTTCACGAGAATTACAAATAAACCAACATAAGACCAAAAGGAAATTCCATAAATTAATTCCTACATCTTTTTATTACCCGAGATGCTATGGAGTCCATAACATGTGTTTTCCTCTCCTAATAGGCTGGTCTTTTGGGTAGTATTGGCTAGGTGTTTAACATTTGGTATCAGAGCAGGCCGAAATGGGAGAGCCATCGAACAATGAAGATTGGAGGTCTACTGTTAGAGAAATGATACAATCTGGGCAGGAAGAGATAGTGGAACGTTTGGCGATTTTGATGGAAAGCAGATCGTCTCAGGTAAATGTTCAAATCCAACAAATTTATGTTAAACTTGACGAATTGATGGGGGTAAGAAACCCCATTCCTGGTGAAGGAGGGAGGAGCCTTGTGGCTATGCAGGGTGACCACTTTGTGGGTCGAACATAGCAGACCGTAAATGGCATGAGCTTGGGTTCTGGTGATGGGACCATCCTGAGGTACACAAAGTTGGATTTTCCACTGTTTAAGGGATCCGAGGACCCCTTAATTTGGTTATATAGGTGGGAGAAATTTTTTTTCCCATCAAAGAACAACTGAAAATGACGAAGTATGGTTGGCCGCCTTCCACATGCTCAATGAAGCGTAACTATGGGGCCACCAACTCGAAATGGAAAATTCGGACATAGACTGGGAAGAATTTAAAGATTTATGCATAATTCGGTTTGGACCGCCTGCTCAAAGAAATCCATTAGGGGACCTAGTCTTGCTGCGTCAAGCCGACATGATAGAGCAATACCAGAAGGCATTTAAAAAAAATTAGCCATAGCCAGTAAGATAGTCTGGGTGGATCAACAGGTGGGGTTATTTACTGCTGGATTATCAGAATCCCTCTGGTTAGAGGTTGAGCTCTTCGCTCCCTCTAATTTACCTCGAGCAATGAACTTGGCCCGCACTCTAGAGGCCAAACAAAAAGTTCAGAATCGTAAGCCTTGGCAGAATAACAGGTCCGCTACTAGCAGCACATGGTGCTCCAGTGCCCCTGAAAATCCTTCCACAACACCCAAGACTAATCAGCCTCCACCGACATTTATTAAAAAATTGTCAAGAGCATAAATGGAAGACAGAAGATCCAGAGGGTTGTGTTATAATTGTGATGAAAAATATACATTTGGTTATCAATGTCAGAAGTTATTTTGGCTAGAAGTGGAAGATCATGAAGAGGAAGAGCCCATACACGCAGAGCAGGTAGAAGAAGAACCAGAACCTGAAATCTCTCTCCACGCAATTACTAGCCTACAATCTACCAAAACTATGAAGCTTTGTGCCATCGTCAATGACCAACCTCTCCTCAGTTTGATTGATTCAGGGAGTACCCATAACTTCATTAGCAGCAACGCAGCCCAACAATTACAACTACAACTGCAGCCTCACCCAGTGGCTTCAGTGTCAGTGGCCAATGGAGACAAACTTTCTAGTTATGGGGTCAGCAAGGCCGTACTATTTTCTGTTGAAGGTTCTCAGTTTGAAGCAGAATTTTTTATTATCCCTTTAGCCGGATTTGATATGGTTCTCGGAGTTAAATGGTTGCAAACGTTGGGACCAATTTTGTGGGACTTCACCGCATTAACTATGACATTTGAGCTGGTAGGCCAACAGTTAGTTACAAGGACGCAAGGCTGACTTTCAGCCACAATTGCATCTACTTCAACAACAGCCTCCTTTGGCAACATCATTAGAAGATTTGTTGAAGGACTATTATGATACTTTTCAGGAGCCTACATGCCTTCCCCCCTTGAGAAGATGTGACCACAGAATTTGTTTGAAGGCTGGGTCTGAGGTGGTGGTGGTGCGCTCCTATTGCTACCCTCATTTACAGAAAGATGAAATTGAGAGACAATGTAAAATGATGCTTGAATAGGGACTCATCAGAAGGAGTACATCTCCGTTCTTGTCCCCAGTCCTACTTGTTAAGAAGCATGACCAGACTTGGAGATTTTGTGTGGATTACAGAGAACTAAATTCCAAGATTGTTAGGACAAGTTTCCTATTCCGGTGGTTGATGAATTATTGGATGAACTACATGGGGCCAGTTTTTCACGAAGTTGGATTTGCGTTCGGGATATCATCAAGTCTGTATTCACCCTCCAGATATTCAGAAAACAGCCTTCCGTACTCATCACGGACACTTCGAGTTTCTCGTCATGCCATTTGGTCTCTCTAACGCCCCTTCCACAGTTTTAGGAGCTTAAGAATGAGGTATTTAGTGATTATCTCAGAAAATTTGTTCTTGTATTCTTTGATGACATCCTCATATTCAGCAAGTCATGGCCTAAACATTTACAACATCTCCAAAAGGTTTTTCAACTTATTCAAGTTCATCGGCTTTATTTAAAAAGGACAAAGTTTACTTTTGGGAGCCAACAAGTTACTTATTTGGGGCACATCATTACAGTGGACCCAAAAAAAAATTGCAGCTATTACACAGTGGCCCGTACCAAGCAACATTTCTGCTTTGAAGGGTTTTTTGGGCTTAGCCGGCTATTACTGCAAGTTCATTCATGACTACGCGGCACTAGCAGCACCTTTAACAAATATGTTGTGTCAAAATTCCTTCCAATGGAGTAATGAGACCACCACAGCCTTTCAGACTCCAAAGACAGCACTTGCTACTACACCGGTCTTACTGTTACCAGATTTTTGGGAAATCTTTGTGGTCGAATGTGATGCCTCTGTGGGCGGTATAGGGGCTGTTCTGCTACAAGCCAACCATCCTATCACCTATTTCAGCCACCAACTTCCGCTACACCAACATAAACTGCAAGCATATGAAAGAGAACTTATTGATATAGTGAAAGCAGTACGCAACTGGTGTCCTCATTTAAGGGGTAGATATTTTATCATCCGCACTGACCATTATAGTTTGAAATATCTCTTAGATCAATGCATTTCTACATCCTCGCAGCAGTTGTGGATCAGTAAATTACTGGGGTTCGACTTCACCGTGGAACATAGAGCTGGCCGATTGAATACAGTAGCTGATTGTTATGGTCTTGGGTTAAGTACCTATGTCTTCCGCTCCTAACAAGCCGGTCTTTTGGGTAGTATTGGCTAGGTGCTTAACATTTGGTATCAGAGCTAGCTCCCTCAACGCACGTTCAAATCTCGGAGGGGGCGACTGCGAAGGGGGCGACCTATGCCAAGGGAGCGACCTTGACAGAGTAGGCCACCGTACGTGCGGAGGGGCTAACCTTGGCGGAGTAGGCCATCTCTAGAGTGGGCCGTCATGGACATCAGCCCGTGAAGGAGGGGTGTGATGTTATGGTCCTGGGTTAAGTACCTATGTCTTCTGCTCCTAACAGGCCAGTCTTTTGGGTAGCATTGGCTAGTTGCTTAACATTTGGTATCAGAGCGGGCTCCCACATCGCGAGTTCGAATCCCGGAGGAGTCGACCTAAGCGTAGGGGGTGACCTAGAGGCCAGATTAAAATTACTAGTGGGTCGTAGGAACTTAACAAGGGTCCGACCAATGTCGCTAGAGTGGGTCGCCGTGGTCGTCGACTCGCGAAGGTGGGGTGTGATGTTATGGTCATGGGGTAAAGTATTTAGGTCTTCCACTCCTAACAGGCCGGTCTTTTGGGTAGTATTGGCTAGGTGTTTAACATTAATGCTCTCTCCCACCGATTTGAATCTTCGAGCCAATTGAATGCCATCAATTACCCCACTCCTACAGTGCTGGAATCTATCAAGACAGCGCACAGTACTATTCTCGAGTTGCAAGAATTACAACAGAAAATTACAGCGGGACAAATGGCCTCCTCTCTGAGAATTCATGACGGTATTATTCTTTACAAGTGTCACATTTATTTGCCTCCAACGTCTCCTCTCATTGACACAGTGCTCTCAACTTATTATAACAGTTATCATGAAGGCATCCAGAAAACTCTCTTTCGGCTTAGAAAATATTTTTATTGGGAAGGTATGAAATCCTTGGTTACTTCATATGTCTCTACATGCACTGTATGTCAACGCAACAAGGCCGAGCATTTAAGCCCAGCAGGGGTACTCTAGCCCCTCCAACCTCCCACTCAAGTTTGGTCTGATATCACAATGGATTTTATTGAAGGTCTGCCAAAATCCTTCGGAAAATCTGTTCTTCTGGTGGTCGTGGACAGATTCTCTAAGTATGGACATTTCATCCCTACACATTGTTCGGCTCCATGGCAATCCAAAGTCCATTGTCAGTGATAGGGATGTCATCTTCACTAGCCAGTTTTGGGGTGATCTATTCCATCTCTGCGGTACCAAATTAAATTATTCATCAGCCTATCACCCTCAATCAAATGGCTAGACAGAGGTGCTCAACCACACCATTGAAATGTATTTACGGTGTTTGGTTGGAGATCGTCCAAAGCAATGGGTGGACTGTATTCCTTGGGCAAAGTACGCTTACAATACCTCCTTCCACACGGTCCTACAGGAGACACCGTTCCAGATTGTATATGGCAGGGATCCCCCCCAGCTCCTTTCATATGTTCCAACGTCCACTAGGGTGGACACAGTTGACACTGCTCTTATTGAGAGGGATAAATTGCTAGCAGTTACACACCTACGTTTGTCGCAGGCCCAAGCCAAAATGAAGGAGTATTGTGATCAAGGACACAGACAATCAATACAACATTGGTGACTTGGTTTGGCTTCGCCACCAGTATTACCAGCAATCTTCCATGGCAGGCAGCAGGCATAAGTTATCGCCCAAATACTTTGGGTCATTCGTCATCTTTGAGCGAGTGGGTGAAGTAGCCTACAAACTCTACCTACCTCTAGATGCCAGGATCCACGATGTCTTTCATGTGTCCTTCCTCAAGCAATTCAAAGGCAGCGACCCTCCCCTCACGTCATCTCTACCACCCATGGAAGAAGGTCAGTTATCTCTCATGCCAACCCAAATTTTAAATGCTCAGTAGAATGCACACCGCAGGGAGATTTTAGTTCAATGGGCACGCTCAGACGCCAGCAATGCTACTTGGGAGGACATTGACGTTTTCTAGCAAGCCTACCCCATGTTTAAGATTGCGGACAACCTTGTTTTTAAGGGGGGGAGTGATGTTGTGGTCTCGATAGTAGGAACTCAGGCGTAGTGACACAGTGGAATTATGAGTTAAAATGGCTTACGCGTATATGTCTTTTAATGATTTGATTCATGTAAGTAGGGAAGCCTTAATGGCATTCTTGTAATAACTCTGTTTTCGGATTTAGCTTAAGGGCTATTGAATGGAATGAAAAACTAAGAAAGGATTTGGGATCTACGTTCTCCCTAAGTGACCAGGGTGGGCGTTCCCCTAGAACCCAAGGTGTAGACTCCCTTTGACGAGTCTAAATCCCCTACTCCGGCACCCTTTTCCATCCCCTCTCTTCTATAATCCATTTTTAACCCACGTTCCCACAAAATCGACATCATAGGGAGACCAGAGAGATCTTTGTGACCAGGCTCTACCCCAGAAACTCAAGGCGACTTCTTCCATAGACGAGTCACTCGATCCATGGTCAGAGACCACAACAAAGGCAATCGACTGAGACACTATCGCAGACGGGCAGGAGACGCAAGAAATCAGAGAGGGCTCGGTCTCCCCAACGGCGGCAACATTCAAAATCGGGGACTCCGATATTCCAAAACCGGAAGGTTATTCAACACACCCTTCATCGGAAACTCCGGAATGGGGTTTGGCATCAAACCCTATCCCACTGGATGTCATACGTCTTCCCGAATAGAAGACGCAGGAAATCCGAGAGCTCTCTGTCTTTGAAAAACTTATTATAATTAGAGTACATGAACCTCTATTTATAATAGAGGAAGGTAGCAGAGTCCAATTACAATAAAACTACCTTTGTGCCAATTATACCCAAACTCTAACACTTAAAGATAAGTCCTAGCATAATTAAATAACTCAATATAGATAAAAGACAAATATAACTCAAACTAGAACTCTTCTATGAAGTGACCATAAGATAAAGATGCCTTTGTGAGTCCTTCTTGATCTTCCAACTTATGTGATAAGGATGCCAGCTCGTGGTAATCATGGTGGGTCCTATTTCTTATGTGCTTGGGCCTATCTTGTGGGTCTTCCTTGGTCGTGTGACCCATCTTATAATACTCTTATCCTTGGTCGTGTGGGCTTGGGCCCTATCTTCCAATACTTCTCCTCAAGCTGGGGGCGAGAGAAAATCAAGAACTCCCAGCTTGTTACAAATGATGTATATAATGTTTGTTTATAAAATAGCAATCCTCCAATCTTCCAACACTCCCCCTCAAGTTGGGGCAAGAGAATATCAAGAACTCCCAGCTTGCTACAAATGATGTATAGAATCATTGTGTATAAAATGGCAGTCCTCCAATCTTCCAACAGTCACCCTCTCGTTGGTGCTTTCTTCCGTGAGGCCCAACTAGTCAATTCAAGTGGGTATAACATAGATGTAATAATAAGTTCCTCTGTCATGATGTCCCTACCGTTGACATTTGATATTTTTTACGGAGTACTAAGTTCCTCCATCATGGAAACCCAACAATTGACATTTTTTATATTTTTGACGGGGTATTAAGTTCCTCTGTCTTGGAATCCCAATCGTTGACATTTGATATTTTTGACGGGGTATTAAGTTCCTCCAACATGGAATCCCAACCATTGACATTTTTATATTTTTGACGGGGTATTAAGTTCCTCCATCATGGAATCCCAACCGTTGACATTTTTTATATTTTTTTATGTGTTATTAAGTTCCTCCGTCATGGAATCCCAACCGTTGACATTTTTTATATTTTTGATAGGGACAAATAAATAATGGTATGAGGACACCGCTTCTTCAATAATAATGTCCCCAAAGAGACATAATGCTGAATATAACACGACCATCTTCCAACACATATAACACGAACCAAATAATAACCTTTGTAAAAGAACCCATGAAATAATCCGATATAAAAATTTCTTCTTAGATGCACAAGCTTCATTTGTGCTCCCCCTCTCTTGAATATTTTGGTCACACAAACTTTATCCACAACATTTAGAATAAAATACCTCTTTCTTGTACTTCTTCTACTTCTCCCCCTCAAGATAGGAGGTAATAGCAGTGATCCCAACTTGAACCAATTATCATAGATGCAGCAATAAGCCCAAATAACATATATCTATGAATAATTCCTCAAACCAAGGAGAAGTGAGATATTTTCCTGATATAGCAACTCAAAAAGTGATTCAAAACAATGGGCTTAAATTCGGATTTTTCAATGCAACAGGTTACCAGCTTGACCTTTGATTCTTCCAATTCGAATATATCTTTTAATATAGATCAGATTGAAATTAAATTTTCTCCTTATGAAAGTAAACTTAAATATCTTTCATCCAAGTATAACATCACTTCATAAAATATAATTAGAAGAAGATAAATAATCTGATAGATTTCGGTCTCTATCATCTGGCCGAACTAGGTACTGTTTCTCTTTTTTTTCCAGAATGATCATTGACTCTTCCAAGATCAATATCACCTTATAAAAATATCATACCGAGAATTGGTTGAATAGGTAAGAAAATAGACTTACATATTTTTGTTTTGATATATAATTCTGCATATAAAGTCTCTTTCTTGATAGCATAAAATATCTCAGAAGTTGAAGCTTTCTGCTGCTACTCGAATCTCTTTTGCAATCTAATCTTTTCTGTTTCAAATATCGATTGCTCATTGAAGATAACTCAGATAAAAAATTGGTTAGGTAAAAGACTAAACTTACAGATATTTATTTTGATATATATTTATCCATATAAAGTCTAGCTCTTGATAAAACAAAATACCTCGGAAGTTGAAGTTTTCTACTACTAATCTAACCTCTTTTGCAATTTGACCTTCACCCATGCAAATATTTATATCTCTCTGTAGATAACTCTGCTTGGAAAAAATCATTTTTCATTGGAAATTAGACTCAAATATATTTCCTTCAATATATAATTTTCAACAATAAAATCTCCTTATAGAGGTGAAAACGCAAAGAAAACTACGCGTGTAGGGACTGAAAAAAAAAACTAAAAACCTAGACTTAAGGTTTAGGGTTTAGACAAAAGGATCTGACTATCTTTGTACATTGACCAAGTCAACTCACAGAACCTGCTCTGATACCATGTTGAATTTATGGAAAAGTGAAATACTTCATTGACTTCATAAAATTATTATAATCAGAGTACATGAACCTCTATTTATCATAAAGGAAAGTAATAGAGTCCAATTACAATAAAACTACCTTTGTCCCAATTATACCCAAACTCTAACACTTAAAGATAAAATCCTAGCATAATTAAATAACTCAATATAGATAAAAGACAAACATAACTCAAACTAGAACTCTTCTAGGACATGACCATAAGATAAAGATGCGTTTGTGAGTCCTTGATCTTCCAACTTATGTGAAAAGGATGCCAGCTCATGGTAATCATGGTGGGCCCTACTTCTTATATGCTTGGGCCCATCTTGTGGGCCTTCCTTGGTCACGTGGGCTTGGGCCCTATCTTCCAACAAACAGTGTCTTATCTACACTTCATCTCTTATAGTCATTATTTCTTAAGAATTCACTTTATCTTTCATATCACTCTCTAGAAGCTTGATATAACCCATATAAAGCTTCATATAATTTTTATACATGGTCAAGCTTGCTTATATCTTCAAAACCTTTAGTTTGTTCAACATATAATTCTTCTTTAATGTACCCATTTAAAATTGCACTATTTACATCCATTTAGAACAATTAGAATTTCATTTGACAAGCATAGGCTAGGAGGATTCGAATTGCCTCTATTCTTGCCATAGGTGCATATGTTTCTTCAAATTCAATACCTTCTTCTTGGTTATATCCTTTGGCAACTAACCTAGTTTTGTTTCCTATTACCTGATTTTCTTCATTTCACTATGTTCCTATGATATTTTGATTATTGGGTCTATGTATAAGAGTCTAAACATTGTTTCTTTCAAATTGGTTCAATTATTCTTGCAATGCCATAATCCAAAAATCCTCTTTTTTGGCCTTAACAAAGTTTTTGGGCTCTGTTTGAGAAACGAAAACACTATTGGCCATAGTCTCATGAGTTGTTCTTCTAGTTGTAATTTTGCCTTGAGGGTCACAAATAATTTGTTATAGGTTATGACTAGCCATGAACTTGTAGTTCATTGGCTCAATAAGTGATTCATCTTGGTTATTCAGGTCATTTAGGTTCTCTTTAAGATTTTTGTCTTGAGGTTGAGATCCCGGGGTTTAATCGAAGGGGTTTCCTTTTTCAACATCAAAACTAGGAGTTGAAATTGGATTTGGTGAATCCAATTCGTCAAACAAAACATGAACTGACTCCTCTACTCTTATATATCTTTTGTTATAAACTCTATATACTTTGTTATGAGTAGAATAACCCAAGAAAATTCCAATATCAGTACTAAAGTCAAATTTCCCTTGTTTTTCCTTTGGTTTCTTTCAATATGAACACTTTGCATCCAAATATTCTAAAATAAGTAATGTTGGGAAGGGTTCCTGTATACTACTCATATGGAGTTTTTTTAAGAAGTAGCCTTATGCTTACTTGATTAATGATATAACATTTGGTGTTTATAGCTTTAGCCCAAAACTTATATGGCATCTTATATGCATGAAGCATAACTCTGGCCATTTCAATTAAGGTTCTGTTTTTTCTCTCAACAACACCATTTTGTTGAGGAGTTGGAGGAGCTGAAAATGTATGGTTTGTACCATGCCTTGTGAAATATTCCTCAAATTGTGCACTTCAAAATTCTCCTCCATGGTCACTCCTAATTTTGATAATGTTACATTCTTGCTATTTTTTCATTTTTTTCACATAGTTTAGCGAAGGTTGGATAAGCATCATCCCCATGAGCTAGGAAATCTATTCATGTCAACCTGGAATAGTCATCTAACACCACTACAGTGAATCGCTTCCTATTTAGGCTTATGGTTTGGGTAGGTCCAACTAAGTCCATGTGGATTAGTCGAAGAGGATGAGAGGTTGAAACTTCATTCTTGGTCTTTTATGCCATAACCAATGTTGAAAGATATGATGTAATTAGAGTATCATTGATGTAATTAGTTTATGTTTTCTATCTCTTCTTCACTCATACTAGGGTGAAGGTATAATTGTCACTGCCAAATTGGTTTATTTTTGGAAGTTTGCTTTGTCTATTGGCATCTTCCCGTTGTTCAATTTCCACTTCATCATTGATCGTTCGATACTGTTATCTCTGTTGCTGCACTATTGTCCATCCCGAGTTGGCTAAGATTGCATATTAAGCAGGTTCTTTGCTGATCTTTCCATTATCCTACCTAACTCTACTCTTCGTTGACCTGGTCCTTTGTTAGTTCTTGACTCTGCTCAACCAAACTTGAATTAACTCATTATCTAGTGAGTACTGATCTGACTGACTCAATACTTAACTCGGACCAAGTCAACTTGGACTCACGAGTCAGCTTGACTCGATCATCTCACCTCGGTCGCTTGACTTAGTCTGAGTCTTCCACACTGCTTAGATTGACTTAGTACCTGACTCTCCTTAACTCGGCGTGACTCTTTTTTTTGTGACTCGACTTGACTCACTCACTCACTGTCAAATCCACTATCTACTATTTGTAATATGCTATGGCTTAACTTCAGCTTGATTATTAACATTATTCTCCACTTATTACTTGATGAAAAACTTCTTTATTCAAGGATGGACTTGCTGCGGATTATTTCATGTGTCCTTATTACTCTTAGGGACTTTCATTATCTATAAATTATCCGCTGCTATATAACTGCACATTTGGTACGTGTTATTTAGGCATTGCCTCATTACCGAAGTTGCTATTGTATCTCTTTGATTGAGACATTATTATTGAAGATGAACTCCTCAGTTGCTTGCATTGGGTTCATTATTTGTTGACTATTGTTGGCATTGGTTCATATGATGAAGAATTTGAACTACTTAGGAAAATAAAGTATATGGTGACCTCGACTTTTTCATCTTATCTTTCTTATCATTACCCTTTTGTTATTTGGCAACCTTTCTCGTACCATCCATTATTTGACTCTCATTACCTCCTTTGACCAACCCTTATGGAACGTTGTTTTGGTTGGTCCCCTTTATATATATGGGTGTGTTTAAGTTCATTGATACTTTTTATTGGTACCCTGGGTTTTTTTATAGTCGTCTTGTGAATGACAGGCATTACCTACTTTAGTGATTATTACCACTATAGTCGATCGAAATCATTTGAGGTTGGTTTCGACTTATGTTTTATTACCCATTTCTACCCTTTGAGAGTTTGTGCTTGGTTTCTCACATATCCTGCGGACACCGTGATGGAGCGGATTATTACTATATTTATGTTATTTATTTAAAGTTGGGATTATTCCCTTTACTTCCCAGCTTGAGGGGGAGTGTTGGAAGATATAATATAATTAGAGTGTCATTGATGTAATTAGTTTGTGTTTTCTATCTCTTCTTCACTCTTACTGGGGTGAATGATATAATTATAATATTGTAATTTTAGCATCTATAAATATAGTTTAAGAGGGAGGGTTTGGACTAAGTCCATAAACCCATTCTTCCTCCTCTTTTTTCTCCAACGTGTGTTTTCTCCTTTACCCTAGATGTAATCCATAGAGTCCTGAAAATCAACAACCAAGATTCATCAATGTTTGTACCCAAACATATGGAACTAGTTGACGGTCTATTGACTATGTTTGCTACATAGATATTCCTATATGTATGTTTCTCTAGAAATAGTTCATCATTTTCATTCTTTACTGAGCATTTGTGCTATTCAAATGAAACATTTTTTTCTTTATCACATAATTGACTAATGCTAAGTCATGCATCAACCCTTCTACATAATATACATCAGATATGAAAGAGGTTGAGGTACCCATTTTACCAAATCCTTTTATGGCACCTTTGCAATTCTCCAAAAGATACATGACCTCCATCTTTGGTATTGAGTTCAACAAACTTCTTCTTGTCACCGGTCATGTGCCTTGAACAACCGTTTTCCAAAATCCAAACATTTTTCGGTGCCTTGGCTCGAAGACATACCTACACCATGAAAGATGTAACCCTTAGAGATACATTTTAGGTTGGGTCCCTTTGGGATGACATTTGATGCGCTAGGTGATTTGGGCTTCCAAATCTTTTTTTCTAAGTTCTTTCGGGATACCACAACCTTTTTCAATTGATTTGGGTTTCAAGTTTGTTTGATACCTTTTTCATTCTTTACTTTGCAAATGTGGGCTTAGTGACCCATTTCATTGCAATAGTTTCATCTAATGTGATGAATGGGAGATAACTTCCTATTTTGCTTTGATTTTTTCTCTCCAACTTTCTGTTATGGACTCAATAAGACTGAGTCATCTACTTTACTTTTATTATTTATGTTGCTTTTAATTTCGAATTTTATTGATTTGTAATAAGACTTAAAGGTAGGGGTAGAATTGGGTTTAATAACCCTAACCTATGTTGATGTTAATTACCCTATTTAAGGGGTAAGGATGGAGAAATAAAGGAAGTTCGGAATTAGCATAAACTAGGGTAATTTAGGTTCCTTCTAGGCTCTCTATTCTAGGGTTCTTGGTGTGAACTCTCTTGGGGGTTTGCTGCATCCATTGGGGACTCTTTGAGGAGATCTTGGAAGGAAAAGGAGGAGGAATCAGCCTTCTCTTCCATGCTACAATAGTCATCCATCTCTTCCACGAACCAGCAGTGAGGGAAGGAGGATTTGTGTGAGCCTTAGCATCAAGAAAGGGATTTTTGAGTTGCTGAATTGAAGGAGGTCTTCAAGAGGTATTTTTATCTATCTTTTTCAAGTTTAGAAGAGCTAGAGACTGCCCTCTTTACATTCAGCATTGGTAGTTGCATGAATTCAGAAACCCTACTCATTGACGTGAGGTATAAAGTGGGGTTTCATAATTGGATCCTTAAAACAGTCTCTTGATTGAATTGGTGCATCTATAATTGAGAAAAGGAAACTCCTTTTCAATTAGAACGTGAAAGGAGAAGTATAAGAGAGTTCTTTTCACAAAAACGTGATAAGAAACCCTCTAACAGTGCTGGATCCTTATTCAACTCGCCGAGTTACTAGATCCATGGCTAGGGACCATAACAACTTGGTATCAGAGCAGGGTAACCCGGTAGAGAGAAGCACCAATGAATACTTTGAATTGCTTGAAAGAAAATTTGATATTGTCCTAGAGAGGTTCTCAAAAATTGATATCGATATGGAGGCCTTGAAGGGAAGGATGGATAGCATGGAGAATGGTCTAACTATTGGCAAGAAATTTGCTGCATTGGAGGAGAAGTTCACTCTCAGTTTGGAAACTTTGAAAGGAAGGATGGATAGCATGGAGACTGATCTGAGCACTGGCAAGAACCCAATTCCGGGAGACCATTCGCAGATCAGAGGGGGAGATGAGTTTACTAGACACACAAGTTTCTCGGATCAGCAAGGACCCTTCATTCCGGGGGGACACCTCAACCATGGGGGAGGGACTGTACCCCTCATTCCAGATCAGAGAGGAGGGGACCATTCGTATAACAGAGGGGGAGATGAATTTCCGAGGCGCACGAGTTTCTCAGGACAGCAAGGACCCCTCATTCCGGGGGGACACTTCTACCAAGGGGGAGGCACTGTTCCGAGGTATACTAAAATGGAATTCCCTACTTATAATGGATCAGAAGACCCTTTGATATGGTTGTATCGATGCGAAAAAAATTTTAGCCATCAGCGAGTCCCAACCTATGACCGAGTCAACGTAGCTGTTTTCCACTTACTAGGGGAAGCACAACTTTGGTACCAGCTAGTTGAGGTTGATAGCGAGGTGGTAGATTGGGATGAATATAAGCGACTGTGTTCTCTCCATTTTGGTCCTCCGGCTTACAGTAACCCTTTGGGAAATCTGGTTTTACTACGCCAAACTGGGGCCGTGGAGCAATATCAAAAATTATTCCAGGAAAAATTAACACGAGCCAGCAGTATGGTACAAGTGGATCAGCAAGTTGCGCTATTTACAGCAGGACTGACGGAGGCCTTAAAGCTTGAGGTGGAGCTCTATGAACCTGTTGACTTATCCAGCGCTATGAATATAGCTCGTGCTTTAGAATTGCGACAACAGGCACAACACAGATGACCTCCAGGGTCAGGGGAGCGCATTCCTCCAAGAAACAACCCGGGTATTACTTTGACAGGGGATCTGAGATCTAGTCATCCTACAACTCCTTATATAAAAAAATTGACAAGTGCTGAGATGGCAGAACGGCGGGCTAAGAATCTATGTTACAACTGTGATGAACCATATCGGGTTGGGCATCAGTGCAAAAGATTGTTTTTTATCGATAAGGTTGAAGATGAGGATATCGAGGTGACAGAGGATATGATTGAGGAAGAACCACCGGACATCTCCCTGCATGCCATTACTGGGCAGCAATCGGCCACAACTATGCAAAATGGGAGCGGCTCGACAACTTTCACCAGGTCTACCCAGCTTCCGAGCTTGAGGTCAAGCTCGATCTCCAAGGGGGGGCAGATGTTATGGACTCAATAAGACTGAGTCATCTACTTTACTTTTATTATTTATGTTGCTTTTAATTTCGAATTTTATTGATTTGTAATAAGACTTAAAGGTAGGGGTAGAATTGGGTTTAATAACCCTAACCTATGTTGATGTTAATTACCCTATTTAAGGGGTAAGGATGGAGAAATAAAGGAAGTTCGGAATTAGCATAAACTAGGGTAATTTAGGTTCCTTCTAGGCTCTCTATTCTAGGGTTCTTGGTGTGAACTCTCTTGGGGGTTTACTGCATCCATTGGGGACTCTTTGAGGAGATCTTGGAAGGAAAAGGAGGAGGAATCAGCCTTCTCTTCCATCCTGCAATAGTCATCCATCTCTTCCACTAACCAGCAGTGAGGGAAGGAGGATTTGTGTGAGCCTTAGCATCAAGAAAGGGATTTTCGAGTTGCTGAATTGAAGGAGGTCTTCAAGAGGTATTTTTATCTATCTTTTTCGAGTTTAGAAGAGCTAGAGATTGCCCTCTTTACATTCAGCATTGGTAGTTGCATGAATTCAGAAACCCTACTCATTGACGTGAGGTATAAAGTGGGGTTTCATAATTGGATCCTTAAAACAGTCTCTTGATTGAATTGGTGCATCTATAATTGAGAAAAGGGAACTCCTTTTCAATTAGAACGTGAAAGGAGAAGTATAAGAGAGTTCTTTTCACAAAAACATGATAAAAAACCCTCTAACAGTGCTGGATCCTTATTCAACTCGCCGAGTTACTAGATCCATGGCTAGGGACCATAACACTTTCCTCTTGGGTATGGGATTGAAAGATAGAATTTTGACTTGTTGTTCTAAATCTAAACTCTTCTTCTCAAGTGTAAGTCTATCACATGATAGTTTATCTATCAATCCATCTTGTCTTGAGGTATTTTCTATATGGCTTTCATTTGCCTCATTCAACACAACTAGCTCTTCCTTGTGCCTTACAATCTCGTGTAGTTGAGCATTGCATTTTAAGACTATGAATGGATTTTTCTAAAAGTAATCCAAGCTCATGTTCATAGTCTGAGTCACTCACTTCTTCGAAAGTGGTAGACTCATCATCAATGTCTTCAATTAGCCATGAGTCCAATATCACATTCTTCTTCTTCCAAGTGGCTAGACTCTTCTTCCATTGCATCCCAAACTGATATCAAAATTTTGTTTTTTGTTTTTGGGATATTTCCTTGAGGATGGAGTTCTTTCTTCTAATTAAGACATTTGTTGATTCTATGTCTTGGTTTTTCACACTCAAAACAAACATTACATTTCTTATGAAATTTATCATTTTGAGTTCTAAATTGGCCTTTTTCTGAAGGTGAAGGTGAAGTATAAATCAATTAAGTTTTGTTATCATCAAAAGGAATATATAAATCAACCTACAGTCAACAGAAATAACGATTAATTCTTAATTTTTGATAATTTAAAATATTAAATAATTATTAATAACGTACCTAACAATTCAATTGTTTACATAATGATATTATTTAGTTAATTAATTGTTTATCATTTAAATTATTGTTATTTTTATTACCTTAATTAGTAAAAAAATTATTTAATAATTAA